>NC_137893.1:106733915-107287282 GCF_963455335.1 Martes martes | reverse complement strand
AAATTCCAAAAATCTGATCTTCTTTCCTACTGTCAGGATACTTCAAAAGATTAAAACATCTTTTATTTGATATCAGACATGCAAAGAAACATTGTCAATGCTAAAAAGTATTTTCAAAATGATTTAATTATTCTATTCCTACCACAAAAAAAAGAAAAAAAAAACTAAATTAGTTTTGACACTAAGCTTTCCTTTGCCTATTTTTTTTTAAAGCTTTTATTTATTTATATGACACACAGAGATCACAAGTAGGCAGAAAGGCAGGCAGAGAGAGAGGAAGGGAAGCAGGCTTCCTGCTGAGCAGAGAGTGGAATGTGGGGCTCTATCCCAGGACACTGATCATGACCTGTGCCAAGGGCAGAGGCTTTAACCCACTGAGCTACCCATGCACTTCTTCCTTTGCCTATTAATGTTTATATGGCATGTGGGAATCTTATTCCCTCTTCTACCTGAAATTTCATCGAATTGGGAGATTTTATTATTTGATAAATTTATGCCAATATTTTTCTGAAAAACTTGCTCAGGAAATATATTTTAGCACGTAAGAAACACCACTGTTTTTCTTCAGATATACACAGATTGGGGTGTTGTTAATCATTAAGCCATTTTAAAAGTTTATTACAGTATTTTTCTGTTAATCAGGATTTTAAAATAAAGTACTCATGTCAATTTCTTTCTTTCCTTCAACTTTGAAAATATATGCAGGAGCAGAGAGTGGGTTTATGTGAAATGAGACTATTCACACGTTAAACTTCTAAGTGTGGATTTCATGGGCAGTCAGGTAAATTTGACCCACTATCAAATTCACGATTGAAAGTGTCCACTTCTATTCTGTAGTCATCCTAAAGCATCCTGCTTAGCCTTGGAAAATGGGATTTAGTGATACTTAAAAAAGTTACTCTAATGTATATTCTTGTATTAAATCAGTGGCCAACTCTACCATGATAGCAAACTGGCTTTTATATTTTTGAAGCATTATAAATGATAATAAAGTTTTATGTAAATTTAGCTAATAAATGCAATACTGTTTTGAGAGTATACACACAAACATAGAGACTCATGTGCATAGATGCACACACATATTCATAAGTAGCTGATTCTCTGTTTTTGACATATATATCCAAAATTGACCTATTTTTCCTTTTGACTCACAGCACAATAAATCTATTTCATTGTGTATTAAACTTCGGCTTTTGTTTATACCAAAATGTTTTCCTCATAGTTGAAGAATTTCAAAATCACCTCCAATGAGTTTCCTTTAATGTTGCAACAAGCACAGTGCCAAGAATGCTAATGAGTTGGCCATTTTTTCATAATTAAAAAATGACAAATGATCATCTCTAAGCGTTTATCATGTAATCTATAATCAATCTCCTTCATTGTTAAAGAATGACAAACAATAGACTTCATTTTGTTACCAAGTCCACTTTATTAATGTATCTTGAAATTAATATTGGGTAATATTTTTATAACAATGTTAAATACTAAGATTTATTATTTCTTTATTTTTGTGGGTAATTTAATGTATTGAACTATATGTTATTTATGTGTAAGTTCATCAGCAATGTTTGTATTCCTTAGCAGTATACCCCTTAATCAAAAATGAAATCAATCATGTATATTATCTTAATTTTCTAATAAAAATATTCAATAGAAAATTCTTATTTAACTTAGTTGGGACATTACTGGAAATTACAATAAATAAAATTATTTGTGCTGAATGTTCTTTTACTAAATCTTTGAAAAGAAAAAAATAATCTACTCTAAGATTATTTAATGGTAAATAATCCAGCTACAAAGTGATTTGAGGTGTAAATTGGGAATCTTTAAATCATCTATGAATAGAATAGATCTATCAGAATGGGTTGTCTGAGAAATGGTCTTGGCAAGTCTTCAAGACTTTCTGGAGTCAGTGAAACAGAAACTTAGCAGATGGTTCCAATTCTGCAAATGACACTAAAATATACCAATCTAACACTTATGGTGACTTAAAAACCAAACCACAGCAAAACAAAACTACTAGACAATAAATACCTTGATGGCAGCAATGATTATTCCTGAAACAACTGTCATTAGTTTAATGTAGCAAAGAAACACCTCTTCATTTTGAAATTTTTAATCTCATTATGTTGAAGTGTCAATTGTATTATACTCTTTCATTATTGAGATTATTTTTATTAAATGTTTCTATTTTATGTCATTCTGAAAACAACTTCTTAGAAGACAACATGAATCAGTATTATTGGAATATGAATGTCCGAAATGATTTTTAAATACGTTATATTTGGGGCACCTGGGTGGCTCAGTCGGTTAAGCATCTGCCTTCAGCTCAGCTCATGATCCCAGGATCCTGGGATTGAGCCCCACATTGGGCTCCTTGCTCAGTGGGGAGCCTGCTTCTCCCTCTGCCTGCTATTCCCCTTGCTTCTCCCTTCTCTCTCTCTCTCTCTCTCTCTGTCCTCTGACAAATAAATAAATAAAATCTTTAAAAATAAATAAATAAATATGTTATATTTAAATTGGTGAAGAAATAAAATGTCATCTAGACTACTATATTAATGTAATTAACTTAAAATTTTTCATATAAAATGATATCTCCAAAGGAAAGATCTGCAAAATAAATTGTTGAATTTATCTATTCATGTTTAAGTATACAAATATATTCAAGTATGTAAAGGTTATTAAGTAGTTAATGTGAATAAACTAATAACAAATGGTTATGCTTATTAGTGTGTATTGTTTTACTACAAATATTCACACTACTTTCATCAAAATAATTCCACCAGGTAGGAATGTAAACTGCTGCAGTCACTATGGAAGACCATATGTATGGTGTCTCCTCAAAAAATTAAAAATAGAATCACCATGTGGTCTAGTAATTCCACTACTGGTTATTTACCCAATGAATATAAAAACACTAATTTAAAAGGTTTTATGTGTAGTAGAATCTTATATAAATGCCTAAATGTCCTAAATCAGGTTAAACACACAGACACACACACAGACACACACGCACACACACACACATAACAAATAAACAAAATGAATTAAGGACCTAAATGTGAGAACTTAAACCATAAAAGTCCTATAAGAGAGCACAGGAAGTAATTTCTCTGACATTGGTAATAGCAACTTCCTTTTATATATGTCTTCTGAGATAAGGGAAACAAAAGCAAAAACAAACAAACGAACAAAAAACACTAAAAAACTGTTAGGACTATATCAAAAATAAAAAGCTTCTGTATGCAAAGGAAACAACCAACATAACTAAAAGACCTACTGAGTGGGAGAAGATATTTGCAAATGACATATCTGATAAAGGGTTAGTATCCAAAATACACAAGTCAACACATGTACACACAAATAATACAAATAATTAAAAATGGGCAGAAGACATAAACAAACATTTCTCCAAAGAAGACATACAGACAGCCAACAGACACATAAAAGATGCTCAACATCACTCATCATCAGGGAAATGAAATCAAAATTGCAATGAGCCATTACCTCACACCTGTCAGTATGGCTAAAACCAAAAACACAAGAAATGACAAGTGCTGGCAAGGATATAGAGAAATAGGAACCCTTGTGTACTATTGGTGGGAATGCAAACTGGTGCAGCCACTAGGGAAGACAGTATGGAGGTTCCTCAAAAAGTTAAAAATAGAACTACCCTATGATTCAGGAATTGCACTACTGGGTATTTATCCAAAGAATGCAAGAACATTAATTTGAAGGGATATATGCACCACTATGTTTACTGCAGCCTTATTTACAATAGTCAAATTAAGGAAGCAGCCCAACTGTCCATCAATAGATGAAGAGGAGGAAAAAAAAAAGAAAGAAAGAAAGAAAGAAATGGGACATATGTAAATGGAATATTACTCAGCCATAAAAAGAGTGATATCTTGCCATTTGCAACTACATGGATGGATCTGGAGAATATAATGCTAAGCAAAATACATCAGTCAGAGAAAGACAAATGCCATATGAAAAGACAAAAAAGAAAAAAAAAAAGAGACAACCTGAAAACCAGACTCTTAACTATAGAGAACAAATTGATTGTGACCATATGAGGGTGGGTCAGAGGATGTATCAAATAGGTACGGGGATTAAGAGGATGCTTGCTTTGATGAGCACTGAGTAATGTACAAAATTATTGAATCACTATATTGTACATCTGAAGCTAATATAACACTACATGTTAACTAGGTGGAATTAAAAAAAAATAGTTTCACCAGAGACTAAATAATTAACAACAAAAAAATTCCACATTTATTACTGTGTGATAAAGTTGCCATAAATAGTAGACTCAAAAATTATAAAATATCATTTTTCAGACAATTTTTTCAAATGAATAAAAAGTAAATATGATGAAATGCAAATATTTTTAGAGTAAAGTTGGTTGAGTTCATAAGCTTTGCAAATATCAACCCAAATAAAAGACTTTTCTATCAACCAAAAATTTTGTCTTGTGTTTCTTTCCAGTCAATCCCTTCCAACCTCTGTCAATATGTAACCACTTAAATGATTTTAGTCATCAACTTGTTTGTCCATTACTTTGTTGATGGACATTTGGATGGTTTCCAGCCTGAAGTAATTATAAATAAAACTACCATAAACATTTGTTTAATATAATGTTTTACTTTTCTTGGAAAATACGTAGAAATGTCATTTTTGGAACAAAGATTAAATGTATATTGTACTTTAAAATAAACTACCATGGGAGGGTATGTGCTATGGTGAGTGCTGTGAATTCTGTGAGACTGATGATTCACAGACCTGTACCCCTGAAGCAAATAATACATTATATGTTTAAAAAAAAAGAAATAGATAACTTCCAAAGAAATAATAAAGTGTCAAATTGTATTCCAAAATTGTACAATTTTATAGTCCCACTAGCAATGAGTATAAATTCCAGTCAGTAATATGTGTTGTAAGCCTAATTATGATCATTCTAGTGGGTGTGAAATGGTATCACATTGTAGTTTTAATTTGCCTTTATCAAATGACTAATGACTTTGAAAACCTTTTCAAATATTTTGGGGGTATCTTCTTTTGTGAAATATCTATTCAAATATTGTGTCTGTATTTCATAGAATTTCTCTCATTTTATTATTAGCTTTATTATTCCATATATAGTCTCTATGCAAGATTTGCCATGAATGTATTGCAGATATTTTGTTTCAGTCTCTTGCTTACTTTATATTTTCTCTCCCTCTCTCTCTCCATATATATATATATATGAAGTATAATCTAAAATACAATAAACTACCAGGTTTTATGTGTTCAGTTGAATGACCTCTGAGAACTGCATACATTGTATAAGACACACACAGAACTAGAGTGTTGCTATTACCCAAAACACATCCACTGTGTCTTTTCCTAGTTCATTCAGAAGTACACAGAGACCTACACTTTTTTCATTCCTGTGTCCACAGATAATCTATTGTTCTAGAATTTTGTAGAAATAATATTATATAATATATTCATTCTGGTTTATCTTATTTCACTTAGTATGATGTTAGTAAAGTCGTGACAGAACTCTATATTTTTTGGCATGATTACAATGTATCAACAATCATCAAAATGTAAACTGAACAGTTAAAAATTCCATAAATGATATTAGTTTTGACCTATGAATAATAATTATGCACTTCTATTGATAAAATCAACAACAACAACAAAAGTGTATTTGAATATAAAAACCACACAGTTATGGGGAACGATTTACTAAGTAGAAATTACAGTAAAATGAAAACTTTTCTCAAGAGTGAGGAAAAAAAGGGGCGCCTGGGTGGCTCAGTGGGTTAAGCCTCTGCCTTCAGCTCAGGTCATGATCTCAGGGTTCTGGGATCGAGCACTGTCTGCTCAGCAGGGAGCCTGCTTCCTCCCTTCTCTCTCTGCCTGCCTCTCTGCCTACTTGTGATCTCTGCCTGTCAAATAAATAAATAAAATCTCTAAAAAAAAAAAAAAAAGAGGAAAACACAGTTTTACCTTCAAAGTACTATGTAAATGATGAATCTTGGAGCACTGAAAAATAAAATAAAATTATTTAAAAAATACTATGGAAATAAATAATCATCAAAACACACCTTTGTTCTCAACTAAACTATGATTTAAACATATAGGCAATTTTAATATTCTTTTTAGACAGTGAAAACATAGTCTTTATCACTAAAAAAGCAGACATAACTTGAGAAAAAAAAGTCATTTCAGGAGAAATGTTGACAGAAATAAGTGGTAAAAATACAGGTTAATCCACAAAATTACTGATTGCTTACATTTGAAACTAATTTGAATTTTTAAAATAAGTTGATCACATTTAGTACAAACTCATATGAAATGACCAGAATTCATGCTCTAAGATTTGTCTCAGAAGTAGGGCAGTGGTATTTTTTAATATTAAGTTTTTTGTTCGTTTCTTTCTTTCTTTTTTTTTTTTAAAGTTAGGCTTTTTAACAACAGTTTAAGAGTATTCACTAAAAAATTAAGGGTGCCTAATGAGGGGGGGTCGGGGGGTAGGAAAAAAAATGAAAGAAGATGGGATTGGGAGGGCGACAAACCATAGAATACTCAATCTCAAAAAACAGGCTGAGGGTTGTTGGGGGAGGGGGAACAGGAGAGGGCGGTGGGGATATGGACATTGGGGAGGGTATGTGCTATGATGAGTGCTGTGAAATGTGTAAACCTGGCGATTCACAGACTTGTACCCCTGAGGATAAAAATACATTATATGTTTATTAAAATAAATAAATTAATTAATTTTAAAAAAAGAAAAAAGATAAATTAAAAAAAAATGGAAAAAAAAATTAAGGGTGCCTAGCTGGGCTGTCAGTAGAGCATATGACTCTTGATCTCAGGACTGTAAGTTAGAGCCAGCCCACATTGGGTATAGAGATTACTTAAAAATAAAATCTTAAAAAAAAAAAGCATTCAACTAAAAAATTGAAAAGAAAATAATTTCTCCACTACTAATAGGAAGAAGTGAAAAACACCCCTGATCCAGAATAAGGAAATAAAGTAGAACAAATGAAGCATGGAAAATAGAAAAACCTATAGTGATAGAGATAAATTAAAATAAATTCATGGTTACAAGGGAGGCATATGTCCTATTTTCTCTGGTTAAATGGCAGAGACTGTGATACGATTTTGTAAATGTGAATATATAATTTTGCTAAGTTAAGGCAAGGCATGGAAAGATAAATAGTAAATATATAAGAAAATACATGAGGCAGATACTAATGAGAAGAAAGCTTATGAAATTAAAACAATGTCCACTTTCTTTGTAACTAACCACTTAGTCATAAGCAAAAAAAAACAAAAACAAAAAACAAAAAACAAAAAACCACAAAAATATCTGTAAATACATATACCAACAGAATAAAAATAATATAAAATGAAATAAGAAATACCAACCACAACAGTATAACAATACATGCCAATGATTTACCCCTAATTAAATGCAAAGAAAAATATAGTGTCAAACTGATTAATAACAAAATAATATCAACTATTTGCTGTACCCTAAGAGCACTTCTAAAACAAATTGATAAAGTTTGGGGGTACAAGAATGAGCAAAAATGTATAAAGAAAATGGATAAAATTAGAGGTTGAGATATTAATTTAAGGCAAGGTGTAAATAAGGCAAAAAATCATTCAATAGGATAGAGAATGTTATAGTATATTGATACAAAATACTATCTCCAATGAAAATATCATAGTCATAAAATTTTATGAGCCAAATAACAGAGCATTAAAGTATATTAAGCAGAAAGTGTTTGAAATTCAGAGATATATACAAAGTACACAAATGCTTTTGAAGATTTTAACACACCATTATCTGCACATGAAACATAAAATAGAGAGAAAATAAACCATATAGGATTCTTACTATATATCTGAATATTCTGTGGTGTTATGAGGAGCACAATAAACAACAAGAATGTTAATTTCAAAAGTAAATTACATTTACTTTTGAAGCATAGTTTTGGGATATGTGGGATAGGATATCAAGAGAAATCAAGAGAATGACTCCTTAGGTACCAAAATGATTCTTTTTTTCTCTCATTGTGGATAAAACAGAAAAACACCTTTAATCTAAATTCAGATGTTTTTTAACTTTTTTTTTTTTTTTTTTTTTTACTTTTTTTCATTCTGCTGTTCTTTGTAAAGGCTGGTGCAAGAAGCCTGCTGACCTCAGCCTTTCTCTGACCTCTTTTTTCATGCAGCTTTCTGTTTCTGGGTGAGAACCAGAGAAACTTTTTTATCAGTTACTTGCTTGAACTCCAGAAAGAAATACAGCAAGAAAAACAACTTGTTTCTCTTAAATTCCTATGTCCCTGATGGGGCCAAGAATAAACTGATCTTAAATTGAAGAATGGATACATGATAAATGCTCCCTAACTGATTTGCAAAGTGTAAGTCCCAATGCCCTTTCTCACCAGAAGAAGGTCTAAAACTGAGATTACAGAATTCACCAGATGGGTGACCCAATTCAAAGTTACACTGAAGGTATTATGCATGTATGTGTGTAATTATAGACTGAATTGTATTCACTCAAAATCCTTATGTTGAATCCCTGACTGTCAATGTGTATATATTTTGAGATAGGGCCTTCATGCAGGCAATTCAGGTTAAATGTGGTATTTAAGGGTGGGACCTTAACTCTATGGGATTGATGTCCTTACAAAAAGAGAGACATAAGAAAGAGGGGACTCTTTTACTGTAAGCACACAAAGGAAAGGTCAGGTGAGGACACTATGAGAACGTGGCTGTCTAGAAGACAGAAAAGGAGCCCTTACTAGAAACCAAATTTGTTGACACATTAACCATGGAATTCTAGCCTCCAGAACTATGAGAAATGTCTGTTGCTTAATCCACCCAGTCTGTAGTACTGTAGTATTTTGTTATGGCGGCCTAAGTAGACTAGTACATATATATATGTCGTGTGTGTGTGTGTGTGTGTATATGAACAAAACTATTCTGTGGTATTTCTCAGAAATATTAGAGTTCTCTAGGCAAATAATTATTGGAATGCTAAGAATTTTAATCTCAAATGTTGTTTTTACTTAATTTTTTTTTCAAGTATTGTTGGTTTCATAGAGTTGAAAAAATAGCTTGAGCAGTTTCCATAATCCTCCATTCAATCTCCCCCAGTTGTTTATAATTTACACAACTATAGTTAAATTATCAGAACCAAACATCTATGAAATTTTAGTATGAACAATATAGATTTGTTGAATGCGTGAACGGTAACTTGGTTCTGTTTTATATTAATAAATACTATGCATTATTATAAAATATTTTTGCTTACTAACTTGTTTCTTTTGGCTTATTCTGAAAAAATCCTGCATATAATCTTGCTTTTGACACTGTAGGCACTTTAATTGATAGACTGTGAGATCATAAACAAAGAATAATGACTTCTTAATGTGATCAAACAGCAGGAGGGGAAGAAAACCTTCAAATACGACATATTTAGCAATTAGCAATTTAGGGAAGAGCATAACCATAAAAAGAACACATAATTTAATGGATTTCCAGAATGAATGTATGTCAATTCAAACTTGTGAGCTGTTGTCTTATAATCAGCCACAACCTTCTCAGTCTTACAGTTAAGTTTAGCTTTTAACTAATAGCATCAAGAGCATCAGTAAAGCTACAACCTCTGGAGGAGGAGTCAAGATGGTGGAGAAGTAGCAGGCTGAGACTACATCAGGTAGCAGGAGAACAGCTAGATAGCTTATCAATCCATTGCAAACTTCTACAAATCCAACGGGAGACCGAAGAGAAGAACAGCAACAATTCTAGAAACAGAAAATCGACCACTTTCTGAAAGGTAGGACCGGCGGAGAAGTGAATCCAAAGCGACAGGAAGATAGACCACGGCGGGAGGGGCCGGCTCCCGGCAAGTGGCAGAGCAACGGAGCACAAAATCAGGACTTTTAAAAGTCTGCTCCATTGAGGGACATCGCTCCAGAGGCTAAACTGGGGTGAAGCCCACACGGGGTCAGCGGTGGCCCCAGGTCCCACGGGGTCACAGAAGGATTGGGGGTGTCTGAGTGTCACAGAGCTCATAGGTATTAGACAGGGGAAGCTGGCTACAGAGAGCCAAGGAGTGAGCTCTCAGCTCTGGGTTACCTTGAACTGGTTGCTGGCTGGGTAAGCTCAGAGCGCAGCTGGAGGCCAGGGAGACAGGAGTGATTGAGTGCTTGTCTCTGAGGGCGCACTGAGGAGTGGGGCCCCGAGCTCTCTGCTCCTCCGGGCCGGAGACTGGGAGGCTGCCATTTTCATTCCCGTCCTCCGGAACTCTACGGAAAGCGTTCAGGGAACAAAAGCTCCTGAAAGCAAACGCAAGCAGATTACTTAGCCCAGCCCCTGGTAAGAGCAGTGCAATTCCGCCTGAGGCAAAGACACTTGAGAATCACTACAGCAGGCCCCTCCCCCAGAAGATCAACAAGAAATCCAGCCAAGACCAAGTTCACGTACCAAGGAGAACAGCAGAATTCCAGAGGAGGAGAAAGCAAAGCATGGAATTCATGGCTTTCTCCCCATGATTCCTTAGTCTTGCAGTTAATTTAATTTTTTTAATTTAAATTTTTTTCTTCTTCTAATTTTTTTTAACTTTTACCTTTTCCTCATTTAACATTTTTTAACTAGTTTATCTTAACAATACCTTTCATTAAAAACATAATATTAATCTTTTTTGAACCTTCATTATTATAGTCATATTTTATCCTTCATTGTATCTAACTTTATTTTTTGTATACACATAGGGTTTTTTCTTCTAAAAAATTGGGGTACGACTTCATTTAATAAATCAAAATACGCCCTAAATCTAGCTTCAGGCTTGTTCTAGTCTCCAGCCTGAGCAAAATCTCTCCACTTTTCTTTTTCTTTATTCTCTCAACCAACTTACTTTATCAACTCATTTTTTAGAAATTAAAAAAAAAATTTTTTTCATCTTTATAGGCATATTCCATCCATTCATTGTGTTTACCCTTATATATGTTTTTCATTCTTTAAAATTTTGGGAGGTAGTTTCTTCTAAGAGACCAAAATATTCCCAAAATTAAGTGGATGACCCTGTTCTAGTCACCAGTTTAATATATTTATATTTTTCTTTTTTATATTTTTTTATTTGTATTCTTTTTTTAAATGTTTTTTTCTGAACTTCTTTTTACCCCCTTTCTCCACACCATGATTTGGGGTCTCTTCTGATTTCGCTAAAGCGCATTTTCATGGGGTCTTTGCCACCATTTTAATATTTTATTTGCTCCTTCATATATTCTTACCTGGATAAAAATGACAAAGCAGAAAAACTCACCACAAAAAAAAGAACAAGAGGCGGTACTGAAGGCTAGGGACCTAATCAATACGGACATTGGTAATATGTCAGATCTAGAGTTCAGAATGATAATTCTCAAGGTTCTAGCCAGGCACGAAAAACGTATGGAAGATATTAGAGAAATCCTCTCTGGAGAGATAAAAGCCCTTTCTGGAGAAATAAAAGAACTAAAATCTAACCCAGTTGAAATTTAAAAAGCTATTAATGAGGTACAATAAAAAATGGAGGCTCTTACTGCTAGGATAAATGAGGCAGAAGAAAGAATTAGTGATATAGAAGACCAAATGACAGAGAATAAAGAAGCTGAGCAAAAGAGAGACAAACAAATACTGGACCACGAGGGGAGAATTCGAGAGATAAGCGACACCATAAGAGGAAACAACATTAGAATAATTGGGATTGCAGAAGAAGAGGAAAGAGAGGGGGGAGCAGAAGGTATATTGGAGACAATTATTGGAGAGCATTTCCCTAATATGGCAAAGGGAACAAGCATCAAAACCCAGGAGGTGCAGAGAACCCCTCTCAAAATCAATAAGAAAAGGTCCTCACCCTGTCACTTAATAGTAAAATTTACAAGTCTTAGCAACAGAGAGAAAATCCTGAAAGCAGCCTGGGAAAAAGAAGTCCGTAACATACAATGGTAAAAATATTAGATTGGCAGCAGACTTACCCACAGAGATCTGGCAGGCCAGAAAGAACTGGCATGACATATTCAAAGCACTAAGTGAGAAAAAACATGCAGCCAAAAATACTATATCCAGCTAGGCTATCATTGAAAATAGAAGGAGAGATAAAAAGCTTCCAGGACAAACAAAAACTAAAAAACTAAAAGAATTTGCAAACACCAAACCAGCTCTACAGGAAATATTGAAAGGGGACCTCTAAACAAAGAGAGAGCCTAAAAGTAGTAGATCAGAAAGAAACAGAGACAATATACAGTAACAGTCACCTTACAGGCAATACAATGGCACTAAACTCATATCTCTCAATAATTACCCTGAATGTTAATGGGCTAAATGCCCCAATCAAAAGACACAGGGTATCAGAATGGATAAAAAAACAAAACCCATCAATATGCTGCCTACAAGAAACTCATTTTAGACCCAAAGACACCTCCAGATTTAAAGTGAGGGAGTGGAAAACAATTTACCATGCTAATGGACATCAGAAGAAGGCTGGTGTGGCAATCCTTATATCAGATCAATTAGACTTTAAGCCAAAGACTATAACAAGAGATGAGGAAGGACACTATATCATACTCAAAGGGTCTGTACAACAAGAAGATCTAACAATTTTAAATATCTATGCCCCTAACATGGGAGCAGCCAACTATATAAACCAATTAATAACAAAATCAAAGAAACACATTAACAATAATACAATAATAGTAGGGGACTTTAACACTCCCCTCACTGTAATGGACAGATCATCCAAGCAAAAGATCAACAAGGAAATAAAGGCCTTAAATGACACACTGGAACAGATGGACATCACAGATATATTCAAAACATTTCATCCCAAAGCAACAGAATACACATTCTTCTCTAGTGCACATGGAACATTCTCCAGAATAGATCACATCCTGGGTCTCAACTGGTATCAAAAGATTGGATCATTCCCTGCATATTTTCAGATCACAATGCTCTGAAGCTAGAACTCAATCACAAGAGGAAATTTGGAAGGAACCCAAATACATAGAGACTAAACAGCATTATTCTAAAGAATGAATGGGTCAACCAAGAAATCAAGGAAGAATTGAAAAAATTCATGGAAACTAATGATAATGAAAACAAAACGGTTCAAAATCTGTGGGACACCGCAAAGGCAGTCCTGAGAGGAAAATATATAGTGGTACAAGCCCTTCTCAAGAAACAAGAAAGGTCTCAAATACACAACTTAACCCTACACCTAAAGGAGCTGGAGAGAGAACAACAAAGAAAGTCTAAACCCAGCAGGAGAAGAGAAATCATAAAGATTAGAGCAGAAATCAATGAAACAGAAACAAACAAACAAACAAAAAAACAACAACAATAGAACACATCAACAAAACTAGGAGCTGGTTCTTTGAAAGAATTAATAAGATTGATAAACCCCTGGCCAGACTTATCAAAAAGAAAAGAGAAAGAACCCAAATAAATAAAATCATGAATGAAAGAGGAGAGATCACAACCAACACCAAATAAATACAAACAATTATAAGAACTTATTATGAACAACTCTATGGCAACAAATTTGACAATATGGAAGAAATGGATGCATTCCTGGAGACATATAAACTACCACAACTGAACCAGGAAGAAATAGATAACCTGAGCAGACCTATAACCAGTAAGGAGATTGAAACAGTCATCAAAAATCTCCAAACAAACAAAAGTCCAGACCAGACGGCTTCCCAGGGGAATTCTACGAAACATTTAAAGAAGAATTAATTCCTATTCTCCTGAAACTGTTGCAAAAAATAGAAATGGAAGGAAAACTTCCAAACTCATTCTTTGAGGCCAGCATCACCTTGATCCCAAAACCAGACAAGGATCCCATCAAAAAAGAGAATTACAGACCCATATCCTTGATGAACACAGATGCTAAAACTCTCACCAAAATACTGGCCAATAGGATCCAACAGTACATTAAAAGGATTATTCACCACGACCAAGTGGGATTTATTCCAGGGCTACAAGGTTGGTTCAACATCCGTAAATCCATCAATGTGATACAATACATTAATAAAAGAAAGAGTAAGAACCATATGATACTCTCAATAGATGCTGAAAAAGCATTTGACAAAGTGCAGCATCCCTTCCTGATTAAAACTCTTCAAAGTGTAGGGATAGAAGGCACATACCTCAATATTCTCAAAGCCATCTATGAAAAACCCACCGAAAATATCATTCTCAATGGAGAAAAACTGAAAGCTTTTCCGCTAAGGTCAGGAACACGGCAGGGATGTCCGTTATCACCACTGCTGTTCAACATAGTACTAGAAGTCCTAGCCTCAGCAATCATACAACAAAAAGAAATTAAAGGCATCCAAATTGGCAAAGAAGAAGTCAAACTATCACTCTTTGCAGATGATATGATACTATATGTGGAAAACCCAAAAGGCTCCACTCCAAAACTGCTAGAACTTGTATAGGAATTCAGTAAAGTGTCAGGATATAAAATCAATGCACAGAAATCAGTTGCATTTCTATACACCAACAATAAGACAGAAGAAAGAGAAATTAAGGAGTCAATCCCATTTACAGTTACACCCAAAACCATAAGATACCTAGGAATAAACCTAACCAAAGAGGCAAAGAATCTATACTCAGAAAACTATAAAGTACTCATGAAAGAAATTGAGGAAGACACAAGGAAATGCAAAAATGTTCCATACTCCTGGATTGGAAGAATAAATATTGTGAAAATGTCTATGCTACCTAAAGCAATCTACACATTTAATGCAATCCTTATCAAAATCCCATCCACTTTTTTCAAAGAAATGATACAAATAATCCTAAAATTTATATGGAACCAGAAAAGACCTCGAATAGTGAAAGGAATATTGAAAAAGAAAGCCAATGTTGGTGGCATCACAATTCCGGACTTCAAGCTCTATTACAAAGCTGTCATCATCAAGACAGTATGGTACTGGCACAAAAACAGACATATAGATCAATGGAACAGAATAGAGAGCCCAGAAATAGACTCTCAACTCTATGGTCAACTAATCTTCAACAAAGCAGGAAAGAATATCCAATGGAAAAAGGACAGCCTCTTCAACAAATGGTGCTGGGAAAATTGGACAGCCACATGCAGAAAAATGAAATTGGACTATTTCCTTACACCACACACAAAAATAGACTCAAAATGGATGAAGGACCTCAATGTGAGAAAGGAATCCATCACAGTCCTTGAGGATAACACAGGCAGCAACCTCTTTGACCTCAACCGCAGCAACTTCTTCCTAGGAACATCGCCATAGGCAACAGAAGCAAGGGCAAAAATGAACTACTGTGATTTCATCAAGATCAAAAGCTTTTGCACAGCAAAGGAAACAGTTAACAAAACCAAAAGTCAACTGACAGAATGGGAGAAGATATTTGCAAACGACGTATCAGATAAAGGGCTAGTATCCAAAATATATAAAGAGCTTATCAAACTCAATACCCGAAGAACAAATAATCCAATCAAGAAATGGGCAGAGGACACGAACAGACATTTCTGCAAAGAAGACATCCAAATGGCCAACAGACACATGAAAAAGTGCTCCACATCACTCGGCATCAGGGAAATACAAATCAAAAATACAATGAGATACCACTTCACACTAGTCAGAATGGCTAAAATTAACAAGTCAGGAAATGACAGATGTTGGTGAGGATGCAGAGAAAGGGGAACCCTCCTACACTGTTGGTGGGAATGCAAGCGGGTGCAACCACTCTGGAAAACAGCATGGAGGTTCCTCAAAAAGTTGAAAATAGAGCTATCCTATGGCCCAGCAATTGCACTACTGGGTATTTACCCTAAAGATGCAAATGTAGTGATCCGAAAGGGCACATGCACCTGAATGTTTATAGCAGCAATGTCCACAATAGCCAAACTATGGAAAGAACCTAGATGTCCATCAACAGATGAAAGGATAAAGAAGAAGTGGTATATATACACAATGGAATACTATGCAGCCATCAAAAGACATGAAATCTTGCCATTTGCGATGACATGGCTGGAACTAGAGGGTATTATGCTTAGTGAAATAAATAAATTGGAGAAAGACAACTACCATATGACCTCCCTGATATGAGGAAGTGGAGATGCAACGTGGGGGGTTTGGGGGTTAGGAAAAGAATAAATGAAACAAGATTGGATTGGAAGGGAGACAAATCATAAGTGACTCTTAATATCACAAAACAAACTGAGGGTTGCTGGGTGGAGGGGGGCCGGGAGAGGGGTTTGGGGTTATGGACATTGGGGAGGGTATGTGCTATGGTGAGTGCTGTGAAGTGTGTAAAGCTTGCGATTCACAGACCTGTACCCCTGGGGATAAAAATACATTATATGTTTATAAAAAAATAAAAAAATAATAATAAAAAAAAGAAAAAAAAAGCTACAACCTCTAGACAGTATCAGTTTTATCAAAGAACATTATTGATGTACCTTTCTCTACCATTTATGTCATCACATGAAAGACACAGGACTGTTCAATTAAGACATTCAAACCTATAAAAGTTATTAGAAGAAAAAATTACACAGTTTCCTATCTTCACAAGTAAGCTTATTAGAGAACAAACTTAACATTAAATGAACCATGGGCAGGAGTAGAGAACATCAATGTTCAGAAGAGAAAAATAAAATTTGAAATTCATTTTTTTTCATGTGCTAAAGTTCTTATGATTACTCTTTTTATGCAAATTCAAATCATGCAAAGACTTGATCAGAAGAAACTGACAAACTTCACCTATCTATTGGTTAATATTCTATTGTCCACAAGTTGTCTACACATTTAAATGATGTCATGGCTCCAAAAATGTCTCAGCTATATAAACAAATAAATATCACTGTTAAACAGAAAAAAATCTTTTCTAATGTAAGCTTAGTTCTTTTTAGTTTTGAGTCTTTATGGGAAAAATTATTGAATATTAGGATGAGGTATTTTTATTACTTACCTAATGAATTTTATTATTAATAATTTAAATAACGTAAAGATAATTTAAATTTCTTCTTTTAATATTACCCTTCATTATTTCACTGCATTTGTACACCACATTCATTATTTGGCAGTCAGAAAATTGTCCTTTTCGTGTTAGCCCAAGTTACATATGCCATTTTGCAAATCTTAAAAAACCACAGGTAACAAACATTTTTGATCAATTCACAGCTTTAAACAAGTGAAACAAATTATTAAAGAATGCAAATCAATAAAAATGTAATATATAGACTGAAAACTGTCATTCCACAGAGATGTTATATAGCATCTTATAGAAATTATATTTCTTTAAGTAGTGGTAAATAATAATTACATTAATAAACTAATGTGTTTTCACATCAGAATTTGACTCTAAATATAAAAACTGAACAATTACTGAGTCAAACAGAATATTAAATAACTTAATATAGGCAGACATTTATGTCTCTTTGCTTAAACTATGTGGAAAAAAAAACAAACAAACTGGTATCTTATTAAAAGACTGACACTCTGGTTTATATTTTAAGTCCTCTTTAGAGGGAAGAATAATGTATAATGGAATTAGGTCCCTGGGATGGAAACTAAGTAGAAACTGCTCTATTCTGCTCTCTTGTAACTCAAGAATGTGAATTTTCCATATGTACTCACAGGATTTTTGCTATGCTACAATTGTCATAGATAGAGTTAAAAAGTAAATCTATCAAATTCATAGAATGCATATTGCATACTGGGAAAAAAAAAACAATAAATAAACCAACATACATTTAAACCAAAAATCCATCCGTATTGTTCAACTCAGAGAGTGGTCTTAATCAATATGAATCATTCAAGCCTACTGAGTCTCCAAACTTCGGCTGTTAATATGACCAAATCACTGACTAGCATTGCCTTCCTGCCGTACATATTTATAGTCACTTATAGAGTCACAGTCTCAGGGCAATTATTGAAATTTGCAAATCTATAAAGCATTTGGAATAAAGTTTTTTGAAGGTAGTCTAATGAAACATGTAGTGTACAATCAATACAAAACAGCAGGAGCAAAGTTATACAGTGATTCTCAATCATATACTGAAATGCAAATGGTAAAGCTCGCTGTGTAATGCCTTCCATAAATCTTTACATTTCAAAACTGTAAAAAATGGATTTTTTTCCTGAGAAAAAGAGCAACTGAAATTGTATATACAAGGTACTTGAAAAGGAAAGAGGAAAAATAAAAATAGATACATTTGACATTTGGACAACATGGATTTGAACTGTGTGGGTCCACTTTTATGTGGATTTTTTTCAATAAATACAGTACAGTACTGTAAATGCATTCTATTATTTTCTGAGTAACATTTCCTTTCCTATTGCTTACTTTATTGTAAGAATACAGTATATAATACATATAATACACAAAATATGTATTAATCAATTGTTTATGTTATCAGTAAGACTTCCAGATCAAAATAAGATATTAGTCAAGTTTTGGGGGAGTCAAAAATTACACAGAGATTTGTGGCTGTGTGCAAGGATCAGTACCCCTAACCCTTATGTAGTTCAAGGGTCAACTGTTTATCACTAGAGTCAGGGGTGGAGTGGGGGGCACACCATATTACTATATATGGGATAGAGATTTTTTTTTTTTTCTATTAGCCATATATTTATTTTCCTTCACAAAAATCTTTGTCTTTTTTTTACATTGTTTTTGCTTTACTTTCCTAATTGCCAAAGAATGGTATATCTTTCTCCTAAGTCCCCTTGCTTATGCCTCCAAAGTGTCACTGACATCCAGTAGCTGGTTAAGGCTAAGGAGATTGGAACTTAACGTTCTCAAGATCAGAAATTAGACTCACCAAGAAGTGTAAGATCCTTTATAGGGCTTTTGTTTAAGTCAGTGGTTCTCAACTAAGGTGATTTTGTCTCCCAGAGGATATTTTGAAATGTCTAGAGACATTTTGTCTGTCACAACTACCAGGAAAGGGTGTTATTGGCACCTAGTGGGTAGAGGTCAGAGATGGTGCTAAGCATCCTATAACACACATACCCTACAGACCCTAGAGCAAAGAGTTATCCATTCCACTTAACAACTGCCTAGAGGTTAAGAAAGCATGGTTTTGATAGACTTTGGTAGGCTTATTTTTTTCTGTTATCCAAATATATTTTTCATGAAATTTGACATTATTTTTCCTCTACAGTTTTAGCTACGGACAATTGCATATTTTCACATTTTTCTGCTCTTGTCTCTATTTTCACTCTCTCCAGTCAGCATTTTCTGTTATTAACTGTTATTTCCAGTCAGCCTTCTTCTGCTTAGAATAATTACACATTCTGATAATGCTTATCATCTCCCATTTCAAAACCTATGTAGGACCTCAATATTTATTACTTTAAAATTAGGGGTTTTACTGAGCATATACCAGGCACAGAGGTTGTTGTGGATATAAGGAAACAAAGTATCCCTCCTGTTATTTGGGATATCAAAAATTTGGAGGAAATGATTGAGTAGGTACCTAGTATCTCTTGTTTTCAGTGGAAAATATACCCAAAAATTCATGAAAAATGGAATATGTGTTTGTGTGTATATGGGTATGTAAATGTAAGCATATATGAATACACATGTACTCATATATACATACATATATAATCATGGCTAATACAATTTTTCTGGATCACAGAATTTTTTGAAAGTCACATTGAACCCATACATTAAAAATACAAGTAATTTTAATTTTATACTATAATTTTCTTGACCTAAACTATTTTATATTGAAATATATAATAAAATTTTCTTGTCTTACTTGATTTTTAATTTTGGTTGGAATATGTGCAATGCAATTTTATTCAAGTGTTAGATAATCAGAAAGTTAGAGAAATAGAATGGTAAAAAAGTTGGGATATATGAATTGCAATTCAAAGTTAGAAGAATTTGGATTAATCATAAACCCCACTGTATGGCCAAAATTAAAGAAAAAAAAAAAAGGAAGAGTGTTGGATAGATAGAAGATAAGGTCATTGGAAAGAGGTCAAGAAAGCAAGAAGGCAAAACTTTGGAAGGATCATTCACAAATACAAAAATTTATTACAACTCTAGGTTGTGAAGCAAATGTCATGGTGGAGAAGGACTAGGATGTGAGAAAAGAATTGAGAAAATGTGTAAGGGTGTAGGATATACAAACAAGTTATATAAAACTTAATAATAAAAATAAACAAACATGTCTGATCTTTAAGACCATGAAAGGACAGGGGTCTCAAAAAGACACTGGTTAGGGAGGGGAAGAGGAAAGTGATAGTTTCAACATATAGGACTATATATGTATTTTGAGAAAATTACCATATTTCACTTGGAAAGATTCTGCTCAAGAAAGCAGAATCTTGTGAAGTACCAGTTTTTGTTTAAGGCTAGATGTTACAGGAAACATTCAGGAAAGAGCTTAAGAATGTTGAGGCAGCCCATTAATTACCTTCTCCTTCATGAAAAGAAATTGCAAACATAAATCAAAAAGTCAAATTTATTTCTTTTTATATATTTCAACTAAAATGTTGTGCTTAAATAGCTTGAAAAATGATTTAAATTACTGAGTGGTGTTTTATAAGGTAAAATACCATATCTGATCGCCAATCAATTTTTCACTTTTTATTTTTATGGCAGTATGTGCTGAAACCCTGAATCAAAAAAACATACAGAAAAAGAATGAAAACCCCCATAGTTCACTCTGACAAATGAGGATAAGTCTGTGTCAAGGAACAACAAAATTCTCTAAGACTTGAGTGAAATTCATGAAGCATCATTCCCTTTGTCCTTAAGTCAGTGAGGTCATTTTTGGCAAGGTCTGCATCATTGATTTGCTGTCCATGTCAGCAAAGAAAAGATTACAAACCCATGTTTCAATTTTAAGGTCATCTGAGCAAAAGTAACCTTCGACAATTTTCTTCAGGGTTTCCAGGTTTCTGCAGATTTCTGCCTGCAGGTAAATTAAATGGGAGAATTTGCATAGTTGTCTTTCTCAGGTAACTTTAGTATAGAGTACCAGTTTGACCAAAGCAGGATTTATAATTGTGACTTGCAGAAATCTGAATTTGGAAGGCCTTAAGTCACTCATACATCTATAGAATTCCATTCAATGCACCACAAAAGGGTTTTACTCTTTATTTTTAAATTTTTCTGAAAGTGTCCATTGTCTTATCTTTAAAGGAGTGAAACTTTTGCTGGATTTGAATAAATTCTTCCATGACATGGGCAATGAAATCAGTGAATATTATGTAGTTTAAAATCTTTGTAATTTTCTCCCTTACTTTCACAAGTTCACTTGAATAGGTGATGGTTCAAGTTGTAGCTCATAGAGATCCACTCTTATGGCAGTAGAAAAAAAAAAATCAGATTCACATAAAAATGCTGCACTATGCATGCTATGCAGAAACAAATGGGACATCACAATGTGTGGTATTTTCCTTCTCACAGAAGCCATAAAAACCCATCAGTTGTAACAATTCAGTTTCACAAGTGAATAGAATATTAAGACTTTTCTTCTAACTTAGATTTTCTTTGACCAAAAAGTCACCATTTCAAAGTTATCAACTTTTTTAGTTCCTTAAACAGTATTAAACAAATGTTAGCTATTTTGATAGATATCAGTAGTTTCACTTACTCCCATGGGTAAGAGATACAGTAAGGCCATTTCTTTAATAACCACTATCTAAACATGAGAAAACAGCGTATTAAACAGGATTTTAATGTAGTTAAAATCACTTAACAGAGGCTTGCTTTGATTTCCTTGCATTTCAAATACACAAACCAGTTCAATCTCTGGCTTCACAAGATGCCCAATAATTGTATGGTCTTCTATTCAATACTATGATGGACATGTATTTTGTGATCATGTAAATGTAGACTTAGATAAAGTTCCAGATGTATTAGCTCAATACTTAATTCAAAACAAATATTTCACATCTTACAATTTAGTTTCTATCCTCTTCCACTTTTTTCAGATGCTTTAAAAATATAATTTTCTAGGGAGCCTGGGTGGCTCAGTGGGTTGAGCCGCTGCCTTTGGCTCAGGTCATGATCTCAGGTCCTGGGATTGAGCCCTGCATCAGGCTCTTTGCTCAGCAGGGAATCTGCTTCTCTCTCTCTCTCTCTCTCTCTTTGCCTGCCTCTCTGCCTACTTGTGATCTTTCTCTATCAAATACATAAAATAAAATATTAAAAAAAATAAAAATATAATTTTCTATATTTATTTACTTTGGCTGTTTGTTTTCATTCTGTTATGGTCAATGTAAATAAAACCAAAAGATATCCGCTTTTTGGTTTATTTGCTCATATTTACAAAGAGAGCCTATGCATGTAAGAAAAGACCCATTTTTTTTAACCATGTTAGGTCCTTTTAGTTCCAACTTACTAGAAACTATTCAAGATATCATAAAACAGTAAAATTAAAGACCATGTTATGTGACCAACTACTGTACTATCCTGTATCTCTCTAAATACTGGAGAACGAATACCTTAAAACTTAATTTAGGGTCCCTAAATTAAGGTTAAGAAGATAGATTGAAGACTTTTAATTTTGTCATATCATGACATCTCCCTGTAGTTATGGTGAAAAGAACTATTTTTAAGTCATAAATCTACAGTGATAGAGATTTTGGAGATATGACAACAGCAACAAAATCTTGTCAGCTAGGAAGCAGGTAAAATGTAACTGGAAGCAGCTGTATAATAGCTGAAATCTAAACTCAAAAGGGAGAAAGTTGTTTTACACTGAAAATCCCTCAAAAAAATTGGGATCTGGGGTACCTGGGTGGCTCAGTGGGTTAAGCCTCTGCCTTTGGCTCAGGTCATGATCTCAGGGTCCTGGGATCAAGCCTCACATCAGACTCTCTGCTCAGCAGGGAGACTGCTTCCTGCTCTCTCTCTGCCTGCCTCTCTGCCTTACTTGTGATCTCTGTCAAGTAAATAAATAAAAATCTTAAAAAAAAAAAAAAAAGTCAGATGCTGGGACATCTGGGTGGCTCAGTCAGTTAGGCATCTGTCTTCAGCTCAGGTCATGATGCCAAGGCCTGGGATTGAGTCCCACACTGGACTCCCTGTTCAGCAGGAGCCTGCTTCCTTCTCTGCCTCTGCCTGCTGCTCCCCTACTTGTTCTGTCAAATAAAAAAAAATCTTAAAAAAAAATTGGGATCTGCTACCAACATATCCTTTTGAAATTAGAGACAAAGAGTTGGTGAGTAACATAAGAAGGGTTAGTGGAAGGCTGTTCAGCTAGAAAGAAGTTTGATCCCAACATCACCTATAGCAATTTACAATGAAATTCTACTTCCTTCATTCCAGATGAAGTCTGAGGTCCTATTTTTTGTGACCAAGGACAGTGAAAGTATCCATATTGTTTTCCCTAGACCATATATGAATTACAGAAATAAATTATAAAATTATGCACAATGGTGATACAGTATGGGTAAGAATGAATGAAACCAAAATGAAGTACATTGCAAACATCCATGGCTACAGAAAAGTTTGACAATTATTTTTTTTTAAGATTTTATTTATTTATTTGCTAGAGAGAGAGAGAAAGAGATCACAAGTAGGCAGAGAGAGAGGGGAAGGTAGGCTCCCTGATGAACAGAGAGCCTAATGTGGGGCTCGATCCCAGGACCCTGAGATCATGACCTGAGTCCAAGGCGGAGGCTTAATCTATTGAGTCATGCAGGCATCCCTGACAATTATTTTCTAAACAATAACTTGAAACATATCTCCTATCTTCTAATGTCTATAAATGACAATGCAGATAAAAATATGGAATTTCCATAGTAAAGGAAATTACCTATCTGTAATAAGCAAATGCTTACATATGTATAGAGTCTTGCAAATAATATACATGAAGCAGATACTATAGTTTGCCCTTAGGAAAAAGAACTAGGTGGCTGGGGTAAAAGGACATAATGGAAATTTAGCCTGCATTTTTAAACAGCCTGTGTTTGACTTTGCATAACATCCATATGTCTCACCTGCTCAAAAATAATTTTAAAAATAGAATTTCCTCTACCAATAAATAGGTAGCAGTATGTATCAACCATTAGCAGATGAGGAGTTTTAAAAAGTCACCATATAGAAAAAGTTTTTTATGAATCAAAATTTTAAAATAAGAGGAAATATTTGAAGAAAAAGGTACTCTTTCATATTTCAGTCATGAATTTATTCAAGTTTATTTATTAAACTTCCAAGTTAATGATCACAGAATTTGGAGAATACAACTAAAAAAACTTTAAAGTTCATAGGCATTGTGTAGTTTCACACCTCTATTTCATATCAAGCACATACATATTTTATTAACATATAAAAATACGAATGCATTACTTTTTCCTCATTAAATCTGAACACAGAATATACAAAGAACATTAACCACCAAAATAATGACAACAACAACAAAAAAACACCCTAAATTGTAAGATCCCAGATGGCAGATGTATCTGTTAAGAATATTTTCATTGTGGGAGCCTGGGTGGCTCAGTTGGTTAAGCCGCTGCCCTCAGCTCGGGTCATGATCCCAGGGTCCTGGGATTGAGTCCCACATCAGGCTCCTTGCTCAGCAGGGAGCCTGCTTCTCTCTCTGCCTCTGCCTGACACTCTGCCTGCTTGTGGTCTCTCTCTCTCTCTCTGACAAATAAATAAAATCTTTAAAAAAAATTTTTCGTTGCAAGTTATAACATACCTGACAAGATTCTCTTAAGGAAATCAGATTCTATTTATTGACATGAGTCTAGAGGTAGGTATTTACTAGTTTAACAGTGCAATGCTGTCAGGCACAACATATCTGTGATTCTTCTGGCCTTATCTTCAGAGGCATTAGATGGCTGGGAGAGACTGAGCTACCATATAAATGTTTGAATATGTGGGAAGAAGCAGATAATATTTCCACAAGTCTTTGATTGTGATACACTAATGACAATTGAACCAAATGGACATGTATGATGGGAGAGCTGAAACTGAACTATTAAAACCTCTATCACAGTGGCAAACATGAGAAAGGCGGAGTTGGGTATACTACCCTTCAGTTTCTGCCACAGCATCGACATCCCACTTGATTACCAAACCTTGATCTTCTTATTGGAGACATAGCTAGACTTCATCTTGCAGAACTTCTGAAGTTGTCTGACGCTTAAAAAACTGAAGCGATATGTTCTATTTATAGACGTGACCATCTCACCATTCTCCATTGTCGTCTTCTGTCACTGGATGTTGACATCCAGAGTAATTTGGATATCATATGGTGAATGAAGATGGTGGGTTCTTCTGGATCTTTGAATCACTGTTTAAAAATGTGTTTTCTACTGCCTCATTATGGAAAATTCATTATGGAATTAATAAATATCAAAATTCATTACAGAATTAATACTTGGGGGAAATAAAGTTTTATGCTTAAATGAATGAAATTTTGAGACATCTCTTACAGCAACTAGCTTAATTAATATAGTCTCTTAAGTTGTTTATCCCCACAAAATTTATTTTAAAATATCTAGGTCTATGGACATTTGGGATAGTGTAGATATAAACATTGGGGTGCATGTACCTCTTTGACTTAGTATTTTCATATTGTTTGGGTAAATACCTACTCGTGAAATTGCTGTATCTTAGGGGAGTTCTATTTTTAACTTTATGATGAACCTCCATACTGTTTTCCAGAGTGGTTTCACCAACTTACATTTCCACCAACAGTGCAAGAGTGTTTCCTTTTCTACATCCTCATAAACAACTCTTGTTTTTGTGTTGTTGATTAAGCTATTCTGACAGGTGATGTCTCATTGTAGTTTTGATTTGCATTTCCCTGATAATCAGTGATATTGAGCATTGTTTCATGTGTCTGTTGGCCATCTGTATGTCTTTGGAAAAATGTCTATTCATGTTTTCTGCCTATTTGGAATTTAAGGAAACAAAATGAGCAGAGAAAAAAAAAAAAAAAGAAAAGAGAGAGAGAGCGAGAAAGCAGCAAACCAAGAAACAGACTCTTAACTACAGGGAACTGATGGTTACAAGAAGTGAGGTAGGTGGGAGGATGGATTAAATTGGTGATGGAGATTAAGGAGTACATTTGTGATAAGCACAAGGTGTTTTATACCAAAACAAAGCCATATTTAAAAACACTATTTTTGTATGTTTATTTACCTTATTCTCAATGCAATACTAAGCTACTGAAGTATTTTAATTGAGTAGTGATGTTATCAATTTTGTGATTTACAAGATTAACATTGGCTGTAATATAGATTTTCTGGCTCTGAGATTGAAGACTAAAAGAATCTCATAATAGCGAGAGTAAAATGATGAAATTCTAAAATAAGACTTGTAGAATGAGAAAGAAATCTGTAGATTAAAGAAAAAGACAATTCAATAGAAAAATTGGTGATTGGATTATTAGATAGGAAAATAGTTTCAAGACAGACAACCAAGTTTTTAGGTGGGTGAATGTACACTGATAGAGTTGCTCATAAAGAGAGATCATAGGAAAAGAAAGACCTTTGAAGAGATAGTAATATTTTTAACATTAGACATGTTGATATTGAATTTGATGTCTGTGGGACATAGATATCTAGTTATCCAGGTTAAGGGACTCAGTATAAAAATCTAGATTTGGAAGACATCAAAACATGATGTTAATTGAGTACACAGAAATAAATAAAATCACTTAAGAATACTGAAAGAAGAAAAAATATACATGAGAATTAATCAAAAAACAGCAGGCTGAGAGGGAGACAATAGAGGATAAAAAAAATACATAAGACAAGCAAAAAATAATTCCAAAAAACATGGAATAGTCAATTATATCAAACGTTGTCTAAAGAGCATGCCAAACAGCCCTTGGATGGCTTAGTTGATTGAGTGTTTGACTTTAGGTTTCAGTTCAGTTCAATCTCAGGATTGTGAGATCAAGCCTTATATCCAGCTCCATGCTCAATGAGGAGTCTGCTTTAGATACTCTGCCCCTCCTACTCATGCACACGTGCTCTAAAACAAAATAAAATCTTAAAAGAAAATAAAGAAATAAAGGGAACTGGTGATTTTAGCAAGCAAAGTACACTGGAGTGATTAGGTCATAGTCAAATATCAATTGCATTGAAGTAGAAATATTATATCATAAAGAAAATT
The DNA here is from genome assembly GCF_963455335.1 of Martes martes. NCBI lineage: Eukaryota > Metazoa > Chordata > Mammalia > Carnivora > Mustelidae > Martes > Martes martes. The sequence goes on along the minus strand of NC_137893.1, from coordinate 107,260,153 downwards.
AAGTATAAGCTCTCTCTCAAGGGTGTCAGGCAGAACTATGAAACATGGGATTACGTTTTTGGGGAGGGGATTAGAATCTATTTATTTATTTATTTATTTGTCAGAGAGAGAGAGAGAGAGAGAGAGAGCACACAAGCAAGCAGAGTGGCAGGCAGAGACAGAGAGGGAAGCAAGCTCCTCACTGAGCAGGGAGCCCAATATGGGCCTCAATCCCATGACCCTGGGATCATGACCTGAGCCGAAGGCAGCAGCTTAACCAACTGAGCCACCTAGGTATCCCTAGAATTTTTTAAAAAGGAGATCTTGAAATATATTTAATCCTGGTTTAAATGATCTAATCATACAGGGGTGCCTGTGTGGCTCAGTTGGTTAAGCATTTGCCTTCAGCTCAGGTCATGGTCCCAGGATACTGGGATAAAGCCCCACTTTAAAGCCCTGCTCAGCTCAGAGGTTGCTTCTCCCTCTCCTCTGACCCTGCCCCCTGTTTATGCTCTCCATCTCTCTCTCAAATGTAAATTAAAAAAAAAATCTTAAAAAAAAGGGGGGAGATCTAATACAAAAGAAGTCAAAATGGTAGATAAAGAGGGAGAAATTATAAGACTTATGTTTCTAAAGAGGCTGAGAGGGGCTTCTGAGTGGCTCAGTTAAGCGTCTACCTTCAACTCAGGTCATGATCCCAGGGTCCTAGGATAGGGCCCCCACATCGGGCTCCCTGCTCAGCAGGAAGCCTGCTTCTACCTCTCCCACTCCCCCTGCTTGTGTTCTTTCTCTCGTTGTCTCTCTCTCTGTCAAATAAATAAAATCATAAAAAAAAAAAGAGGCTGGGAATGAGGGGATCTTGCAGAGTGGGATTATATTTAGTTAATCATATAAAGAAAGAGTTCCTATGTGATGGTTTCCAAAAAATGAGAGGGATGACAGATTCTGATATTTAAGGAGAGTAATTAAAAGAGATTTTTCCCCTAAGATTTATTTGAGGAGAGAGAAAGAGAACATGTGAGCAAGCCCAGAGGAGGGGTAAAGGGAGAGAGAGAGTCTTAAGCTGACTCTGCACTGAGCGTGAACCCCAAATCACGACCCTACCCCAAACCAAGAGTCAGGTATTTTTTGCCTTTTTTTTTTTTTAAAGATTTTATTTGTTTATTGGTCAGGGGAATAGAGAACAAGCAGGGGGAGCAGCAGGCAGAGGAAGAAGCAGGCTCTCCGCTGAACAAAGAGCCTAATGGAGGGCTCCATCCCAGGACCCTGAGATCATGACCTGAGCTGAAGGCAGCTGCTCAACTGACTGAGCCACCCAGGCATCCCTAAGAGTAAAATGCTTAACCAACTATACCACCCAGGGGTCCCAAATTAAAGGAGCTTTTAAGCGATCCAAATTAGGGTCCTCTGTTTTCTGAGGATGGGATTTTAAACAATTATGAAACACTATAGACTCCAACTTGTGGCTATAGAAATTGGATGTTTGGCTGACATAAGTAGAGGTAGAGAAGTAAGGATGCTGAGTTTTTAGTTCATCCACATTACAATCTGTAATTCCTGATCATGAAATACTTAGAGTGAATGACTCAGATTTCAACATTTTCAATAAATCATCTATTTAATGGATAGATTCAATTAAAGTACTGACACTGGATAGGGAGTGATTTTACCTAGATGAAAATATATACATTAAGAGTAGGAGATTTATATAAGCATAAAAGAGATCAATAATTATAAAGTGACATTTTAAATTGAGGGTGACAAAACTTACATCCTAATACTGAGGTATATGGAGTGTGAGTGGGTCAGTAGTCCTGAGAAGCCACAGAGTAAATGACATCCTCAAAGGTAAAGAAGTTTCATTTGGTACAATGCATGGAGTAAATTCTCAGTAATAAGATCAATTATGTGTAAGAGCATTTGTCTATTAGAGAACAAGTTTTCCAGATGGCTCAGGAGTTTGGTCTGTATGTTTATTTTCCTAAGGATGTAGTAGGAGGATGTGCAACCAGAGAGAGAGAGAGAGAGAGAGGGGGAAAAAAAAAAAAAGACAAATCCACGTAGTAATGGGAACATAAAAGACCATGAATGGTCAAGGGAATTGTACATTTTAGGTAATAATGAAGACCTCAGTGATGTAAAGCATAGATGTAGTCAAGTTTTTCATAGAAATTAATCCCAAAAGCCCATAGTAGAAGGAGATCTCAAGCATCTCCATAACCTTATTTAATCGTGCTTCTGAAGCAAAGTGCTATGAATCAAAGGTTTGGTTTCTGAATACTGTGTGCATTGAAAAGACAAGATAGTGGTCTCTCATAATTGCAAGACATGCTGAGTTTTAAAAGTAGCCACAATTGGCTTTGATTCTCTTCCCAAGGGAGTTATGATTTTTATTATTTAAGGAAAATTTAAAAAATGATAAAATATTTATAGCCACTACTAATTTGCTATAAGAAATGTGGATAAGTGCCATTGGAAAAGTAAGAAAAATAATTGAAAAAGATCTATTTCAAGAGTAAAAAAGGATCCTAAGACACAAAATTGCAAAAATTGAACATAAGCAATTATTATTTTATTTTCAAATAAATATGTACTATATACACATATATAATTTTCTAATAATTAAGTTTTGAATAATATTTTGATAGGGATTAAGGACATAAGAGATGTCTTTATTGGTCAAATATATGACCTATTAGTTTAAAATATTTCTTTATTCTACGATTTGAGCAGTACTCTTAGAATAAAAAAAGCACTGAATCTCTACAGCAAAAGAGGAGAGATGCAATCTAATTATCCTTAATTTCACTTAAAAAATCTAATTACTTTGATTTACATACTATAGTTTAAACCTCTGTGTGTATATGTGTGTGTGTGTGTGTGTGTGTGTGTGTGTCATAAAACCAGCTGGATTCCAGTCATCTAGGCTTACAGATGGATGGAAACAGAGATGATGCAGTGTTTCTTCCCAAGTGTTAGCAAAGAGGAAGAACAAGGAAGATTACACATGCATGTCCTCAAAAAAACAACTCGAGTCCAAACAGTTCTCTTGAAAATAAATCCAGTGTTCTGTCATTACACTGCTTATTATAAGAGCAAGAAAATTGTGTTCCAACTTATATTAAGCATTATTTAACTGTGGAACTAAACTTTTCCCACCTAATTGAATTGGGATAACACAAATGTGGAATCTGAGAATCAACACAAATTTATCTGCTTTGGCTGATTTTCCTCAGTGGTGGGAGTTACCGAGGATCTTTTCCAGTGACAGATTTTGAGCAGCAATATTAGGATAAATATTGAAAGTGGATAGTAAGAAAAGCAGACAAAAAGGAAAGATAAATTACAGCAATGATCAAGTAAGCAGGCATACAGAAAATTGGTATGGTGTGATAATTACTAATAATTGAAATATTTTATAAAAGACAGCCATAGGAAAGCAATAACTTAGCAACCACCAAAAGATAAGGGACGAATTATAGTCTTGGGTGTGGTACCAGCATGTTAATAGGTACAGTAATTTCTTCCTAAATTAAAACTAATATCAGTGTGTCTTCAAAACAGAAAATGAAGAACCAGAAATTTTATCAGGAAACAATAAAAAGAAAAAAGAAAACCCCACAGGACAAGAGAAGAAGAAGAAGAAGAAGAAGAAGAAGAAGAAGAAGAAGAAGAAGAAGAAGAAGAAGAAGAAGAAGAAGAAGAAGAAGAAGAAGAAGAATGGGAAGAAGAAGAAGGAGAAGAAGAAGAGGAAGAAGAAGAAGGAGGAGGAGGAGGAGGAGAAGGAAACTAAAAAAACAAAACAAAACGAAATGCCGTATTTGTTTGCCTTTAGTAGGTCACATTGTTTTGAAGTTTCTGGCTTAGAGACATTATTGCCAAGATAAACAAGAAGTTGACAGTGAGGGGAAAGGACATTTGAGTCTGGAAACTTTGACAAAAATCATCTGTTTTAATCAGCCTAACATCATGTAAGATACCAGTGCAATTATTTCAAGTATGAAATACACAACTTTTCAGACCTTGGCATGAAATCAAAATAGACTATTTCTAGAAAAATCTCATGCACCTGTTAAGCCAAAGTGAAACTAGGAGTCTGAATCTGTCTCATGTCAAACAGGTCTTGAATGAAAGGAGACGAGTTGGTAAAGAAATGGATAGCTCTGCAATAGGAAATGAACATGAGATCAACCATGAAATTTATATTAAAAATATTAAGTATTGTTTAACATTTTTTAAGATCTATATTTTTGGTTTAAACATCCTGGGACTCTTCTCTGCTAGTCTTTTTAATATTACTTTCTATTTTCATTATTTTTTATGAAGGTATAATTTTGTGGTATGAAAAACAGTAGCCACACAAGATGTCCACATAATAATCCCCAGAACCTGTGAAAGTATTACCTTACATGGCAAGGGAAAATTGAAGTTGTGATGGAATTAAGTTTGCTAGTCAGCTGGCTTTAGTATGGGGAGGTTATCCAAGATTATCCAGTTGAGCCAATGTAATTACAAGGATACTTAAATGTGGAAGAGGGAGGCAGAAGAGTCAGTGCCAGACTTATGAGATATGAGAAAGACACAGCCAGCCATTGCTGCCATTGAAGAAAGAAAGGATCCAAAAAACAAGTAAGCAACCTCTAAGAACTGAAAAGGCAAGGAAAAAGATTCTTTCTTAGGGCCCCCCAAAAGGAGAATGGCCCTGCTGACATCTTGATTTCAGCCCAACAAGACCTATTTGGAGTTCTAATCTCCAAAACTATAATAGATTTGTGTTGTTTTAAGCCATTAAATTTGTGATTTGTTATAGCAGCAAGAACAAATGCAACTTTACAGTGTAAAGAATATTTCTTTTAATCACTAAGAGAACAGTGCTTCCAATATTGTGAATTTGTCTAATTCTCCCTTTCATACTGTAAGGTTTTCTTTGTATTTTTTTGTATTTTTGAAACTCTGTCATTACAGGAATACTAAATTAAACTTGCTACTTCATCCTCATGAATTATGCCCTTTATCATTATGAATGTCCTTCTGTATATATAATAATATTCCTTGGCTTGAGGACTAATGGGTCTGACATTGATGTAGCCACATCAGCTTCCTTCAACTATTTGTTTGGTGTGCTTATGTTTTTCAACCTATGTGCTTCTGTAGACAACATTAATTTGTATCTTGCTTTCTTACCCAATCTAACAATCTCTGTTTCTTCAGATTAAAGTTTTTCTTCCTTTAAGATTTAATGTAATTATTGATATTGTTTAAGTGTATCTTCTTGTTATCTTCCATTGTCCAAGCTCTTAATCAGCTCTTTCCCTATCTTTTAATATTTTTATTTTTATATTTTATTTACTTCTTCTATTGGCTAGTAAGTCTCACTACTTTGAATACAGACATCCTTAACTTATTAAAGTACATGTAGTATTAATACTCTGGTATTGTAAACTTCACACTTGACATTTCACACTCCCTAATTCTTACTCCTGACATGGGACTTCATATATGAAAATTCTCATTTTCCATTTCAGATTTCATAATTCCCACTTTTCCCAGCCTCAATTTTCCATCATTTCCTACATTATGGATGTAATAAACATATAACATAATTTTATTCAACTATTTTTGACAGATACTTTCTAAATACATCAGAACTTTCCCATTTCAGTTATTTTATTTTATAATTTCTGAATGTCTCCTTTTTACAGTATTTTTTTATGCAAATACCTACATTTTTACTCAGGAAAATGATCTCTTTGCCTTTAAATATATTTATAATAGCTCTCTTCAAGTTTTTGTGTGTGTAAATCCTATTTCCCAAGACTTCTGAGATCAATTTACATTGACTCTTTTCTCTCTTGACTTTGGATAACATTTTACTGTGGCTTTGCACACAATTTGTTTTTTAATTGCATTCTGAACATGCTGGGTGATACCTTTTAGAGGCTCTACATTCTGTTATCTTGCACTGAAAAGTGTTAGTGTTTGCTCTAGTGGGTAGTTCACTATCACCTAATCACCCTGAACTTATATAGACTTGGGTTAATGTTTAATTAGGAAAGGAATGTGGGAAGTTAAAGGAGTTGCCTAGACCATCTAACTTGGTGGTTCTCAACCTACAAATGCTGTGTCCCCAGTAGATCTTACTGAAGCTTGGTTTTAAACTTCATACGAATGTCTAGAGTACTCCTTTAAGCTTTAGAGTAGTCATCATTCCTAAATTTGGTATTTCTGGTATCTCAGTTAAATTACCTGTTTTCTCTATTCTGGCTAGGCCAGTATAAATGATTTGTTAGAATGTTTGCCTTTACAGATTTGCTCTTCTCCCAACTTCACAGCAGCTGCTCTCCTGTAAAGATCATATGGTCTCGCCCTGCACTTACACAAGCCTAATTCTTAACCAAAAACCTGTGGAGTTCATATAGGCTTATTGTATTTCATTCTACTTTTCTAAGGACCCCACCTCTCAGATTCCAAATTGCTTCAACAGCCCCAAATTCTCATCTCAATTTCTACAAAATCACAACATTCTGCTTTGGGAAATTTTCATAGGCTAGAGTGATCATTTAGTCAGTGTATGAGCTTATTTTATATTAGTGATTGCCACCCAATGTGGAACTTGACCTGGGGCTCAAATTCACAATCTTGAGATCAATTATCTGACCCAAAATCAAGAGTCAGACACTTTAACTGAGCCATACAAGTGTGTCTAGAAATTACCATCTTATGATGCCTGTTCCAGGACTAAAATACATACATTCATAAATCAATGTGATCTACCATATCAACAGATGGAAAGATGAAAATCACATGATCATTTCAATAGATGAAGAATAGGCATTTGAGAAAATTCAGCAATATGTCATGATAAAAATTCTCAACAGATTAGGTATAGAAGGAGCTTAGCTCAACATAAAAGGAACTATATATGAAAAATCACAGCCAGCATCATATTCAATGGTGGAAAACTGAAAGCCTTCATTCTAAGATCTGAAGCAAGATAATGATGCCCTCTCTCACTTTTTTTTTTTTAACTCCAGTTATTTGACATACAGTGTAATATTAGTTTCAGGTGTACAATATAGGGATTCAACACTTTCATACAACATCTGGTGCTCATCATGACAAGTGCACTCCTTAATCCCCATCACCTATTTTATCCATCCCCCACCCACCTGCTCTCTAGTAACTGTCAGTTCTCTGTAGTTAAAAGTCTGTGTTCTTGGTTTGCCTCCCTTTTCTGGCTTCCCTAAGAGTTGTGGTATATATTCCCATCACAGTCTGTGTTATACCACTTTATCATTTACTTATGAGAAACTTAAAGCAAACTTCTGTTGATAGCCATCCATCCTTTGTTCTATTACTGTTCTATACTTCTACATTATAAGCCTCAAAGTACATTTTTATTATCTCTTTACTAAATAACTCAATTTCTTGATTTAAAAAAATCAATAAAAAATCATTTACCTATGAATTTATTTTTGCCATTCTTCAGACATTCCTGTAGATCTGAAGTTTTATCTAGTATCATTTCCTTTCAGTCTGCAGACCTTCCTTTGGAAGTTTCCTTAATATAATTCCAGTTTGCTAACAACTGATTATTTCTGTGATATTTAATGATGTAACATTTGTAAAAAATTTGGCACATGTAAGTATTTAGTACAAAATACTCTCTTTCTATTTTAAATCTTTACAAATAGACTATGGAAAATTGGACAGTATAGAACATTTCTAACTTGTTTAGAAGGTGTTTGTGCCAACTTGATATATTGAACACATACATATTTATGAAATCAACCATTTCTTTGGGGCTATAAGAATTAGCTTTCTATTGATTGTGCCTAGTTATCTGTTATGTGTGTGACAATATGAAAATGGGCACAAGTTGCTCCTATTGATTTACTGTCCAATAAATAATTACTCTTCATTATTTATTGATTATATACTTCCATAATTATTTCACTTCTCTCCTCTTTGTGGCATCAGTGTCAGTTTTAGAACTGAACAATTTACACAAAAAATAAAAGTCAATTGTACAGACAATATGCACTGTCACATAAAGTGTCTCTTGGCTTGCTTATTTGCATATGATGAAAGTATATGTTATTCTGATTACTAGCATCAACTCACCTAAATATATGGAAGAAATACCACTAAATAGGCAATAGAGGTTGTTTGGATTGGTTATTGAAGATTTTAAATCTAATGTCAAACTTTCCATCCCAAGAGCCAAGACACGGACGGCATCCAGATTTCCAGATGGAAATGAGGCCAGGGAGCACTTTAGGCAATTATCCATAATTTCATTTATCTTGGTGACCCTAGGGTGCCTGGGTGGCTCAGGTGGTTAAGCTACTGCCTTTGGCTCAGGTCATGATCCTGAAGTCCCAGAATCGAGTCCCACATCAGGCTGCTTGCTCAGCAGGGAGTCTGCTTCTCCCTCTGACCCTTCCCCTTCCTCATGCTCTCTTTCTTTCTCATTCTCTCTCTCAAATTAAAAAAAAAAAAAAAAATTAATTAAATCTTGGTGTCCCTACTTGTTATTGGTGGAACTTACTGGCACCTATTTTACTGAGAAAAAAACAGACAATTAAAAATAAAGAAAAAGAAAATAAATGATCACTCAAGTGCTATCAACTCAAGGGCAGGAACTTTCTCTCATGTCACTATGGCTATTAACACAGTACCAGGAATCCTTGAAGACATTCACTGCCAGTTTTTTTTTTTCTTAATCTGTTGTCACAATAACTTTAAAAAAAAATTATTTGTATGTTAATAAAAACTTTTTCATTCAAAGGATGGAGTAATTCTGTGTGTTTCGTCTGTAAGGACCACCTGGCATCAACTCTTAAGAGAAATAAAACCATCTCAACAAGAGTTTCAGATATGTTCTCCTTGGTTTTCTTTCAGCATAACTAGCAAACATGAAAATAGTTTGGAAATCTTAAAATTTTCCACAGGTGAATCTAGAAGTAAAGACTTACTTAGATTTCGGTGGGCAAAGAGAGCAATTGATTTCCCATTCTGTGCCTGGCAATGCATCTGAGATTAAGAGGAACATGCTAAGCAGGAAGTCTTAATTGGTGATTTAATTGCATTTTTATTAGTTTTTAGATAGTTGTAATATAACTGAACTATGTCTATTTGTTAACTATTAGCAACAGAATAAAGTACAGCATTTGATATTTTCAAATTTATGTTTGCACTCAATATTTAAATTATAGGTAAAATTGAAAACCAGAGAATTTTTAGAATTATTGCACATTTTTTTACCATTGTCACTAAAGGATTTTCTTATTAGCTAACCAAATAGAAACAACTCCTATAATTAAAGTTGACTTCAATATCAAAAGCCATTCCTATCACAACTCTGCTTCATATTCCATAGGTCTGACTGAAATCAGAATGTCTCCTCTCATTTAATCCTACCATAAGAATTACTTTATTTGATTATAGTTATGTAAAGTATATTGTGCCCTTAACCAAAATTATTTATGCTGCTTAGTGTCCTCTGAGCTACCTAGATCTGTAGCTTAACTACATGCCATCAATTTTGAAAAAGTTTTATCGAGTATTATTCAAATATTTTTTCTATTCCAATCCCTTTCTTCTCCTCTTGGTACTCCAGTTGCACATCTATAAGACTTTTTGAAGTTGTCTCAGAGTTTATGAATGTTCTGTTATATTCATTCTTTGTTTTCTCTTTGCATTTCAGTTTAAGATTCTATTGACTTATTTTTAAGCATACTTATTTTTTTTCTTCAGTCACATCATTTCTACTGACAAGCCCATCAAAGGCATTCTTGATTTCTGTTGTGGTTTTGATCTCTAGCACTTCTTTTTGATTTTTGCCTAGCATTTGTCCTTCTGCTTACATTATCCATCTGTTCTTAAATGTTCTCCATTTTTGTCCATTAATACAATATTAATCATAGTTACTTTAAATTCCCTGCCAGATAATTCCAAAATCTATGTCACATCTGAGTCTGCTTCTGATGCTTAATTTGTCTTTTTAGATTGTTTTCCTTTCCTTTTCACTTGCTGTGCAATTTTTTATTTAAAACCAGACACAATGTATTAGACATTGTGACATAAAGAGTCCTTAGTATATGGTTAGATGTTAACCTGGCTAGTAGCTGCTCTGTGGTTGGTATCTGCTATAGCTGTCATTACCAGAAGCTTCAGATTCCTTTAGTGCACTTTTATTCTCCATGGACTCTTCTGGCTTCCCTGCACATTTCTCCTCACAGTTGGCACTTTGAAGTTCTTTCAGGTGCAATCCACCGTAATTAAAGAAGAATCTTGCAGTCATACTGGTAACAGTGGTAAGATGTGTGGAATGGGAAGCTTCTGTAATCTTATGATTAATGCTTAGCTTTGTAGTGGGCTTTTATTTCCAGGCTGTGACCTTCTCTAGTGTTTCTCCCTTTCTCAGGGGAGATAGGAAAGATGGACAGGCCTAGAGTCTGGAAAATACACTTCTCCAGGAAACAGAGGGCTCTGATAAAGTCTTTTACCTTTAAGAGTAGGGTCTATTATAGAGAGTGCTCTGGATGTACTTAATACAGTGGTTAATCCTTTCCTCACCTTCCCAGACCCTAGCATTGATCTCTTGGCTCCTCACCATGAAGATCTGGTGGGATTCTTGAAGATTAGACCCACCAAAATTTAAGACTTCTCTTCAAACTGTAGCCCTTAGAGTATCCCACTTTCAAGCTAACCAATCCTTATCCTCCAGAAATTCATCAAAATTTCCATTTACAAGTTCCTACCAGTTTATGGTTCAAGAGGCTTCTATTCCTCAGAAGTAGACCTTATCTCTATCTAGATTCATCTCTTCAAATTTTAGATTAGCAGTTTGTCCTATATGTCACTTCTCTGAGGAGTCTAAGAAAACACCTTAGTTTTCAGTTTGCTAAGCTTTATCTTGTTATTAGGCTGGGAGTGATGACTTCCAAGCTCTTTGCATGTCAGAACTAAAATGGAAAGTTTCCCAAAGTATCTATTCAATAGAATGAAAAATTCCCCTTAGTAAAGTGTCTATATTAGAAAATATAGTGAATATAAAGAAAATGGAGAAAGACAAAAAGAAAAACATCTTTATTTATAGTCTAGACAGAGCAACAATATTAGGTAGAGAAATATATGGATAATTAGTTGTAGCACAAGAGGGTAAGAAATGTATATTGAAGAATAAAGTACATCAGCACTGTTGGCTTTGAAATACCACATATTTAATAAAATATCATATTAAAGCTAAATTTTAACACATCTTGGAAGGAGAAATTAATGGCATACATGATCCAAACAAAATGCAAAATATTGACAAAAATTTAAAAAAGAAAAATACTGTAAAGAAATACGTAGTACAATACAAATGCAAAGTGGTAAAATTAAATAGATCCAGGGCTTGAAGTCACATAGGAACTGAATCCAATGCCACTTAACTATCTATATGACCTTTCATGCTTCTGAGTCACAATTTTCTTGTGTATAAAACCAGAGCAATACAGCCACAGAATGAGAGGCAAAGTAAGAGGAAAAAATGGTTAAATAGTTTAAGCAATCCTAGCAAAGGTTCTGGTATTTTTTAGATCTTCAATAAGTTTCTTTCCCCTATCATTTCATTGTTTGATGGAGGTATTCTTATTTTAAAATAATGCTATTCACATCCAATATTCATTTGCAGTAATCTTGTCAACAAATGGATTTTTGGTCTTATAAAGGAAATTTTCAACTTCTAATGTTTGTGGGCTCTGTTCCTGGGCTCTTAAAGAAGCTAGACTTTATCATTTACCAAGGTCAAAATGACTCCACAAAACCTCGAAACATGGGCTCTATTTCTGTCGTGAGCACACAAGCACACAAGCACACACTGTACGTCCGCTTCATTACTACTACTACTAATAATAATAATAACTAAAAAGCATTCCAAACAGAGAAAAAATTTTCCTATTTCCCTGAAGACTAAACTCCTACTTTAGACTTGTACATACTAAAATCATAAAACCTATAACTTTCTGGAATGTCCTTTGTCATGATGATTTGAAACTTCTGATCATTTGTAACTCTTGATGTAAAAAACATATAAACCTACACCAAATGTTCTCTCCCTGGAGCACTCTCTTCTTTATGAAAACTATGTATCCCAGGCAGCTGTCCTAACTTGGACTGGAATAAAATTTTCCCTTAAAAATTTTTTTTAAAGTTTTGTTCATTATGAGTGGACAGGTCCTAGAATGATGTTCATTTTGAGTGGACAGGTCCTAAAATGAGCAGTAGATTAAAATCTAGTTGCTTGGGAATTTGGGAAGGGAGGCCATTAACTTGGAACTAATTAAAGATAAAGTTTAAAATAGAGTTGGGGGAAATCGGAAGGGGAGACAAACCATGAGAGACTGTGGACTCTGAGAAACAGACTGAGGGTTTTGGAGGGGAGGGGAGTGGGGGATTGTGTGAGCTTGGTGGTGGGTATTATGGAGGGCACATATTGCATGGAGCACTGGGTGTGGTACATAAACAATGAATTCTGAAACACTGAAAAGAAATAAAATAAAATAAAACAAAATAGAGTACATTCAATAAAATTAAACATTTCTTTAAAAAGCAGGATAAAGATCTTCAGTATTTATTTAACTGCACTATGATATGTTAATCTGATTTAATATTAATTCCTTCAATAATTTTTATCACTTGCAGTGTGCTAGGCACTTGTTACAAAGGTTAGGATCCAAAACAAAACAGAATCGTGGACTTTGGTTGTAGAGTCCAGTGGCAAATCTAAGTGGCTACAAAAATTTACAATGTTTTAAAATACAGTTTTTCATTAAGTCTTTTTTTCCTCAGTAGTCTGTATATCTGAGATGGTAAATGTAAGAAAAGTATTTTTAAAAAGCATTAAAAAATTACATAGAACATTGATACTCCACTTATTTGTACACCACCATCTAACTGAAGTTCTAAAAATCTTCCCCCTAGAGGGTTATAGCACAACCGTATTTCAGAGTAAAATATCCTATCTGAAAAATGCACCTTTACCTGAACTTACAAACAAGTAACTACGATAAACAAGAGATTATACTATGTGTTGACAATATCAGTAGTCTGCATTTTTATTACATTTTTAAAATTTATTTTAAAACAAATTAAAGTTTGTTGGTTTAGGACTTAAGGAAATTAGTTTTGACTCTTTGATGCTTTATATAGCTTTTTCAGATGTGGTATTATTTTTGATGATATTATCCTTCAGAAATTATTTATAATATGCAGCTCTGTGTATGTGACATTCCTAGTAAGTGTACTTTAATTTTAATTTTAAATTATATATATATATACATATATATGATATATTATTTAAATAGGTCTCCACTGTGAATTTAGATCAAAACCAATGAGGAAAGAATGGGATATACAAATTCCTTTGTCCTATATATGAAAAATATATAGGACAAAGGAATTACCTGAAATAATAATGTCAGAGACAGCAACTAATGCAGTAATAGGTAAAAAGGAATGTAAGTTGATGAAAAAAAGTTTAAGTCTCCACATCTTTATTTTATTGATCTTTGCAAATTGGTTCCTAGGGAAAAGTAGTCACATGGAAGAAAAAAAAAAAAAAAAGAGGAGTAGCTTTTGCTCTTATTATAGCAAATGCAAGAACTACATCCATTTGGTATTTATATAACTGAATGTATGTCTATTATTTTCCTTATTAGAAAAGTAGTTTCTGTCAGGAAGTTACAAAGAATTTGTTTCAAAAAACCTAAGCTGCTGTAATTTTAAGTATTTAAACTGAATGAAACAAATGAAATGAAAGGAAGCTAGAAGAATGAAAAGGCAGATTACATTAATGGATAAACATCAAAAGGAGAGAGATGGGAGGAAGCCAACACTTGGAATAGGTAAAAGAGGAGATAATTTTTTCCAAATTTCTATTCTAAAAGGATTGTCACACTATCAAAGGCAGTTCAAAAATTACACTTCATTAGCACCTTTATCATTTCCACCATCAATGAAACCAGAGACATGCAGAGCTTTGCAGAGTCATAAGCAAGAAGGAAGGTAACCCAACCACCATTCTTCACCAACATATACTGGGAATTTGAAAGCAAGCTCATTTCTCTTTTCTGGTCCTTGTGTAACACTAAACTGTGCCCTTTGAAGGATGTTAGATTTCTTTTGAAATATAATGTGTGATATAATTCCAATGACCAAAAGATTTCATTGCATCTTTTATATTACTTTCTCGGTTACAACATAGAGGTATTTATGATATATCTACTGCAAGAATAGGCAGTGAACCTAGTGAGGCCCATGGACATATCATCTGGATCTCAGCATTACCTTGGACAAACAAATGGAAAATTTCCTTATTGCAAAGATTCCAGCTGTTTAAAATAAACTCAAAATAATTGTCATGATGGATGGACACTAATCTAAGCTAAAAATGCCTAAGATTCTCATAGACATTTAGGCTATAAAACAATGTTGCAGAAAAACATCTAGGATTGTAATGGACATGTAATGTAGAGGAAGCCAGACTTTACCTCTACCCATCTTTGGTTTTAGCTTAGACTTTAACAAAAAGAAAGGTTAATAAGAAAAAAAAAAAAAAAAGCAAAATGAAATAGTTTATTAACATGTACAACAGACACTATCCAGGAGAAATTTTTAAAAAGTAACTCAAAGCAGTGGCTTATAACTGCAGTTTGTATAGCACCTTCAACTAAGAACAAACTTGTAGAAAAAGGACAGGACAAAGAAAAGCAGTTCTAGGCTTCCAAGGGTGGCAAACTGTGGGAAGGTAAATATATAGGTGGAAACTAATGGAATCAGGTGTGTTGGCCATCTCTGGCCTGATAAGGATTTGTCTCCAGTAAAAGGAAACTTTATGTTCTGCCTTTAAACAGAAAAAAGAAAGCTTTTCCTGGATTTGCTTCTTAGTTGTCTTCAATTCAGACTAATTTTTATGTCAACGAGACACTTCATGGTGACATATTCTGGCTTCCTTCATAGGCTACAAAACAATGTTTAAGAAAAATTAGCTGATTATTACACTTAATGTGGAAAGGCATCCATACATAACCCATTATTTTCACTTAAAAACCTCTCAGGAATTAAAAAAAAATGGAAGTCACTCTGTAGGTTTTTGTATTTGTTTGATGAAGAACTGTGCATCTTGTATGTATATTCTTGAAAAAGTTTGAAATAATAATCAGCATTCACCAATAATGTATTAAAATTCTCCCAGGAAAACAGAGTGTAAGCCTTAAATTTGACTCTTTCAGAAATAGGACTCCAGAGAAGGTTTTAGATTTAATTTTAGGATTATAGCTCATTTATAAAATGTTCATTCTTATAACAAAGAAAAATGACTTACCTTAGTCACATAGGCAATTAATGAGACAGCTAGACATAGTGTTTCAGCTCTAATTCAGGGCCCACAGGAGGCTGATGACACTGGGCATCAAAAAGATAAAATGAGAGTAGGGATGAGACTGGAATTTAGGTGATACATATTTACAAATATTTTCAATGAATTAAATATAAATTACATCATTTGCTTTCATAAACTGATAAAATATTTTTATAAATACTTTCAGAACTTTCTTATGGTCCAGGGCCGCCTGCATGGCACAGTTGGTTAAGCTTCTGCCTTCTGTTCAGGTCATGATCCCAGGGTCCTAGGATGGAGCTCTACAACCTGTCTGGGCTCCCTGCTCAGTGGAGAGTCTGCTTCTCCCTCTCCCTCAGCCCCTTTCCCCACTTGTGCTTGCTTGCACTCTCTCTCAAATAAATAAAGTCTTAAAAAAAAAGAAAAAACTCTTATAGTCCAATGATTTTTTGGAATTTTTTGCCAATAAAATATTGATAAAAACATGAAGATTACTATTGGTACAAACAAGATTTTTCTCTATTTATTGCTTCACACTAAATAAAGACCTTAAAATTAACTCCTGTGTTTCTGTATATAAAGTTCAATAGTTAAAATATCAGTATGTCCTTATTTTAGTTGGTAGATTTTTTCCATAAAATGTTCCAAAAAACTTCCTGTTTTAAATACCAATAAAGATAGTGAAATTTACAATACAGACTATTAAGTAAACATTTTGGTTAAAATAAAGATTCTTTTAAAATTGAAAAGTGGGGGGCACCTGGGAGGCTCAGTGGGTTAAAGCCTCTGGGCTCCGGTCATGATCTCAGGGTCCTGGGATGGAACCCTACATCAGGCTCTCTGCTCAGCGGGGAGCCTGTTTCCCTCTCGCTCTCTCTCCCTGCGTCTCTGCCTACTTGTGATCTCTCTCTCTCTGTGTCAAATAAATAAATAAAATCTTAAATAAATAAATAAATAAATAAATAAAATAAAATTGAAAAGTGGGAAATTCGTTTAGAGTTGTTTTTTTTTTCTTCCCCCCATATAAAAAGACACATATGTGGTTTCCTGTTGACAGAGTAGGAGTTTTAAAATGTGATTTGCAGGGTGCCTGGCTGGCTCAGTCAGTTAAGTGTCTGCCTTCTGCTCAGGTCATGATCCCACGGTCCTGGGATAGAGCCCACATCAGGCTCCCTGTTCAGTGGGGAGTCCTCTTCTCTCTTCTTTCTCTGCTCCTCCTTCCTGCTTGTGTGCATGTTCTCTCAAATATATAAATAATCTTTATTAAAAATGTGATTCATAATCTGAATTTGTGTATTACTTTGTATTTTATAATTTCTATCATCAATTACATAAAGTGTTTAAGATTTAACAGCTTTAAATTCAAAGTTAAACTATGATTTTGACAGGACTTCTTGAAAGAACCAATTAGAATACAATCATATACATTATAACCAATATCTAAATGTGGGAACCACATAAAATATTTCTACCCTATACACTAAAAGTTTGGTTTTTGCTACTTTTAAAATGATATTTTTATCATTATTGGAGTTGTAAGACAATTATAATATTTATTGGCACTGAACTGTATGGGTATCAATAGGAAAGGGGAAGAAAATGTCTACTGCTACTGACATGTACAATGTGTGGATTAACAAGAGAAACTTGATGTTCACAGAAACCTTAAGAAATAGCTTTTAACACAGTGAAAATTGTTTTTGTTTTTTTAAGGTTTTTGTTTTGTTTTGTTTTTAATAAAGACATGAGGTTCCTTGTTTGGTGAATGTAGCCATAAGACATTTTCAAAAGGAAAAAATATAGAAACAAATTAGCAAAAAAGAATCACCAAGAGTTAGGTTAGAAGTAAATACATTTAGAAAAAACTATTATTTCCATATTATTTTATCATTATTTGTGTTTTATAACCAGAATATATATCATTTTGAATGCAGAATTAATCAGCCATTAAATGACTTAACAACATTGCCCCTAGCTACTGTTCTTGGAGGAGCATAAATATCATTATAAAGGGTGGAAAAAAAGTCATAGAGCTACCCTATAGGGGAACTGCTTCCATTTAGAAAAAAATAGGAAACAAATTTTCCTCAATAAATAAAGGTATACCTTCAATTAAAAAAAATTCTGACTGTACTAGAGAGACTGTACTCTAGGAAAATCATAGAATAATGGATCAGAGTCCTGGGTTTAATTTATGGTTAGAGGAGGAGTTGTTGTCCCTCTTTGCCTCTGGGTATTCCCAAAAGTACTTATCAGGAGACACCTAGCTCAAGAGCTGTAAGACCAGTAGATCACAACATCTATTCACCAGAACCTAAACAGTGATAATACAAATAGAGGTCCACATACTGTATGTCTAACACCCAAAAGTTATAAACCAGATAATGAAATAGGTTTAGCTTCCAAACTTGACAAATATACCTTCATGATGACTTGAAAGTCTCGATTCAAGTACAACATTCTCATAATCTTGAATGTGGTAGTTAAGGAAGGGCCAGCTCCTAGCCCTTGGCCAATTTCCTCTTGAATCCATGGCAGGTTCAATCTCATACCATGAGAAGACTTTTGCTCATGGATATCAACCTGTCTATTCAAGCTTTGTCTGCAGTGTCTGACAAGAACCATCTCTGGCCACCTCTTGCCCCCCACCCCCACCACCCAACTTAGAGTTGAACACACTAGAAGTTTAGTCCACCCTATAGGAAACACACTGGGGAAGAGACTCCTGTCCATGTAGGTCCTAGAACTAGATTATGGACCATTTTACACTAGAGTTTTCAGGTTCTGAGTATCAGAAGAGTGATGTGGAAAGAGGTACATGGGATGCATGCATGTGACTACATTGCCCTAGGCTTAATCCCCTCTCTCCACCCCCATGGAAGTCAGTATTGAGAAGGATCAAGATAGAGCACTCTCCAGCCTGGAGCTCAGAACAGTGATCACTTCTAGTTGGGTTTAATGATGGTTCTGACCCACTAAAAGCCAACCATCTTGAAGTCACCACAGCCATCAACTACACTAGTAAAGGTTAACATGGAATTTCAGCCAGAATAAACTAGAACTCAGATTTCCTTTTTGTAGTTTCTAATATAATAATGCAACTTAGAGGTACTTATAGACTTAGGAAAAAAACACAATTATTTCTCATTATGCAGTACACTTCATTCTCAAATTTTTAATGTAATTGTTTTGATCTGAAGAATCTTTAATGGAAGGCTTAGAAATACAAATTTCATTTGACAGAAAAACTGTAAATCAAATAACCAATTCCTGAATATGTGTTAAGAAAGATTATCTTTGTTATATAGTCCATGGATCTGAATCTATATAGCATAAATTATGTACTAAAATGAAAAGGAATTTGGTTATATAAAAATACACTCTCCAGTAATTCATTTAGAATGAGTTTGTTTGAATAGAGGACTATTTGGTTTCCAGGGTCTAAGTATCTTTCAGAGAAGCTCAGATTACAAAGGTAGCTAATTAAAAACATACAAAGCACTCTCTAGATACCCAATTTTAGGAAGTACAGTTAGCTATCACAAAACTAGAAAAATCTTTAGATAGTTGATCTTGTCCTAAAGTCTAGGGGTGTATTGTCTCTATTTTCTATTCCTTATTATAGGGATATTTCATTCTCTCTTTAGCATATTGAGTCTGCTCAGTGTTTGGTTTCTGCTTACTCAAAAGAGCTTGCTCAAGGTTAACATCCAGTAGTGCCAACTGCAGCTTGGTACCACTTCATTTTACTGCTCCAGTGTCCAACTTGAGTTGACTCACTTGTTTCTCCATTTCTTATTTCAAATTACCAAAAAAGAATCAAGTAAGATCAACCTGGGTCAACATGAATCCCTTTTCAATGGCAAAAAGTCCCTTAGTTTTTTTTTTTTTAAAAGAGGTAAAATCCCATTGATATTAATATATAGTTTCCAATACACTTATTGAAAACTTTGAAAAAAATATCTAATTTTCTTAAAGTTAATCCTCAAATCAAACTTGTTTTCTTTCAAAAGAGAAAGAGAACACAAGGCCACTTATTTGAATTTATGTAGAAATCTTAATATACAGAGCAACATTAAATATTTTTCAAATAACTTTTTAAAAAAGATTTTATTTGAGAGAGAGTGAGAGAGATAACGCATATGCACACACACACAAAACACATGCACAAGCATGGGGACAGGAAGAGAGAGGAACAGAAGAAGGGGCAGGGGGAGAAGCAGCCTCCCTCCTGAGCAAGGAGCCCACCTCAGGGGTGGATCCCAGGACCTTGGATCATGACCTGAGCCAAAGGCAGACACTTAACCTACTAAGCCACCCAGGCAACCCTCAAAAAATTATTTACTGATTAGCATTTTAAAACTTACAAAATAGAGGTCATTTTGCAAATATACTAATTCTTGTTCTTTTTCCCGTTTGAGAATATCTGATGTAGTTGACAACCATTTCCTTTAGTGATTAACAAAACCGAACTACTTACTAGTTAACAAAAGATATAAATTTAGTCAATAAAATTACTACTATAAGCAGAAAGTATATTAAAGTTCATGAGAAATGCTGACACATACACTATTAACTGACTTGCATGTTAGTTATCTGAGTAGGCTGCTAAGAATGGCATTGTCATGAGTTAGGTTCCAAGAGCTATGCTGACTGCTGGAATCACATGGGAAAATGCAGACACAATAGACTTGAGAGGACTGAAAGAAGGTACATCTGAATGGATTTAGGCAATTAGTATGCCTCATTTCCAAAATATTTCTGTAATGATTCAGGAGCTAGAAGAGAAGAGCAGCAATTCTAGGAACAGAAAATCAACCACTTTCTGGAAGGTAGGATGTGCAGAGAAGTGACTCTGAAGTGATGAGAAGATAAATCTTGGCAGGAGGGGCTGGATCCCAGCAAATGAGAGGGCAGCAGAGCAGAAAATTGAAACTTTTGGAAGTCTGCTCCATTGAGGCACATCGCTCCAGAGGCTAAGTAGGAGGTGGAGCCCTCATGGGGACAGTGTCATCTCAGGACCCAAAGGGACACAAAAAGACCAAGGGTATCTGAGGGTAGCAGAGTTCCCAGGTATTGGATCAAGGAAGCTGGCCTCAGAGACAGAAGCAAGGAGTGGGCTCTCAGCTCGGGATTACCTTAAACTGTGATCCAAGGCACAGTCAGACCACTGCTCTTGGAGCAAGGACCCCACAAGTGGTAAATCCAGAAAGTCCCCCTCCTTTCTCCTCCGAGAGGATCAGTGTGGGAGCATGTGGCAGGAATCTGCTGGGTTAGGAGACTCCAAATGGGGCTGTGCACCAGAGACAGAAATGCTCCATCACAGGCCAGATCAGCTCAGAGTGCAGCCTGAGACCAGGGAGATGGAAGGATTGACTGCTTTTCTCTGAGGACACAATGAGGATTGGGGCCCTGAGCTCTCTGCTCCTCTGGGTTGGAGATTGGAAGGCCACCATCTTCATTCCTGTCCTCCAAAGCTGTATGGAAAGCATTCAGGGAATAAAAGCTACCGATAGCAAAACTGAGAAGATTACTTAAGCTGGGCCTGGCAAGGGCAGTGCAATTCTGCCTTGGGCAAAGGCATTTGAGAATCACTGCAACAGGCTCCTCCCACAGAAGATCAGCAAGACCATCCAGCCAACACCAAGTCCACCAATCAGTGAGAACTGCAGAACTCCAAAGCTAGGGGCAGAACTCCAAAACTAGGGGAAAGCAACATATAGAATTCATGGCTTTTTCTCCATGATCCTTTAGTCTTTCAAAGTTATGTTTCAATTTATTTTTCTTATTCTATTTTTTTTTTAAATTTTTCCTTTCTTATTAAGGTATTTTTTAACTGTTTTATCTTATCCAAACATTTTTTAAAAAATCATTTTTTTAAATTTTCATTGTTATAATCATATTTTATCCCTTCATTGTATTTAACCTTCTTTCTTGTATACATATAGGGTTTTTTTTTCCTTTAAAAATTTGGGGTACAATTTCTTCTAATAGGTCAAAATATACCCTAAATCTAGTGTATGACTTTGTTCTAGCCTCCAGCCTGATCACATTCTTTCCTCGTTTTTTTTAAAAACATACTTCTTATCATACCAATTGCTTTTTTAGAACATTTTTAAAATTTTCATCTTTACAGTCATATTCCATCCCTTTATCATGTTTACCCTTATTTTTGTATATATATATAAGTTTTTCTTTCTTTAAAATTTTGGGAGGCAGTTTCTTCCAAAAGACCAAAATATACCCCAAACCAAGAGTGTGGTTCTGTTCTATTCATGAGTCTAATATTTATATATATTTTCTCTTTTTTTTCCCCTTATCATCTGCCCCCAGTTATGGGTCTCTTCTGATTTCATTTGTGTATATTTTTCTGGGGTCATTGTTATCCTTTTAGTATTTTGTTCTCTCATTTGTCTATTCTTATCTGGATAAATTAACAAGGTGAAAAAGCTCACCACAAAAAAAGAACAAGAGGCAGTACCAATGGCTAGGGGCCTAATCAATACAGACATTAGTAATATGTCAGAACTAGAGTTCAGAAGGATGATTACCAAGGTGCTAGCTGGGCTCAAAAAAGACATGGAAGATAAATCCTTTCTGGAGAAATAGAACCCCTTTCTGGAGAAATAAAAGAACTAAAATCTAACCAAGTTGAAATCAAAAAAGCTATTAATGAGGTGCAATAAACAATGGAGGCTCTTGCTACTAGGATAAATGAGGCAGAAGAAAGAATTAGTGATATAGAAGGCCAAATGATGGAGAATAAGGAAGCTGAGCAAAAGAGAGGCAAACAACTACTGGACCACGAGGGAAGAATTCGAGAGATAAGGGATATCATAAGATGAAACAATATTAAAATAATTGGGATCCCAGAGGAAGAAGAAAGAGAGAGAAGGGCAGAAGTTATATTGGAGCAAATTATAGTAGAGAATTTCCCTAATTTGGTGAAAGGAACAAGCATCAAAATCCCGGAGGCACAGAGGACTCCCCTCAAAATCAGTAAAAATAGGTCCACTTCCCATTTTCTAATAGTAAGACTTACAAGTCTTAGTGACAAAGAGAAAATACTGAAAGCAGTTACGGATAAGTGGTCTAAAACATACAATGGTAGAAATATTAGATTGGCAGCAGACCTATCCACAGAGACCTGGCAGGCCAGAAAGGACTGGCATGATATACTCAGAGCACTAAATGAGAAAAACATGCAGCCAAGAATACTATATCCAACTAGGCTGTCATTAAAAATAGAAGGAGAGATAAAAAGCTTCCAGGACAATCAAAAGTTAAAAGAACTTGCAAACATCAAACCAACCCTACAGGAAATGTTGAAAGGGGTCCTCTAAGTAAAAATAGAGCCTAAAAGTAACAGACCAGAAAGGAACAGAGACAGTACACAGTAACAGTCACCTTACAGGCAATAAAATGGCACTAAATTCATGTCTTTCAATATTTACCCTGAATGTAAGTGGACTAAATGCCCCAATCAAAAGACACAGGTTATCAGAATGGAATAAAAACAAAACAAAACAAAAAAACCCAGCAAGACCTATTGATATGCTGTCTGCATGAAACTCATTTTAGACCCAAAGACACCTCCAGATTGAAAGTGAAGGGATGGAAAACAATTTACCACTAAAGAACATCAAAAGAAACCTGGGGTGGTAATCCTTATATCAGATAAATTAGATTTTAAGCCAAAGATGATAATAAGAGATGAGGAAGGAAACTATATCATACTAAATGGTCTATCAAAAAAGAAGATCCAAAATTTTAAATATGTATGCCTCTAACATGGGAGCAGAGAATTATATAAACCAATTAATAACAAAATCAAAGAAACACATAAACAATAATACAATAATAGTAGGGGACTTTAAATAGTAGGGGACTCATTGAAATGGACAGATCATCTAAGCAAAGGATCAACAAGGAAATAAAGGCTTTAAATGACACATTGGATGAGATGGACATCACAGAGATATTTAGAACATTCTATCCAAACACTACAGAATACACATTTTTTGTTAGTGCACATGGAACATTCTCCAGAATAGATCACATCCTGGGTCACAAATCAGGTCTCAACTGGTACCAAAAGATTGGGATCATTCCTTTCATATTTTCAGATCACAATGCTCTGGAGCTAGAATTCAATCACAAGAGGAAAGTTGGAAAGAACTTCAAATACATGGAGGCTAAAGAGCATCCTACTTAAGAATGAAGAGGCCAACCAAGAAATTAAAGAAGACTTTTAAAAATCATGGAAACAAATGAAAATGAAAACAAAACTGTTCAAAATCTTTGGGACACAGCAAAGGCAGTCCTGAAAGGAAAAATATATAGCAATACAACCCTTTTTCAAGAAACAAGAAAGGTCTCAAATACACGACCTAACTGCACGTCTAAAGGAGGTGGAGAAAGAACAGCAAAGAAAGCTTAAACCCAGCAGAAGAGAAATCATAAAGATCAGAGCAGAAATCAATGAAATAGAAACCAAAAGAACAGTAGAAGAAATCAATGAAACTAGGAGCTTTTTCTTTGAAAGAATTAATAAGACTGATAAGCCCCTGGCCAGACTTATCAAAAAGAAAAGAGAAAGGACCCAAATCAAGAAAACCATGAATGAAAGAGGAGAGATCACAACCAACACCAAAGAAATACAAACACTTATAAAAATATATTATGAGCAACTATACACCAGCAAATTTGACAATCTGGAAGTAATGGATGCATTCCTAGAGACATAAACTACCACAACTGAACCAGGAAGAAATAGAAAACCTAAACAGACCCGTAACCAGTAAGGAGATTGAAGCAGTCATCAAAAATTTCCAAACAAACAAGAGCCCAGGGCCAGACAGCTTCCCAGGGGAATTCTACAAAACATTCAAAGAAGATTAATACCTATTCTCTTGAAACTGTTCAAAAAAAAATACAAATGGAAGGAAAACTTCCAAACTCATTTTATGAGGCCAGCATTACCTTGATCCCCAAACCAGAAAAAGACCCCATCAAAAAGGAGTATTACAGACCAATATCCTTGTTGAATATGGATGAAAAAATTCTCACCAAAATACTAGTCAATAAGATCCAATAGTATATTCAAAGGATTATTCACCACAACCAAGTGGGCTTTATTCCAGGGCTGCAAAGTTGGTTCAACATCTGCTCATCAATGTGATACAATTCATTAATAAAAGAAAGAAGAGCCACATGATATTCTCAATAGATGCTGAAAAAGCATTTGACAAATTTCAGCCTCCTTTCTTGATCAAAACTCTTCAAAGTGTAGGGATAGAGGGTACATACCTTAATATCATCAAAGCCATCTATGAAAAACCCACAGCAAATATTCTCAATGGGGAAAAACTGAGAGCTTTTCCCCTAAGGTTAGGAACACAGCAGGGCTGTCCACTATCACCACTGCTATTCAACATTGTACTAGAAGTCCTAGTTTCAGCTATCAGGCAACAAAAAGAAATAAAATGTATCTGAATCAGCAAAGAAGTCAAACTCTCACTCTTGTAGATGATATGATACTCTATGTGAAAAACCCAAAAAAGTTCACCCCAAAACTGCTAGAACTCATACCGGAATTCAGTAAAGTGTTAGGATATAAAATCAATGCCCAGAAATCAGTTGCATTTCTATACATCAACAAGACAGTAGAAAGAGAAATGAAGGAGTCAATACCATTTACTATTGCACCCCAAACCATAAGATACCTAGGAATAAACCTAACCAAAGAGGCAAAGAATCTATTCTCAGAAAACTATAAAGTACTCATGAAGGAAATTGATGAAGAAATGGAAAAACGTCCCATGCTCATGTATTGGAAGAACAAATATTGTGAAAATGTCTATGCTACCTAAAACAATCTGCACATTTAATGCAATCCCTTTCAAGATACCATCATTTTTTTTTTTTTTTACAAAGAAATGGAACAGATAATCCTAAAATTTATATGGAACCAGAAAAGACGCCCGAATAGCAAGAGGAATGTTGAAAAAGAAAATCAAAGCTGGTGGCATCACAATTCCAGACTTTAAGCTCTATTATAAAGCTGTCATCATCAAGACAGTATGGTACTGGCACAAAGAAGACACATAGATCAATGGAACAGAGTAGAGAACCCAGAAAAGACCTTAAATTCTATGGTCAACTAATCTTTGGCAAATAAGGAAAGAATGCCCAATGGAAAAAAAGATAGTCTCTTCAACAAATAGTGTTGAGAAAATTGGACAGCCACAGGCAGAAGAATAAAACTGGACCATTTCCTTACACTACAAACAAAAATAAACTCAAAATGAATGGAAGACCTCAATGTGAGACAGGAAACCATCAAAATCCTTGAGGAGAACCCAGGCAGCAGCCTCTTCATTGAAACATCACCAAAGGCAAGGGAAGCAGGGGAAAAATGAACTATTGGGACTTCATCAAGATCAAAAGCTTTTTGAACAGCAAAGGAAAGAGTCAACAAAACCAAAAGCAACTGAGAGAATAGAAGAATATATCTGCAAATGACATATCAGATAAAGGGCTAGTATTCAAAATCTGTAAAGAACTTATCAAACTCACCACACAAAGAACAAATAATCGAATCAATAAGTGGCCAGATATGTGAACATTTTTCCAAAGAAGACATCCAAATGGCCAACAGACTGATGAAAGAGTGTTCAATATCACTTGGCATCAGGGAAATACAAATCAAAATCACAGTGAGATACCACCTCACTCCAGTCAGAATGGCTAAAAATTAACAAGTCAGGAAATAACAGATGTTGGCGAGGATGCAGAGAAAGGGGAACTATCCTGCGCTGTTGGGAATGCAAGCTGGTGCAGCCACTCTGGAAAGCAGTGTGGAGGTTCCTCAGAATATTGAAAATAGAGCTACCATACCACCCAGCAATAGCACTACTGAGTATTTACCCCAAAGATACAATTGTAGTGATCCGAAGGGGCATGTGCGCCCAAATGTTTATAGCAGCAATGTCCACAATAGCCAAACTATGAAAAGAACCTATATGTCCACCAACAGATGAATAGACAAAGAAGATGTGGTATATATATACAATGGAATAGTATGAATCCATCAAAGAAATGAAATCTTGCCATTTTCAACCACCTGGTTGGAACTAGAGGGTATTATGCTGAGCGAAATGTGTCAATCAGAGAATGACAATTATCATATGACTCCCTGACATGAAGAATTTGAGAGGCAGGGTGGGGCATCATGGGGGGTGTAGGGAGGGAAAAAATGAAACGGGTTGGGATCAGAAGGGAGAGAAAACATAAGGGACTCTTAATCTCATGAAACAAACTGAGAGTTGCTGGGGGCTGGGGTAGTAGGGATAGGGTGGCTGCATTATGGACATTGGGGAGGGTATGTGCTATGGTGAGTGTTGTGAGTTGTGTAAGCCTGATGATTCACAGATCTGTACCCCTGGGGTAAATAATAAATTATAGGTTAATAAAAAAAATGAATGGCATTGTCACAAGGAAAAGACATAGACTCAGAAAGGAACATGATTATCACAAAGCATTCAGTTATTGATAACTATATTGACTAGCACTGGTAACCTCTCTCTAGGGCATACCTAAAAGCATACCTACTAAAAATCTGTCCAGTATCTATTCCAAGATAGGTCTCCTGCCTTTGAGTCCATTAATGCCAATGTATCATGAATACACAGATATTACTAGCTACTCAAGCAAACTTAAACCAAGAAAACACATGTTCGTAGAACACCAATTATAGAAAAGTATCCATTGACAGGCTTTTTGGGTTCAATTCTTCCCCTAACATTTCCTACATAAAGAAGTGACTTTAGATATTAAGGTTAGTAGTTTTTATAAATGATGATAGTATCTGTAGCTGTCTCAGAATTGTTGTAAAGATTGTGTCTTGTGCTAAGTAAGCACTCTGTCCATGTGAACAATAAAGATGATATAATAAGGGGTATAAAAATTTCAATGCTGAATTTTGTGAAGTATAGAAAGAAGATGTTCCTGGAGCTTAAGGAGCTAAAATGTCAAGAGAAAAAGGTGGATGAAACCTATTAAATTTTAATGTCAGTATTTATATATCTAAGTAGATTTACTGTTTGGTGTGTCTGTTACTGATAAATAGAGCAAAATACTGAAATCTGTATTTTAAAAATATTAATGTGAAAATCATTTGAAAGACATCAAGTAATTTTTGCAACAGGGCTTATACCTGATGTTATTTTATCTAGATTTTTTGGGGAATGTATTATTCTAAAATGAGTTTAGAATTAAATAAAAGCATAGAAGAATAATCTATTCATTAATTTTTTTATTAAAAACATTATGTGTGAGTCATTGTGGGTATCAAAAAACTCTCTTCTAACAAAGACTAAGTACTGTATGTTAATATAGAATATTACATGAGACTACATGTCTGAGTTTAGCTTTACTAGAGAAATAATGAAGTATGCACTAAAAGATGAATAGGATTTAGCTACAAAACCAAGTGGAAATAGAAGCATTCCAGTAAGAGGATAGTGTGTTCAAAGGCCAGAGGCAGGAAAGATATAAAAACTCCCAAGAAACTGTAAAAAGCCTTTTATGGTTAGAGTGATTGAACATGAGCCTGGAGAAACTTAAAATATGGTTATATTATTCAAGGCTTTGCAGGCCATGTTAGGGATTGATTTTATTCTGTGAAGAATAAAATTGGTTGAAAGATTTTAAAGTGCTAAGTGAAATAAAGTTGGAGATGATCAATACATATTAATGTTCATCAATATCATTTATATCACTATATTAATATTTGAGGTAAAAAAAAGCCTATATATTCTATATGAAAGAAATACAGAATAAATAGTAAGGAGATATTGTCTAAAGAATAAGATAAATGAATATGTGTACTAATTTATTTCCCAGGGAAACAGATTTGAAGCTATCCAATATTAAGAATACCAATGCCCCCAATACAAGATCTTTGTTTCGTGTATGGCTGACAGAATAGGAGTATTTTACTCTTCAATGGTGAGATCAAATCTCTTGACACTTCCCCTTAAAAATTTCCTTTGAGCTTTGTTTTCATAGACATTTACATATCAATAGTATCAGAAAAGATTTTGGAAAGCTTTGTGTTGCTTGTATTACCAAAATTTCATGCGATAAAGATATAGATAGATAGATGATAGATAGATAGATAGATAGATAGATATAGATAGATATGTGTGTAGATATATCCATACACAAATATTTAATATGAATGCAATTCCTTCCAACAGATTTCTGAGGGAACTTGAAGAGATCTGTTCTGCCATGTTCAAGACATAACAAGTGATAGGGTTGCTATAGGACAGAATTAGCTTGAAGTGGTTGAATATTAAAATCATTAAACTTCCTTGCTCTCATTCCATACTCAAAACCTTTGGATGCAATTTGATTACCCATGTGCTTTGACTACAAGCAGGAAAGTTAATTTATTACGGACACACATGAGAGTTCAGACCTATATTGCAGTTATTAGTAGCTTCTCCAAGGTTAGACACCTAATAAGCTGCAAAGGAGGAGTTCTAATACAGAACTCGGGCACCTAAGTACTTAGAATCATGCAGAATAGTCAAATTGCCATCTGAGGTTTACTAACTTATTGACGTCGTATAAGCTCCTAACATAGAAAAAGCAATACAAACCTCAAAGAGTTGCGGCAGGGAGTAAGCTGAGTATGTTTAATGCTCTGTCTGCTATACTGTACCATCAACTGTTTCCTCAGCTTTGTTCCCCACGAACTTCCTCAAGAGAATCTCCAGGAGTCTTAAGTGTAGAAAAGAGCAGGGAGCGTGTGCCTCTGGGAATTTGGAAACATTCCCTAAGAGGTTTATAGAGGCATTTTCCCAATCAAATGATCTACTAATCTAAGTAATTTAATTATAATAAGAGTAAGTACTAAATCACTTGTTTTCTATGAAATGCATTTACTTAAAGTTAGTTAACTGGAGAAAAAATCCCATTGTTCTTTTGTTTTATAGGTAATATGCTTGGTGACAGAAGAAACAACATTCAGAAGTTTCAAGACTGGTCTTCTGAATATTCTATCTACTTTGTTTTACAGATTATGTACCAGAAACGTGTGAATCTTAAAAAGCTTTCCCAAACACATACAATTAATTTGTGAAAATTTCAGGTTACTTAGTGTTACTTTCTAATTTTTGAATTCAAGTGGTGTCTTAAATTTTGATTATATTAATGACTTTCTATATGAGGAGAATCAGAACTCCTGGATTTCTCCCATCTTCACAGAAAATACTGATAATTTTGAGTGGTTTAAAAAGAGGACTTTATTGACAAATACACTAATTTTGGCATATCAAACCTTGTTTTCTTCCAAAATATTTTATTCAGAAGCATCATTTTTCAAGCTTCATAAGTTTTTAATTTTTTTCCTAGTAAAATTCTGAGTAATGATATCCTTAATTAGGTTCATTTTAGGCAGATGCATAAAGTTGATGCTTTCAGTTTATTAAAGCAGTCTAGAAGTCAGATAAGAGGATTTTCAGTCTGGCTTCTGATGTTTTTTCTTCTTTCTCCGTTTGACTATGCTATTTAAAAGAACATTTTTAGTAATATATTTACATGGTTGCTCATAAAAATGTAATTATATTCTTTGTCTTCTAGCTGTACATTTTCCTGCCCCATTACAGTAAGTCATGGGCTTTATGTTTTCTTCTTCTGAAAACAACCATACTGCCATAAGCCAAATATAAGTGGGAAATTTATCTGACAAATACATGGTGAAATTTCTGCCCACCAAATGATTTTCAAATCACAGAATAAAAAGGACCTGTGGGAGATGAATCTACAGAATTTGGAACAGATCTTTAAAAATAGCCCAAATAATCTCCTGCATGGCCCAAAGCAAGAGGTAAATTAAGAAGCAATATACTATAAATGTAATGGAGCATGTACTTATACATTCATGGTTCCATTCATCTCATGTAAACAGCTCACACACTGCACCTCCCAGGAATAATTACACAACGGTAAAGAGTTTGAAATTATAAATATTAAGACAGAAAATTTTCTGTGCATTCACTCTAGAACAAGTTTGGAAAGATTAAGAAGGGGTATAATTCTTACTGTTATATTACTTTCTAATTGTATACATTGTATGTTGAATATCGAAAGAACAGAAAAAGCTTTGGGCAAAAATCAG
Organism: Martes martes; assembly: GCF_963455335.1. Classification (NCBI taxonomy): domain Eukaryota; kingdom Metazoa; phylum Chordata; class Mammalia; order Carnivora; family Mustelidae; genus Martes; species Martes martes. The sequence goes on along the minus strand of NC_137893.1, from coordinate 107,229,596 downwards.
TAGGATATGTGTGCCTGTTGTCAGTTGAAAATAGAGGTTTGCTAGTCCGTTGGCATGGCAGCAGTGTGTTGCACAACCAGGCAGGCCAGCATTCAGGAAAGAACATGAAGCTTTTAGTGTTCAAATTGCTAGAAGCTGGGTTCATTAAATAGGGAACAATTGACCTCTTCAGTAAAATTAGCAGGAGACTAACTGAACAAGAGGTGTCTTGTGCAAGAGGATTCTTTAAATTTCTCAAAATAGTCTATTAAATGCAAGTCAACCAAATCAGATTGGTGGTGGTATTTTGTTTTGTTTTGTTCTATTTTTTGCTTTTTTTAAAAAGATTTATTTGAGAAAGAGAGAGAGTTTGTGAAGGGCGGGGCAGAGGGAGAGCGAATCTCAGGCAGACCCCCTGCTGAGCCTGATGCAGGGCCAGGTTGGTGCTGTTGCATGTGCAGACAAGCATGTGACACATTGGAAAAAAATAACATTTTACATATTTAAATAACCAAAATTATGTATTTTTTTGGGTAGAAGCCCAGATACTTCAACCTGGAAAATAGAATGATGGCTGCAAAGATTAATTTTCCAAAATTAAGAGACATCTATGGTATAAATCTAACAGTAGTATTGAATATATTTGAAAAGGTAAATATGGAAGTAAAAATTTCTATGTTGATTATTGTAACAAAATATTTCATAAGAACTGTTAATTCAAAAGGCCAAAAAAAAAAGACTTTTTGATGTGATCATCAAAACTCTGAAATAATGGAGATCGAGAGGACCAGGGATAAATGTCAGGAAACTAAAAATGGCTGATGTACATATTTTTTAATGAAATAAATATAATTTTAGAAAGCCACAGGCTGATAAATTTAGAAATAATCCTTAAAAAGGAAAAATTCTAGAATAGTACATTAAATTGCTGTTTTGGATAACCTTAGAAAAATAGGATGGCATCATATTTAAGGTCTTGGCTTCAAGACATATCAAGACAGTAGTAGGTATGAAAAAGAAGCAGCAGCAAAGGGGAGAAATGAGATAAAACAATGAATCTGTCTTGCATAATGCCAAATATTATGAAATAGCAGTCAGTCTCAAATTCCAAAAGTTAGAATATTAGTATAATTTGAGGAGTCAAAGATAGTGAGTTGGTAGTGGTTGTCTCATAATTCCAGGTTTTTCTACCCAGTTTACAAGAGGACTCCTGTCAGAAAACAAACTTTTAGAATATGCTGCTCAGTCCTGGGCTGAGTTTTTTGACAATGTGGCAGCATGAGGGTAGAATTATAGCTAAGTTAGCTCACAGAAGATTCACGTTTTCATAAAGGAAAGATTTCATATATTTATGGAAGAAATGAAATACTCTGATAAAACTTGAGGCCCATACAAGGACAGAATTTTCAAACACTGAAACAAGTTATTGAAAATTGTATACCTTCTTGGATTCAATTTACTAATATTTTCTTGAGTATCTTCCTCATGAGAAATACTGGTCTATAGTTTTCCTTTCTTGTGATGTCTTTATCTAGTTTTGGTGTTAGGGTAATAATGGCCTCATATAATGAGTTAGGAAGTACTCTCTCTATTTCTGTTTTCTGAAATATTAAGAACTAGTATATATATATATATTTTTTTTAATATTTGGTAGAATGCATGAGTGAAACCATCTAGGCTGCTGTTTTCTTTTTTGGAAGGTTATTAAAGATAATGAATCACTAATAAAACTATTCAGTTTACCTATTTCTCCTTTTGTGAGTTTTGGTAACATGTGTCTTTCAAGTAATTTGTCCATTACATACAAAATATTAAATTTATGGGAACAGAATTGTTCATGGTTTCCTTTATTACTATTTCGAAGCCTGTGGGATCAGTATTAATGACTTCTATTTCTTTTCTGGTAATATGTACCTTTTTTTTTTTTTTTTTTTTTTTGGTTAGACTGACTAGAGGTCAATTTTTACTGATCTTTCAAAAAAAAAAAAACTCTTGGTTTTATTGATTTTATTTTACCATTTTAAATTTTACTAATTTTTACTGCAATTTATTACGTATTTTCTTTAATTTGCTGTACACTAAGGCTTCCTTTTTTTTTTAATTTGTTGAAACATTAACAGCACAAATAATAAATTTAAGAATAAATATCTTGGAAAATCATTTAGGTGGTCCATGGATTCTGGGGTCCCTAGAGTATAGAAGGAGATAATACAACTTATCTTTATTACAGGTATATGAAACAACTTTACTGAAGGGTGTGGGGGTGAGGCACAGAAAGTTACTGACCTAAGTTACTTTAGAAATGAGTGAAATCTGTAATATCAAAGGACAAAAATCTATAGGACTCAAAAGAAGTTATAAGTAAGCACCATACTCTAGTGGATAAAGCCTTTTTCTGTGGAGAGAGGGGTTAATAAGTCTGAAACCATAAAATATATATATAGAAAGTGGACAATTAAACGTATAGCAGATGGTAGAAGTCAGGTTTTTTTACTTGTTGAGTAGGTTACAGTGGTTAATGGTAGTTACCAAGCGCTCAGGGAAGAGTGATTGATCACCCATTTGCTGACCAAGAATTCAGAGTAGGAGATAACAGTAAGAATTCAAGTTGAGTTTTAGATAGAAATCACTACATACAAAAATATCAATAAATGTGCATTAAACACATGTTGGTAAACAAATATTTCCCTATTCTCTCAACTGAGAAAGCTTACGTAGTGAGCATACCTAGAGCCTAGAGTTACTTACACAATTCTCTAATTAAAGGAACCAGAGTTCTTTGGAGAAATGGCTGATTCTAAGATTGGGGTAAATAATACACAAATTAGTCAAGATCACTTTGTGCTGTCAAAAAGTATAGTGCTGAAGTAAAAATAGTGATCTACATGATAGGGATATGACAAAGTAACACAGGAGTAAACTGAAAGAGCTTCCAACAGCCAAAGCTGGACTAATTTGAGCACCTAAGTAAATATACTATTATTTGATTATAACTCAATGTATTAAAATAATATATAAATTCTTGCTGATAACTTCCCAAAAAAGGGGCAAATATCCTATGGAAAATAATCAAGAAACATCCTATGAAGTACTTGACTAGTACTTTTCAGATAAATTAATAAAATTACACACATATACACACAGTCTGAGAACTTGTCACAGCCACGAGGAGCTGACAGAAAAATGATGGTGATATATAATGAGGTACCAGCCTGGTTGGGATCCTGGAATGATATAAAGGTAGGAGATATGAGCTAAAAGAATTTGAACAATGGTCATTATCTAATAACAACAACTTTAGTAATCCATTAATTGTAACAAAGGAGTCATTATAATGTAAGAGATCAATAATGGGAAACTGACCACAGCTTATGCAGGCACTCTGTAATATCTTCAGTTTTATAGTAATAGATAAATTGTAGTCAGAGTAATAAAATGTAAGTTATGTTCTAAGGAAAAATTATGACAAACTAGATAACTTAAAAAAATTAAAAATATATACCGCATATTTTCTTATATATACCGCATACTTTAAAGTGATTAACAACCATCTTTTCTTCTGAAAAAAAAAAAAATTGTCATTTAAATGTTTCCCCACAATGATGAAAACCAACAAGATGAAAAGGCCACCTGTGGAATAAGAAAAAAACAAAACAAAACTGCAAACCATGCATCCAATAAGGGGTTAATATCCAAGGTATATAATGAACTCCTACAACTTGATAGCAAAATAGCAAATAACCTATAAAAAGAACTGAATAGACATTTTTTCACAGAAAATCTCCAAATGGCCAATGGGTGGGTACATGAAAAGATGCTCAATATCACTAATCATTAGGGAAACGCAAATCAAAACCCCGATGAGCTAGTCATACCTGTTAGAATGGCTATCATCAAAAACATAGGAGATAAGTGTTGGTGAAGCTATGGAGAAAAAAGAATCTTTGTGCACTATCGGTGGGAACATAAGTAACTGCAACCACTATGGAAAATAGATGAGAGATTCTTCAAATAAATAAAAGTCCTCAAATAAATAAAAGGAGGTTCCTCATAAAAGTAAAAAGGGAACAAACATATGATCCAGTAACCCTGCTTCTGGGTATACAATCAAAGGAAGTGAAAATTGGATCTCGAAGAGATATCTGCATTCCTATGATTCTTGCAGCATTACTCATGACAGCCAAGACGTGGAAGCAACATAATTGTCAATGAATGATTCAAGATGTGGTGCACAGATGTGTACATTATTCAGCCATGAGAAAGAAGGAAGTCCTGTCATTTTCTACAGCATGGACGGAACCTGAGCATTATGCTGAGGTAAATCAGACAGAGAAAGATGTCTGTATGATGTCACCTATATGTGATTCTAAAAAAGCCAAACACACAGAAATAAGCTAAAATGGTGGTTACCAGGGTGGAGGGAGGGAGGGAAATAGAAGATGTTGGTCAAGGAGCACAAACTTCTAGCTATAAGATTAATACGTTCTGGGGACCTTATGTATAGCATAGTGATTGTAGCTAGTAATAATGTACTATATGCTTGAAAATCACTAAGAGGAGATTTTAAATATTCTCACTACAAAAAATTAATGGTAATTATAGGAGGTGATGCAATGCGGTACTTATTAGGTTTTAATGCTCAAGTGGTAATCATTTGATATACAAGTATCAAATCAACACATTGTACACCTTAAATTACACAATGCTACATGTCAGCTATTTCTCAATAAAGATGTGGGGAAAAAAGCAAAAAAAAAAAAAAAACAATAAAAAATACACTCTTATGCTCCTCACCTATCTGGGTTTCAGAAAGTCTATATCTCCACAAAACATATACCCTACTTTAGCAAAATTACCACATATTTGAGATTTAAGCTAGTTTTGGAGAAACTTCAACAGTCAGAACTGAGTAAAGCTGCCCATATTATATGAACTTCCTCTATCCTTAGCACCTTAAACTAATGTGATGATGACATGTTTAATACCTTTCTCTGACCTCTCCTTACTCCAAAATGGATTATGGAATTAGGGTGATAACTTTAATAAATCAAATTGCAAAATGATTATTTCTAATAAGTATCATCTTTCTAAAAATATAAAGTTGTTACAGTTCACAAACTGCAGAAAAGGAAAAGTTAATTTTTAAATTGTTAATATAATTCCAACATCAAAATTTAATTTCCTTATTCCACCTTGAAGTTCTACTTTACAAATGTGTCTTAAACATGCTGACCATAAAAATTCTAAGATTTTTAGGACTAAAAATATTTTAATATATACTTGTGTGTATAGAAGATGATAAAAATGCACATACAAGCAGGTTGATAATTTCCTGGAAGTGTTAAAGGTATAAAATATTATACTTAAGAATTACATTTACTTTGCGCTGAACTCATCACAATTTATATACAAATTTCTATTTTCCTTTAGTGACACATGATACAACTTCAAAATGCACATGGCATCTTTGCTTTTCACATTTAATGAGTCTTTCACTGAAGCCTTCCAACGCTGAATAATATAATGTGGTGTCTTCTCCAGAAAACAAGTTCACTTTTCTTACCCTACTCATTTAACCTGAGGCTGCAATTCTTGTTATAATAAAGCATCACTACACTACATGCCAGAAAAGACAGATATTCATTTCTAATCTTGCATATTGAGCCTTAAAGGGACACAATTTCCACTTGCAAGAATTCTAGCTACTGTTTTGTCTAACTGGTGTAATCATCAACGTTCAAAATCTGATAAAAATTAAGTAAAATTCCCTTAAAGCAGGATCACCTCTCCTATTTGGAGAGCTGTATCTTCTATTTATTGAAGGAAAGCAAGGCAACCTTCCGTCGTAGGAATAAATTTTTCTTATCTAGGCATTCAAACTAGAGAAAATTTTTAAGTGTAAAATTATCTGAAGAAAAAAAAAAATTAACCGTCTTGCCATTTTGAATGTGCATGTGTGTGTGCATTTAGAGCTGATTTTGTTTTGATAAGTGATGGTTGTCAACAGAAGCTGTGAAAACTAACAAAGTTATCTAAAAAAGTTATAGTTCTTAGCTAAATTGAAATGTTCATATATGAGTAATATTTATTTTGTTTATAAGAAGTGTTTATTTTAGTCCATATTATACTATATGTGTGTATTGTTTTATAATATTACTGTTTTACTTATTACTACAGTAATGAAACATGCATATATAATGCTTAGTATTTTTCATATTATTTGATAATAGAGCTTTAGTCTTTGCCATATTTAGCAACTATTTGTCATTGGACATTGAGATTATTTTCATTCATCTTTACCATGAATAAAACTATTCTGAAGAGCCTTTGATAAAAATGAATGGCTATCTTAGTGTGTGGAGACAAATTGTTTTAAGCGGATTAGCACAGACCAAAGAACTCACCATGTATAAGAAATATTTGTAACACTTATAATAATTTATACTGATACACATACACAGGTGTATCTAAATATATATTCATACACAACTACCATAACGAACTCAAATTGTATGCACATATACAGCTTTATATATGCACATGTGTTTTTAGATATATAGCTATATACATGTATATCATGTCTATGTGTGTGTGTGTATATTTGTGTGTGTATATACCTGTAGGTACACACACACACATTAAGGTGAATGTAAATTGGAGATTGGAGGGAAGATGGCAGCAGAGTTGAAGGACCCTAGGACTGCCTGGTCCCATAAATACAACTAGATAACTAACAAATCACCCTAAATACAGAAATTGACCTGGAGACTGACAGAACAAATTCCACAACTAAAGGGAGAGAAGAGGCCACACTGAAGGTAAGAAGTGCAGAGAATGTACACAAGGAGTATGTACAAGGAGAATGCTTCCCCACAGGTATTGTCTTAGAAAAATAAGAGGGGCTGAATTTCTTGACTTCTTTCAGCCAGTGGTGCTTAAAACCTGCAGTTCTAAAGGTCAAGGTGCTTGGCTGAGATAGAGCCAAGAGGGAACTGCCTTGCTCCTGGAGAGAAAGCAAACAACCCAGGGGCAGCCAGCATGAAAATAGCTACTTGAAGAATGACTGTGGTACACAGTAGGGAAGAGAATCCCACCTCCCAAGCCACGTCCATGAGAGGCAGAGTTCACACGGATGCCTCTCCAGGATGAAGAAACTGGCCAGGACCATTTCCCAACTTTTCCCTTCAGTATAAACACAGAGCCAAATGCTGGAAGGCTGCCTAACTTATTTACACTGAACCCCATTACCCGGCACTCTGGTGGGACTGCCTTTCTGTGATGCTTGCCTCAGTCCCAGCAAGATGGGAAAATCCCCCTAAAGACCAGCACAAACCTCTGCTCATACCACATCTCCCAAGCAGAGAGTTCTGCTGGGCCTCAGTGGAGGTAGTGATCATCTCACTTCATAAGCAGACTAGAGCAGACCAACTTACAACTTAGTACATTTGGGCCAGGGAATTAAAACTGATAAACCTCTAGCCAGATTTGACAAAAACAAAAGAAAAAAGACCCAAATAAATAAATTTACAAATGAGAAAGGAGAAATAACAACCAACATCATAGAAATACAAACAAGTATTACTTTATTATGAAATATTATGAAAAACTATATGCCAACAAGTGGGACAACCTGGAAGAAGTGTATAAATTCCTAGAAACAAATTATCAAAACTGAAGCAGAAAGAAATACAACACTTTTAACAGACCAATAACCAGCAAATATATTGAATCAGTAACCAAAATATTCCCATCAAACAAAAGTCCAGAGCCAGATGGCATCATAGGCAAGTTCTATCAAACATTTAAAGAACAGTTAACACATATTCTTCTCCACAAACTATCAAAAAAAAAAAAAAAAAAGAGAAAGGAACGGTTTCAAATTCATTCTACGAGGCAAGCACTACCCTAATATTAAAACAGGATAGACACCACTAAGAAAGAACTATCGGCCAATACCTCTGATCAATATGGATGCAAAAGCCAACAAAATACTAATAAAACAAGTCCTACAATTCATTGGGGAAAAAGAACCCTTCACCATGATAAAGTGTGACTTATTCCTGGGATGCAGATGGTGTTTCAATGTTCACAAATCAACATGATATATCACATTAATAAAAGGACAAGAAACTAGATCATTTCAAAAAATGGAGGAAAAGCATTTGTCAAAGTAAAACATCCATTTGGGATAAAAACCCTAAACAATGAATCAGAGGGACCATATCTTAACATAATAAGGGCCATATATGGAAAAACCCACAGATAATATCACCCTCACTGGGAAAAAACTGAGAGCCTTTCCTTTGTCAGGAATGTGAGGGATACCATTCTCACCACTATTATTTGACATAGTACTGGAAGTCTTAAACACACCAATCAGACAACAAAAAACAAAACAATATTCAAATTATCAAAGAAGAAGTCAAACTTTCACTATTTGCAGATGACCTGATACTAAATATGCAAAACCCCAAGGATTCTAACAACAACAACAACAACAAAAACTTGCTAGAACAAAGATACAAATTCGGTAAAGTCACAGAATTCAAAAATCAGCATATAGAAATCTGTTGCATTTCTGTACACAAGTAATGAAGCAACAGAAAGAGAAATTAAAGAATTAATACCATATAAAATTACACCAAAAACCATAAGATACTTAGTAATGAACCTAACCAAAGAAATGAAAGACCTATATAGTCTGAAATCTATAAAACACTGATGAAAGAAATTGAAGAGGACACAAAGAAATAGTCAAACATTCCATGCTCACAGATTGGAAGAACAGACATGGTTAAAATATCTATACTACCCAAAGTGATCCTTATTTAATGCAATCCCTATCAAAATACCACCAGCATTTTTCACAGAACTAGGAAAAAAAAATCCTAAAATTTGTATGGAGCCACAAAAATCCCAGAATAGTCAAAAATAGTTTCTTTTCTTGAAAAAAGAAAAGCAAAGCTGGAGGCATTACAATTCCAGACTCAAGTTATATTACAAAACTTTAGTAATCAAAACAAAATGGTACTGGCACAAAAACAGGCACAGAGATCAACGGAACAGAACAGAAAATCCATAAATGAACTCACAACTATATGGTCAATTAATCTTCAACAAAGAAGGAAGGAATATCTAATAGGAGAAAGGTTCTTCAATAAATGGTTTTGACAAAACTGGACAGTGACGTGCAGAAGAATGAAACTGGACGAGTTTCTTATACCATAGACAATAGTAAATTCAAAATGGTTGAAAGACCTAAATATGAGACCTGAAATCATAAAAATCCTAGAAAAGAACACAGGCAGTAATTTATTTGATACTGGCCATAGCAACTTCTTTCTGGATAGGTCTCCTGATGCAAAGAAAACAGAAGCAAAAATAAGCTATTGGAACTACATCAAAATCAAAAAGTTTCTGCACAAAAAAAGGAAACAATCAGCAAAACTAAAAGGTAACCTATAGAATGGGAGAAGCTACTCACAAATGATTTATCTGATAAAGGGTTAGTATCCAAAAGATATGAAGAACTTATAAAACTCAACACCCCAAAAAATACATAATCCAATTAAGAAATGGGCAGAAGACATGACTAGACATTTTTCCAAAGAAGACATATAGATGGCCAACAGACATATGAAAATATGCTCAACATCATTGATCATGAGGGAAATGTAAATCAAAACTACAATGAGCTATCACCTTACACCTGTCAGAATGGTTAAAATCAGTAACACAAGGAACGACAGGTGTTGGTGAGGATGTGGAGAAAGGGAAACCCTTGTGTACTGTTAGTCAAAATGCAAACTGGTACATGTAGCCACTCTGGAAAACAGTATGTAGTTTCCTCAAAAAGTTAAAAATCGAACTATCCTAGAATCCAGCAATTGCACAACTGGATATTTATCTAAAGAACACAAAAATATTAATTCGGGGACGCCTGGGTGGCTCAGTTGGTTGAGCGGCTGCCTTCGGCTCAGGTCATGATCCCAGCGTCCTGGGATCGAGTCCCACATCGGGCTCCTTGCTCAGCGGGGAGCCTGCTTCTCCCTCTGCCTCTGCCTGCCACTCTGTCTGCCTGTGCTCGCTCGCTCTCTCTCCCTCTCTCTCTCTCTGACAAATAAATAAAATAAAAAAAAAATATTAATTCGAAGGGACACATGCACCCCCCATGTTTATAGCAGCATTATGTGTCCATTGACTGATGGATAAGGAAGATGTGGTACACATGCGCACACACACACGCACACACACACCCCCCACAGAAGTATCACTGATCCATCAGAAGAAGGAAATCCTGTCGTTTGCAACCACTTGGATGGAGCTACAGAGTATTATGCCTAGTGAAATAAGTCAGTGAGAGCAAGACAAATACCATAAAATTTCACTCACATGTGCAATTTAAGAAACAAAAACAAGAAAAGGGAAAAAAACAGACTCTTAACTAGAGAACAAACTGATGGTTACCAGCAGGGAGTTGGGGGGGAGAATGGGCTAAATAGGTGATAGGGATTAAGGAGTTTTGTTTTGTTTGTTGATGAGCACAGGGTATTGTATGAAAAGGCTGATCACCATAATGTACATGTGTGAAACTAATATTAACTGTTAACTGGAATTTAAATAAATCTTGAAATAAATTTTAGAAGAAATTTCAAAAATAAGGTGAATTTAAATTTCTTATTGTGTTACAATGCCCATTTCTTCACACTTTCAAAATCTTGATCATTTATTTCTTGTTAATGTTATTATAAATGGTGTTTTCTTATACCTTCCTTTCTTTGGTGGTTTTATAAATTAAACATTTTCCAAATTTAGTTTCATCAGTCATATGTTGAAGGATAGTGTCTATACATGTTTGAGGCCATTTTCTCTTTTGAGATTCTTTTCTTCACTTGCTTATAAAATTCATATTTATAGAATAGAAAAAAATTGTGCTTATGATTAGAAGATAAGTCAATTCTAATTATTATATTTCAAACTGTGTTCCATATTTAACATTGGGATTTTACAGCAACAAAGTAAACGCAGTTTTGGCCAATATGGTCTTAGATTTTCTTCTGTTTATAAGAGGTCACCTAAACCATTAACCTAGAAAACAAATACTCAACAGAAAGCAAATAGTAGATCCAAGAAATAATTGCTTATTATCTTGAAAATTTTAATAATTGGAGTAAACACTAAGGGCAGAAATACTTCTGTTGATTATACCAAAACTGAAGCTGCAAAGCAAAAAATAAAACCCCACCAAACCAAACCAAACCAAACCAAACCAAACCAAAACAGTGTTTTTGATGGGTTTGCAGTAGTAGGTTCAGCTAATGCATAATGAAATCAATACAGTGAAGAAATTGATATACTAGAGGCCTTTAAAGGTCATTTTGAAAGAACATTTAACAGGATAATTTGCCAAATCCCAATAAGGAAAATGGAATGCATTTAAAAAATGTTCAATGAAGAGCAACCAAGCAGTAAACACAATGCTGCAAAGTAAGTCAAGTTAATTACCTGATATAGAGTTTTAGAAAACACTGGCAACGATTAGACAAAAATTTATAAATAACATCAAATAATGTTAACTTCACAACAGAAAACTTTTTTATAGCCCCATTTTGAATATCTGGATTTATTTGCAACACTTATATTGATGTGGTAAAATTATCATGTTTAACATTTTATTTTATTAAATCATGGTTTTCCCATGTTAGATTGAATTAACAATTTTGAACCATCATATTATTAGGCTTTAAGACATATTTTCAAATTTATTTTTTTTTCTATCCTATACAGCCCAGTGAGATGTCATCGCACCTTCCCCAACATATACAAAAACTGTTTTTAGTCTATAGACTGAAACACACATAGTTAAAAGAGAAACAAGAGAGCTACTTTATAATGACTGAAACAAACTCTCATAATGGTAAAGCACAAGAGAAACTGTGGCTTAACAGGAAGGTTCAAATAGTTTATAATAAATAATTTCAAATGTTATTGGAAGTATTATTATTTATATTATAAATATTATAAGTGGTATTATTATTATGTTATTATGTGATATTATTGTTATAATATTATAGTATTATAAGTGGCATTATTATTTATTTATAATAAATAACTTCACCCTTCCAAACTTCAGTTCAGGAGACAAGACCCACTCCACCCACCTTTCCTCAAGCTGCTCGGAGCGAAATCCTACCTCCCTGCCCTTCCCAACATACACCAATAGGAAATCAAAGACAAAAAGCACAAGCTGGATGAGGTGTTTTGGTTCTCTAGTGATTTCTAGGAATGGAGTCATTGGGCAGATCTCATGAAAACCAGTTGAGATCAAGTGTTTTCTGGGAAGGAGGGCCCTCTTCAGGAACCCTCCTTGTAAAGACTGTGTTTTGAAAGATGTGTGGAGAGATCATGAAATAAGTTCCTGGAAAACATAGTCTTTAAATTGCCTGTCTAACCGGGTAACTAATAGTGATGATATTTAATGAAGAACAAAAGTACTTTCTTACCTAGATAAGACATTATACTCAAGGACCTTGAAAAGCAAATATTCAAGAGCAGATTGGTGAAGGAAGCTAAAATTGGAAGAACAACAACAACAAAAACAGCGGCAAAGAGTTTCCTCATTATCTCCCAGGTTTGAAAACAAGGGCAGACTACGCCAGGGAAATTCATGGCAGGTGTAATTAGCAAAGTCTTGGCAAGGAGCCCATCTTTCTGACCAGAATATCAGGAACAGAACTTGGAAAGGAGGAAAAAAAGGCTCTAGCAACACCAGTAGAGAACCCTCATTTGTGCATGCATGTGAGACAAAGTGAGGGATGTTCTACTTTTTCTTCCCTGGGCTTATGTTGAGGCAAACCTCAGTTAAGGAGCTGTACTCATGCTATGCAGTGGGAAAACTCACACACCTAAAATTCTTGGAGTAAATTTGCCTCTCTGTATAAAGGAAATGGGAAAAGAGCCCCTATTGTTAAAATTATATACACAATGAAGACTGGATTTGAGAATTCTCTGAGAAGACAAAGCCATGTAACCCCTGTAAGCAAAACTAAATCTACCTTATTTCATGAACATAAGCAAAACAGGTTAATTCTTATGAATGCCTCTGATACTTATAAAAGAAACTTAAGTCATCTTCCTAAAAACAGTATGCTATAATCACTCTTATACCCCTGCCATCTGGAAACCTCCACTGTAATAACCAATCATTGTAGAGGGTAACCAAATTCCATTATTTACAGAAGTCAAGATAAGAAAGCAACCAAAGTATTCATTGATAGATGAATGGATAAAGATACAGTATTTGTACAGTATAATATTGCTCAGCCACAAAAAGATTGAGATCTTGCCATTTGGAACAGAATTGAATGTATTCTTTGATTAGAAGATTCTAAAAGATGGCTCAAAAAATAGCACTAAAAGGATCCTTAGAGCATGCAAATAAAAATCTTTAAAAAAAACTGTGGCCATTTCAGCAAGTTAATCTTAACTTAGTCCCTTTGCTAGAAATACAATTTATATTCAGCTATTCTTTTGAGTTTTGTATCATTGTACCTTATATATGGCTAAAACTTTTAAATGAAAGTTGTAAGAGCTCTGTGTCTGTATATATATTTATGTATATCTATGTTTGTATATTATGGTATAACTGGTATTTTTTTTTAATGATTTTATGTATTTGATAGAGAGAGACACAGTAAGAGAGGGAACACAAGCAGGGTGAGTGGGAGAGGGAGAAGCAGGCATCTGCTGAACAGGGAGCCCCATGTGGGGCTTAATCCCAGGACCCTGAAATCATGACCCGAGTTGAAGGTAGACGCTTAACGACTGAGCCACCCAGGCACCCCAGTATAACTGATATTTTAAAGATAGTTCTATTTAATTGGTTTTACAAAATAATCCATTATATAAAATAAATATTCCAAAAACTCAGAAATATAGAAACTATCCCAACGTTTTTCAAGCTTGCATGAACTGGGATATTGTTTGATAGATAAAAGCCAGTTTAAGGTTTTTTGTTTTTTTTCATTTAATAAAAGTAGAGATATGTCTTCAGAGTTGTCAACATTAAATGCAATTTAAGCATGCAACTTTTTCTACCTGGGTTTTCTAGTCAAATAAACTCACTCTATCACTATGTTACAGAATTTGTCAAGAAGAAAAATAATTTCAGATGATGGTTAGCTATTTGAGTATAATCTAAGCATAATTGTTACAAAGTAATTTAAATGAATGTAAAGAAAATTTTATACTAAGTTACTCTAAATAATGGTTATTCATTGAATAGATTATTTCCAAATAAGATAATATAGTGAGACAATAATTACTAAATTTAAGTTTAAATTTATCAACTTTTGGCTTCTTAATTTTTATAGAGGGACAAGGGATATTAGAGACTATTATAATGTCTTTCACCATATCAAAAAATTTCACTCTCAAAATTATATCATTGTCCCTAATAAATTATATGTTTATAATATATATACATAAATTATAAGTTTATAACTGTGTATTCATGAATATGCTGATCTATAAGATGCTAATGAGTGATAGAGACTTTACAAGTGCCTGCTTCCCAGTTTTTGCTGGAAAATAAGTTTACTAATAGTTAAAATTTATCATCAATATGTAAAAATAAAACTACTAAAAACAATATGAGCAAAGGAAAAGAACATTTTATATAAAGTATGGAAAGAAAATGGTATGTGTTTTTATATGAAGAATATGCAAAAAATATACGCTGTGTTTTTGTTAAAGAAAAAAGATAGTAATTTTGTTCTAAAATAAAAAGACTGGTTGCGGGGCGCCTGGGTGGCTCAGTGGGTTAAAGCCGCTGCCTTCGGCTCAAGTCATGATCTCAGGGTCCTGGGATCAAGCCCCGCATCGGGCTCTCTGATCAGGGGGGAGCCTGCTTCCTCCTTTCTCTCTGCCTACTTGTCATCTCTGTCTGTCAAATAAATAAATAAATAAATAATGGCTGGTTGCTCCAGAATAGGAAAGGGAAAAAAAAAAAAGATAAATCCTAAATGGGTATGTTATGTTATAGAAAGTTTGTCATCTTTGTCTGTCAAATAAATAAATAAAATCCTTAAAAATAAATAAATAAGTAAGTAAGTAAATAAATAAATAAATAAGACTGGTTGCTCCAGAATAGGAAAGGGGAAAAAAAAAGATAAAACCTAAATGGGTATGTTGTGTTATAAAAAGTTCATGGAAAATAAACTTTATTTTGTGAGGTTAAAGCTGGCTAAGATTGAATATATTTATTTATAAGTTTTTTAAAAATATTTTACTTATTTAGTTGAGAGAGAGAAGGAGAGCACAAGTGGGATGAGGGGCAGAGGGAGAAGCGGGAGAAGAGGGAGAAGAAGGAGGGAGAAGGGAGAAGAAGAGGGAGAAGAGGGAGAGCAAGAAGCCTGCTTCCAGGCTTGATTCTGGGACTCCGGGATCACGACCTGAACAGCAGGCACACACTTTAACCAACTGAGCCCCTGTAAGGGCTTTTAAATGAGCTAAAAAAATGAATGGATACAAAGCTAAAGTTTAATTTCCTCTCTGTTAAAATTACAAAATTTCTTAGATTACTGACCTACTTTTAAAGATTAGAAAAGGTTTTTCTTAAAGATTATAAAAGATCATAAAATGTTTTTCTTTAGTTTAATCTGCCTAAGAAAAAAAGATTGTGTGTCTTGTGAAATATTTCTGTGTTTCACCTTGTCTTTATCAGGTCTTTGATTACTTAGAAAAACTAAACCTTTTCAATACTAAAAGAACTATGTTTTTACAACTTTGCTTTTTAAATCTAATTCACTTATGTTGAGTGGATAACTAAAATTGTTTCAGAGTGACGGTGGTCCTATTTGATAAATGGTTTTAAATATTTTGACATTTTTAACAAATGTCTCTCTTATTAAAATTTTGGTTGAAGTTTATTTGACCTCTAAGTCTACGGTTGTCCAGAAATTCCCTGGAAGATCTCAAAAGAAATGTTCTTATTTCTTATTAAAAAAAAAAAAAAAAGAATTTATTTAGGCTTATTTGATATGTTAAATTGCATGGGAAACATTACCAAATAAAAACTAATGTTTAACCTCCTTAAACAGTATTTAGATGGATCTGCATTTTAGTACAAGTGTTCCAGAAATTATGTGAAATTCCTAAAATTCCGCCATGTCCTAGTATGTCAGTCATATTTCCAATTATTATTTTATAATATTATATATCACAACATAACAATTTGCTTCTCAATTGCAGCATTTTTTACTAAATCCCAGATCTTTAACCATGGCTATTTTTAAATCTTTTGTCACTCACAGGCAGTTATTGTTTTACTCTTGAGTCTTCCCTGAAACATTTACAATGACTTGCAGGCAAACATGCTTTTCCTTAAAGAGAGTCATAGAAAAGACACCAATAAGAACTGAACTCTAGAATATAGGTTTCTGGAAATTTTAAGAATCTTTAAAACTCTAAGGGAAAATGAATTGATTCATAAAACTTCAAACCCAAGATGAAACAAAGAAGTATTATTTACAAAAGGCAAAATGAAGACGATTATAATTTAACTTTTTAACAAGATTTTATTTATTTAGTTAGTTATTTGAGAGAGAGTGAGAGAGAGTGTGTGCAAGTGGGGGTTAGGTGCAGACGGAGAATGAGGTGGGGAGCAGACTCCCTGGTGAGCACAGAGCCTGATGTGGGGCTCCATCTCAGGACCCTGAGATCATGACCTGAGTCAAAATCAAGAATTGGAGACTTAACCAACTGAACCACCCAGGTGCCCAGAAGATGATTTTAATTTTTATGACTTGTTCTGTTGTTAACTCTTGACTGATCCTACCCTGTATATTCCATTTTTTAAAACTTGTTTTAATTTAATCTGTATTTAAATTTTTCCATAAATATTCTTGATATTATATTTAAAATACAGTCTTAACGTCAAAACAAGTTGATCATTTAGAGATCTTGTTTTATGCTTTGTTCAGTAAGATCAAGACACATTTTATTTATTCTAAGACTAATTTTTCTTCACTGCTAAGGCAATATCATTTGGTACTCTACCAAATACCCTATGAGTTAAGAAACTTGCCATCCTGGCTGATAGGAATGTGAACAATTAGTTCATGGCCTTCTTAGAGACTCAGGTATTATTTCCAATGATATCTCTTCTCTTTCTCCAGTTCTTCCCGTAGCCTCACATAGTTTCTTGATGCATATATGTTTGTCATTAGTCAGCTGAAGATTTGAGGGGAACCTGCTGATTACTCTAGGGTTCTCTCTGTGCACCTTTCTCTTCTCTGATACTCTGCCTTGTGAGTGTAAGATATGTTGATCTGCCTTGTCTTGCATCTCTATCTCCTCAAAACAGGGAGTCCCCCAGCCTCTGAGTTCACCCTCCATCTTCTGTGCCTTGACCACTCTCTTAAAGAAGTGAGCTGGGGCAATTTTAGGGTTCACGTTCTTTCAGGGATTGTTTTTTTGCCTAACATATAATTGCCTGAAACCATGTTTCATACATTATGTCCATTTGATTTCTTTGTTTCTATTTCAAAAGTGAGGATAAATCTTATCCCTGCCACTCTACCTTGGCTGGAAACTTTGATCATTTATTTTTATAGGTGTGCATCAGAATCATGGCAGTAAAGAAGTTAATAAGGACACTTAGGTATATATCAGTAAAAACAAATTTCATATTTTGGAAGATACCAGCTATACACACTTAGAAAAAGAGAATGGGATATATTTTGAAACATAAGATCAGTTTCAGTTGAGGCTTGGTAACAATTGACACTATATTCCAATTAAGACCACTCTGCTGGAATTGCAAAAACTTAATGACAGAAAACCTGTCACCCAGCTTCCACACCTAAAGTTTGTGGAAGGAAGCTGTTCTCCAGCAGCAACCAACCACAATTCAAAAGAGCTTGAGAAGTCTGAGAAAAGAAGCATGAAGAGAAGTACATTATTTTGTTGTTTTTGTTGAGCTGTGAGTCTCACCATTTTAATGAGGGTAATGGTTTGTGGTTCCTGATCTTCATCATAAGCCTCTTAAAAGGTACTTGAATAGAATCACTCATAGAGCTTGAATTTTGCCTATTCTTCACCTTTCATATCTAAATTCAAGAAAGTTTTATGTCTAGCTGCTAAGAGGTAAACCAAATTTGGTTGCTGGATTCATCATCCTGCATTTTCAGATTTTGTTAAGGCAGGCAATATGTTTCCATTGCCTATAAGTATGGCCTATCAGTGTGGTACGAGTCACAAGTGGTATCACCAGGAGGTTGTCTAGGATTTTCTCTAAGAGCAAATCTGAACAGAACTCACTAGAGAGCAGCTAGAAGTATCATTATATACACAGAGCAAATACATTAGAAAGCAATGAACCAGGGAGAAAACATAGGAAATTGAAAGTGAGAGGTTCCCCACTATCTGGTTTTCTGAGAACATGTGACAATAGTCATGTCAGAGCATGGGGTTATAAAATTCCCCAGGTCATAGGGTATGATGCCTGTTCCCACTTGTCTGTTAACTGTGCACTTTCTGCCTACTTGCCTCTTCACTATCTCTCTGTGCTCCAACTCCACAGGTTAAGAACTAAATTGAGTGGAGAATAAATCTAAAGGTAAGAAATGAAAGGAGAAGAAATATGTATCACTCCTTCCCTGTATGTGGGCTTCATAGCTTACTCACATGTAAGTGAGGGGTGGGGTGGTTTAGGGAAGGTAGAGAAGAAATCATGACATGAAACCATTCAAAATATTTACTAGTATATTGGGCTATCCATTTTAATTCCTGACTAGAGGGGCCTGTATTATCTTAGAGTTACAAAAAAAATATGGAACCTGACAATGTTCTCATCCTAGTACAAAGGAATAATACTAACCCAGATGAATTTAAAAGCAAAAAAAAAATGAAAATGAAAACAAAACACACTTTAGGATTACATTTCATCAGTCATCTTTTTTCAGTGAATTAGTTTTTTATATTTATACCAACACACTCACACAAAGACAAGGAGACATAGTGTTTAGTTTCATGAATTTGGGACTGTATTGCACATGACATTGTCTGCTTAACTCACTAAATATTACACTATTTATTAATAGTAATGTCAACTGATAAAATGTGACTTTTACCCCTTCCTGTTTTTGTTTTGTTTTGTTTTGTTTTAACCTTCCTGTTGTTTTATATCTGGGCTTCCTTTTCCCCCAAAGACATTTTCTTATATGTGTTCCAATTATGTTTATGAGTATGAGCAGTGTTTTCCTCATTGGGAAGGAAACTGGAAAGAGACCAATAACAAACAGTGAATATGGTCCTGGTGATTGCCAAGGTTGTGTCAGTGTCTCAGGACTTGTGCTTAATAGGAAGCCAAACTTACCACCAGGTACTATTTGGTCTATAGCAATGAGCAGCAAATTCAAGAAGAGTTAATTATTTAACAATGTCAGTAGAGGCTATTATGCAGCAAGGTTTAATGTGGATGATTAATGACTTTTAGTATTTCAAAGCTGTAGGACTAAATATGTAGATCAGGGTAAGATCACACAACGTCTCAGAAACTTCATCAGTTTCCTTGCCTTTGTCTTGACTTGTCCTGTGACTGTATCTACTAATGAGTTCTAAATGTCACAGGCTCATCTCCAGCTTCCAAGGTGATCAAAGGACAGATATCATCTCAGAAGGGCTTGTGGAGTCTGTCTTGTATCATTTTCTCAGCTGACATGTCTCAGTGATACCAAATCTCCACATTTTATCTGAGGCTCTATTAACTCTGCCAAATTCTTGCCAGATTCCCTTCTCTAAACAACAATTTATTGAATATTACCATGTTCTAAGAAGTATGTGATTTACTGGAAATATAAAAGCAAATAAGGCAAAGAAGTAACCCTCAATTATTTTGAAGTCTAATCCCAAAGTTAAAACATCTCTGTGTAAGCTGATAAGCTTTTTTGTTGTATTAGTAAGATGTTTACCAAGGTAAGTATTAGCAACCCAGACTCAAAGAAGCCTCACATGTAATGATCTCATTATTTCCAGTTAGAAGTTTCAGAAGTAGTACAAACTTTAGGATATGTTTGTTGATTGAATTGTTTAGATGTCACGGAGGTTTCAAACTTTTCCTACTCCATCACTTTTTTAAAATTATGAAAATTTCAGTCAACTTGTATTGAAGTCACAGGCAGAAAAGTCATCTTACCAAAACTGTCCTTTATGTACTCTCATTTTTGAGATAGACACCTTTAGATGAAACTAGCCCCATTCTTTTGCAAACTTGCCAAAGGCCACAGAAAATTGTAAGCTCCTGCCAACATTCTATGATTTTCCTACCATTTACAGAAATATTATAGTCTTGGTTGGCTCTGGGCCTGGAAATAATGTAGAATATGAAGCAGCATAATCTACTTCACAACTGTTTTCAGACAGGAATTGTGAGATCCTTATTGCCTATAGTTCTACTTTTTCTTCATAAGTAATCACATATTTTAGAATCTGTGCTTATAGGGCCCCAAGGATGGTAGCTTGAATCAGTTGAGATATAGTTTGCTTCAATGAAGAAAAAAACTCAGATTAAAGATCTTGAATAATGAAAGACTAAATAACTCACACAATAAGTGAGTCAGATGTAAGGCAAACTTCAAGTTTTATTAATTCAGAGGATCTACTATGTCTTCAGAGACTTAGGCTCAGAGCATCTCCTTGCATTTCTATGTACACTCTTAGCTTTACCTTAAGTTTGGCTCTTTTTATGGACATTAAGTTCTTGCTACCAGGAACTGAGATAATATGCCCACAATAATTGTGTATTTATAATAAAATGTAAATTTTTATTGAATGTCTGGATTTCAAAAATATGCTCCCTCTTCTAATCTGAAAAATCATTTGTAACATAGATGCATGTTTTTGTTTTGGTTTTTGGTTTTTCCTGCTAGTCCTATAAAAGAGAAAGTGGCTTTCCACTGGTAACTGGTGTTCTTCTGCATTGTTAATGTCTTTGTTCTTCTAATTTAGATCTTGGGACAATTCACATAAAAGAGAATTTGAGTCTGAAGGAAATTCAACTATAACTAGGAATATCTTCTCTATAGCTTTTGGACCCTCCACAGTGTGTAGAATTAGAAATTTGCCACAGATTTGCATCCAGTAAGCAGAATGTACCTATGACTCTAGTATGGTTACTTTATGGAAGATAGAAGTACTAGATCAGTGTGCCAACTGCAGGGCAATATAGCTAGAAAATGTATGTACAGAACCTTTTTCCAGTCTTACCATCTTTAGTATTCATCCATAGGGTACAGTGAATATGAGGCTGAGAAAAGGTCAGAAATCACACTTTGCAGTATTACTGAATATGTCTAGGGGAAGAATGTTCTAATTCATAGACAAAAATAAGAGAGAAGGGGACTGGTGGCTTCCTATATTCTCTTTTTCCAGATTCTATCCAACATTGTTCTACTCTTCAGAATTTCAGGTTCCTTAAGTGATAAAAGGTGTTTGGCCATTAACTATAGCTGTCATGGAGCATTAAGTATGCTTTTGTTTCTTGGAATAGAGATCCTTAATCCTCAGTGGGTTGCTCTTCTTTTTACTTACTTTTCTATGGTACCAATCCCCAAAAGACAATCAGAAAAATACATAAATTGGAAGGGCTGATATGTAGTCTCGTTATTGCTAATTGATTGTTTGTTTTTAAGATCTATTTATTTACTATTGGGGGGGTATAAGGAGAGGGAGAGAGAGACTCTCAAGCAGACTTCCCACTGAGCATGTAGCCTGAATGAGATTTGACCTCAAGACCCTGAGATCATGACCTGAACCAAAATCAAGAGTCAGATGCTTGACCAACTGAACCACCCTAGAATTTTGACCTTTGATGGTCGATTCAAGATCAAAGAATTTAAGGATTTTTGTACTTATTGACTAACTTGTAAGTCATCCATCAGTGCACCAAGGGGTTATCATGGGAGGATGGAGTAGTTAATATTGATGAGGACTGAAATTCTCACATAACATATGCCTTTATAATCAAAAGTGATTATTAAACTGGATACTCTATAAAATAATGCCTTGAGTAGCAGCTGCTTTTTTCATCTACATGCTGAAAACATTAAAGCAGCACAGTAAAATGATCCCTGAGGTGTATTTTCTTTATAGTAATTAAAAAAAAATACTATACTATTGAGATAACTAAAATATCGCCAATTTGGGGGCACCTGGGTGGCTCAGTCAGTTAAGCATCTGTCTTCGGCTCAGGTCATGATATTGGAGTCCTGGGATGGGTGCCCTGTTCAATGGGGAGTCTGCTTCTCCCTCTGCCACTGCCCCTCCCCCACTTCTGCTTTCTCTCTCTCTCCCTCAAATAAATAAAATAAATCAATAAATAAGAAATAAAATAAAATATCACTAATTTTGCCCTTTACAGTGTACAATTCAGTATTTTTCAGTATGTTTGAAGTTATGCAGCTATTACCACTATCTAATTTTGGCATATTTATCTCACTCTCCCACCCCCCCCCCAAAAAAAAACCCAATATGTATTAACAGTCAATCCTCATTCTTGCCTACCCTGAGCACTTGGAAATCATAAACTTACTTTCTTGTCTGTGGATTTGCTTATTGTGGATGAATGTGTGACCTTTGGTGATTGGCTTTTTTTACTGTGTATAATATACTCAAGGTTTTTTCATGTCGTCGCATGGATCAGTAATACTTTCCATTTCACTGCCAAATATTCCCTTATACGGATATATCACACTTTGCTTATTTATTCATCAGCTAATAGACGCTTGTGTCTATTTTCTTTTTGGCTATTATGAATTGTATTGTTTTGGTAAATTATTTACAGGCTTTCATGTGGGCATTTGTTTTCAATTCTCTTTGGTGTATACTTAGGAGTAGAATTGCTGGTTAATATGGCAAATCTATGTTAACATTCTGAAGAACTATTAAACAGTTTTCCAAAGTGGCTGCATCATTTATAGTGTTAAAAGAAATGTGTGAGGGTTCAAAATTCTCCACATCCTCATTAGCACTAGTTTTTGTCTAACTTTTACAATTCAGCTATTTTCCTGTGGTTGAAGAAACATTTCACTGCACTTTTCAGATTAAATTTCCTACTGTGTAATGATATTGAACATCTTCTCATGTACTTACCCACCATTTCTATACAGTATTAGGAGAAATAATCATTTAGTCTTTTAGCTACTTTTTCTAGATTGTCTTCTATCATGATTTTAAGAGTACTTCATATGGGGGAGGAGTAGCAGACTGAGATGATATCAGGTCACAGGAGTTCAGGTAGATAGTTATCAAACCATTCTGAACACCTACAAACCTAACAGCAGATTGAAGAGAAGAGTAGCAATTCTAGAAACAGAAAATCAACCATTTTCTAAGGTAGGATGTGCAGAGAGGTGATTCCAAAGCGACAGGAAGATAGATGGCAGGGGCAGGGCTGGCTCCTGGCAAGCGGTGGAGCAATAGAGCACAAAATTCGAACTTTAAAAGTCTGCTCCACTGAGGTGCATTGCTCCAGAGCCTAAATGAGGGTGGAGCCCTTGCAAGGACAGTGTGGTCTCATGTGCCATGGGGTCACTGAAAGATCAGGGGTGTAGCAGAGCTTGCAGGTATCAGATCATGGAAGCAGGCTACAGAGACAGAGACGAGGAGTGAGCTCTCAGCTTGGGGTTACCTTAAACTGTGATGTGTGGCACAGTCAGTCCACTGCTCTTTGAGCAGGGACCACACAAGAGGCAGATCCAAGGAGACCCACCTCCATTCTCGAGAAGAGCAGAGCGACAGGATCTGCCAGGTTTGGAGACTCCAAACGGGGCTGTGTGCCAGGGACAAAAACGTTAGGTCACAGGCGAGGTGAGCTCAGAGCGTGGACGGAGACCAAGATGATGGGAGTGAATGACTGTTTTTCTCTGAGGGCACACTGAGAAGTGGGACCCCAAGCTCTCGGCTCCTCCAGGCCAGAGATTGGGAGGCTGCCACTTTCATTCCCGTCCTCCAGAGCTGTACAGAAAGCATTCAGGGAACAAAAACTCCCAAGAATGAACCAGAGCAGATTACTTAGCACAGCCCCTGGCAAGGGTGATGCAATTCTGCCTTAGGCAAAGGCATTTGAGAATCACTACAACAGGCCCTTCCCCCAGAAGATCAGCAAGAACATTCAGCCAAGACCAAGCTCACTGATCAATGAGAACAGTGGAATTCCAGAGGAGGGGAAAGCAAAGCATGGAATACATGGTTTTCTCCCTGAGATCTTTTAGTCTGGCAAGTTAATTAAATTTTTTTAATTTTATTTTTTCTTATTCTAATTTTTTTTAACTTTTCCTCTTTCATCTTTTAACGTTTTTTAATTAGTTTATCTTAACAATACCTTCCTAAAACAAACAAACAAACAAAAAACACTTTTAAACCTTCATTATTGTGGTCATATTTTATCCTTTATTTTATCTAACGTTATTTTGTGTTTACATATAGGATTTTCTCTTCTAAAAATTTTTGGGATACTATTTCTTCTAATAGATCAAAATACACCTAAATCTAGCACAGGGCTTTGTTCTAGTCTCCAGCCTGAACAAATTCTCTCCACTTTCTCTTTCTTTTTCCAACCAACTTATCAATTCCTTCTTTAGATTTTTTTTTTTAATTTTCATCTTTACACTCATATTCCATCCCTTCATCATGTTTACCCTTATTTTTGTATATTATAAGTTTTTTTTTCTTTAAAAATTTAGGAGGTAGTTTCCTCTAAGAGACCAAAAAACACCCAAAATCAAGTGGCTGGCTCTGCTCTATTTACCAGTCTAATATATATATACATACACACACACACACACACACACACACACATACATATCTGTATATGTATGTATGTGTGTGTGTGTGTATATATATATATATTTTTTTTAATTTATCATTTTTTTTTTTAAACTTCTTTTTACTCCCTTTCTTCTCTCCTCCGACTTGGGGTCTCTTCTGATTTCATTAGCATGCATTTTTCTGGCATCGTTCTCTCCCTTTTTATATTTTATTCTCTCATTCTGTATTCTTATCTGGATAAAATGACAAGGCAGAAAAACTCACCACACACACACACACACACACACACAGAACAAGAGGCAATACCAAAGGCGAGGAACGTAATCAATATGGACATTGGTAATATGTCAGATCTAGAGTTCAGAATGACAAATCTCAAGGTGCTAGCTGGGCTCAAAGAAGGCATGGAAGATATTAGGGAAACCCTGTCTGGAGAAATAAAAGCCCTTTCTGGAGAAATGAAAGAACTAAAATCTAAGCAAGTTGAAATCAAAACAGCTATCAATGAGGTACAATAAAAAATGGAGGCTCTTGCTACTAGGATAAGTGAGGCAGAAGAGAGAATTAGTGATATAGAAGACCAAATGATGGAGAATAAAGAAACAGCAAAAGAGGGACAAACAACTACTGGACCAAAAGGGGAGAATTTAAGAGATAAGTGTTACCAAAGATGAAACAATATTAGAATAATTGGGATTCCAGAAGAAGAAGAAAGAGACAGGAGGCAGAAGGTATAGTGGAGCAAATTATTGTAGAGAATTTCCTGATATGGCAAAGGGAACAAGCATCAAAATCCAGGAGGCACAGAGACCCCCCTCAAAATCAATAAGAAGAGGTCCACACCCCATCATCTAATAGTAAAACTTACAAGTTTTAGTGACAAAGAGAAAATCCTGAAGGCAGCCAGAGACAAGAGGTCTGTAATATATAATGGTAAAAATATTAGATTGGCAGCAGACTTATCCACAGATACCTGGCAGGCCAGAAAGAAATGGCATGATATATTCAGAGCACTAAATGAGAAAAACATGCAGCCAGGAATACTATATCCAGCTAGGCTATCATTGAAAATAGAAGGAGAAATAAAAAGCTTCCTGGACAAACAAAAACTAAAAGAATTTGTAAACACCAAACCAGCTCTATGGGAAATATGGAAAGGGGTGCTCTAAACAAAGAGAGAGCCTAAAAGTAGTAGATCAGAAAGGAACAGAGACAATATACAGTAATAGTCCCCTTACAGGCAATACAATGGAACTAAATTCATATCTCTCGATAGTTACCCTGAATGTAAATGGCAAAATGCCCCAATCAAAAGACACAGGGTATCAGAATGGATAAAAAAAAAAAGAAAACAAAACTCATCAATATGCTGTCTACAAGAAACTTATTTTAGACCCAAAGACACCTCCAGATTTAAAGTGAGGGGGTGGAAAACAATTTACCATGCTAACGGACATCAAAAGAAAATTGGGGTGGCAATCATATATCAGATCAATTAGATTTTAAGTGAAAGACTATAATAAGAGATGAGGAAGGACATTATATCATACTCAAAGGGTATGTCCAACAAGAAGATCTAACAGTTTTAAATATCTATGCCACTAACATGGGAGCAGCCAACTATATAAACCAATTAATAACTAAATCAAAGAAACACACCGACAATAATACAGTAATAGTAGGGGACTTTAACACTCCCCTCACTGAAATGGAAAGATCATACAAGCAAAAGATCAACAAGGAAATAAAGGCTTTAAATGACACACTGGACCAGAGGGACATCACAGATATATTCAGAACATTTCATCCCAAAGCAACAGAATACACATTCTTCTCTAGTGCACATGGAACATTCTCCAGAATAGGTCACATCCTGGGTCATAAACCAGGTCTCAAACGGTATCAAAAGATTGGATCATTCCCTGCATATTTTCAGACTACAATACTCTGAAGCTAAAACTCAATCACAAGAGGAAATTTGGAAAGAACCCAAATACATGGAGACTAAACAGCATCCTTCTAAAGAATGAAGGGGTAAATGAGGAAATTAAAGAAGAATTGAAGAAATTCATGGAAACAAATGATAATGAAAACACAATGGTTCAAAATCTATGGTACACAGCAAAGGCATTCCTGAGAGGAAAATATATAGCAATACAAGCCTTTCTCAAGAAACAAGAAAGGTCTGGGGGTGCCTGGGTGGCCCAGTGGGTTAAGCCACTGCCTTCGGCTCAGGTAATGATCTCAGGGTCCTGGGATCAAGTCCCGCATTGGGCTCTCTGCTCAGCAGGGAGCCTGTTTCCCTCTCTCTCTCTCTGCCTGCCTCTCTGTCTACTTGTGAACTCTCTCTGTCAAATAAATAAATAAAATCTTAAAAAAAAAAAAAAAGACACAAGAAAGGTCTCAAATACACAACCTAACCCTACACCTAAAGGATCTGGAGAAAGAACAACAAAGAAAGCCTAAACTCAGCAGGAGAAGAGAAACCATAAAGATCAGAGCAGAAATCAATGAAATAGAAACAAACAAACAAAAAAAGAACAAATCAATGAAACTAGGAGCTGGTTCTTTGAAAGAATTAATAAGATTGATAAACCACTGGCCAGACTTATCAAAAAGAAAAGAGAAAGGACCCAAATCAAGAAAATCATGAATGAAAGAGGAGAGATCACAACCAACGCCAAAGAAATACAAACACTTATAAGAACATATTATGAGCAACAATACACCAGCAAATTTGACAATCTGGAAGAAATGGATGCATTCCTAGAGACATATAAATGACCACAACTGAACCAGGAAGAAATAGAAAACCTGAGCAGACCATAACCAGTAAGGAGATTGAAGCAGTCCTCAAAAATCTCCAAACAAACAAGAGCCCAGTGCCAGATAGCTTCCCAGCAGAATTCTACCAAACATTTAAAGAGGAATTAATTCGTATTCTCCTGACATTGTTCCAAAAAATAGAAATGGAAGGAAAACTTCTGAACTCATTTTATGAGGCCAGCTTTACCTTGGTCACAAAACCAGACAAGGATCCCATCAAAAAAAAAGAATTACAGACCAATATCCTTGATGAACACAGATGCAAAAATTCTCATCAAAATACTAGCCAATAGGATCCAACAGTACATTAAAAGGATTATTCACCATGACCAAGTGGGATTTATTCCAGGGCTGCAAGATTGGTTCAACATCTGCAAATCAATCAATGTGTTACATTGCATTAATAAAAGAAAGAACAAGAACCACATGATACTCTCAAGAGATGCTGAAAAAGCATTTGACAATGTACAGCATCCTTTCCTGATCAAAACTCTTCAAAGTGTAGGGATAGAGGGCACATACCTCAATATTATCAAAGCCATCTATGAAAAACCCACCGCAAATATCATTCTCAATGGAGAAAAACTGAGAGCTTTTCCACTAAAGTCAGGAACACGGCAGGGATGTCCGTTATCACTACTGCTCTTCAACCTAGTACTAGAAGTCCTAGCCTCAGCAATCAGACAACAAAAAGAAGTTAAAGGCATCAAAATCAGCAAAGAAGTCAAACTATCACTCTTTGCAGATGATATGATACTATATGTGGAAAACCCAAAAGACTCCAGTCCGTATCTGCTAGAACTTGTACAGGAATTCAGTAAAGTGTCAGGATATAAAATCAGTTGCACAGAAATCAGTTGCATTTCTTTACACCAACAATAAGACAGAAGAAAGAGAAATTAAGGAGTCAATCTCATTTACAGTTGCACCCAAAACCATAAGATACCTAGGAATAAACCTAACAAAAGAGGCAAAGAATCTATACTCAGAAAACTATAAAGCACTCATGAAGGAAATTGAGGAAGACACAAAGAAATGGAAAAATGTTCCATGCTCATGGATTAGAAGAACGAATATTGTGAAAATGTCTATACTACCTAAAGCAATCTACACATTTAATGCAATCCCTATCAAAATACCATCATTTTTTTCAGAGAAATGGAACAAATAATCCTAAAATTTATATGAAACCAGAAAAGACCTCAAATAGTCAGAAGGATATTGAAAAAGAAAGCCAAAGTTGGTGGCATCACAATTCCAGACTTCAAGCTCTACTACAAAGCTGTCATCAGCAAGACAGTATCATAGGGCACAAAAACAGACAAACAGATTAATGGAACAGAATAGAGAGCACAGAAATGGACCCTCAACCCTACGGTCAACTAATCTTCAACAAAGCAGGACAGAATGCCCAATGGAAAAAAGGCAGTCTCTTTAATGAATGGTGTTGGGAAAACTGGACAGCCACATGCAGAAAAATGAAACTGGACCATTTCCTTATACCACATATGAAAATAGACTCAAAATGGATGAAGGACCTCAATTAGAGAAAGGAATCCATCAAAATCCTTGAGGAGAATACAGGCAACAACCTCTTTAATCTCAGCTGCAGCAACTTCTTCCTAGGAATATCACCAAAGGCAAGGGAAGCAAGGACAAAAATGAACTATTGGGACTTCATCAAGATCAAAAGCTTTTGCACAGCAAAGGAAACCATCAACAAAACCAAAAGACAACTGACAGAATGGGAGAAGATATTTGCAAATGACATATCAGATAAAGGGCTAGTATCCAAAATCTATAAAGAGCTTATCAAACTCAACACCCAAAGAACAAATAATCCAATCAAGAAATGGGCAGAGGACATGAACAGACATTTCTACAAAGAAGACATCTAGATGGACAAGAGACACATGAAAAAGTGCTCCACATCACTCGGCATCAGGGAAATACAAATCAAAACCACAATGAGATACCACCTTACACCAGTCAGAATGGCTATAATTAACAAGTCGGGAAATGTTAGATGCTGGTAAGGATGCAGAGAAAGGGGAACCCTCCTACACTGTTGGTGGGAATGCAAGCTGGTGCAACCATTTTGGAAAACAGCATGAAGGTTCCTCAAAAAGTTGAAAATAGAGCTACCCTATGATCCAGCAATCGCACTACTGGGTATTTACCCTAAAGATACAGATGTAGTGATCTGAAGGGGCACGTGCACCTGAATGTTTATAGCAGCAATGTCCATAATAGCCAAACTAGGGAAAGAACCTAGATGTCTATCAACAGATGAATGGATAAAGAATAAGTGATATATATATATATATATATATATATATATATATATATATACACACACACACACACACATACATATACACAATGGAATACTATGCAGCCATCAAAAGAAATGAAATCTTGCCATTTGCAATGAGTGGATCGAAGAACCAAAAGGTATTATGCTGAGCAAAATAAGTCAATCAGAGAAAGACAATTAACATTTGATCTCCCTGATATGTGTAATTTGAGAGGCAACATGGGGGGTTTAGGGAGTAAGGAACGAAAAAATGAAACAAGATGGGATTGGGAGTGAGACAAACCATAAGAGACTCTTAATCTCACAGAACAAACTAAGGGTTGCCAGGGGGAGGGGAGTAAGGTGAGGGTGATTGGGTTATGGACATTGGGGAGGGTATGTGCTATGGTGAGTGCTGTGAAGTGTGTAAGCCTTATGAGTCACAGACTTGCACCCCTGGGGCTAATAATACATTATGTGTTAATAAACTTAAGTCCTTACACAAGCTGGGGAAAAAAAAAAAAAGCAGAGTAATTCATATGTTCCAGTTATCAGTCCCTTATCAGATATATGATCTGCAAATATTTTCTCCTAGTTTGTGAGTTGTAATTTCACCTTTTTGATGGTGCATATTGAAACAAATTTTTTAAAATTTGATGGTATTTAATGTATTTTATCTTTTTGTTTATACCAAAGTCACATGTTTTATCCCTATTTTTTTCTAAAAATTTTAGTTTTCTTTCTTAAATTTATATCTATAATCTACTTTAAATTAATTTTTGTGTATTATTTAAAATATTGTTATAAATTCTCTCTTTTGCACATGGATATCCAGTTGTCCCATTATTTTTAAAAATCACTTTATCTTCTATTTAATTGTCTTGACATTCTTTTTTTTTTTTTTTTTTGGTCTTGACATTCTTATCAAATATCAATAGGCCATGTGTGTATAGATTTATTTCTGAACTCTCATATTTATCACTGTTTTATATATCATTATGTCAGCACCACACTGTCATGATTATTGTAACTTTAAATCTATTTGAAGAAATATGAGTCTTCATTTTTCAAAATTCTAATTTTCAAATTCATTTTTTTTGTAATGTTCTGAGTATTCTGAATCTCTTGCATTTTTACATAAATGTTAGGATCAGCTTATCCTTTTCTGCAAAAAGCCACTTGGAATTATAGAGGGATTACTTTGAATATTAGATCACCTTGGAGAGTATTACCATCTTGACAATATTAAGTCTTCCAGGCTGTAAACATGGGACACATTATTTTAGGCCTTCTTTAATCTGCTTCAGTGGTGTTTTGTAGTTCTCAATGTAGAGTCTTGTACTTTGTTTTCAGCCTTCTGTTCTTTATGATGTTAAATTTTAAGCATAATTATTTTCCTCGTTTGATTTTTGGAATTCTTTTTTCTAATGCATGGAAATACAATTGATTTTTCTTGGGTACCTGGGTAACTCAGTGGGTTAAGTGTCTGACTCCTGATTTCAGCTCAGGTTATGATCTCCACATTATCAGATCAAGACTTGTGTTGGGCTCCATGCTGGATGCAGAAACTACTTAAAGATTCTCCCTCTTGGGAACCTGGGTGGCTCAGTGGGTTAAGGCCTCTGCTTTCGGCTCAGGTCATGATCTCAGGGTCCTGGGATCGAGCCCCGCGTCGGGCTCTCTGCTCAACAGGGAGCCTGCTTCCTCCTCTCTCTCTGCCTGCTTCTCTGCCTACTTGTGGTTTCTGTCTGTCAAATAAATAAATAAAATCCTAAAAAAAAAAAAAAAAAGATTCTCCCTTTTCTTCTACCCCTCCCCACTGTTCTCTCCTCCTCAAAGGAAAAAAAAAAAAAAAAAAAACCAACAACAACAACAACAAAAACAAACAAAAAAAACTTTATAAAAGAAAAAAAAAATACAGTGCAAAGATGAGCAAAGGGTCTCTGCCTCTGAGTGTTGACCCCCTGGCCTTCTCCTCTCTTTCACAGCAAAGTCTGGAGTAATCTTTCATCAGTTGGTATAGGGATTGCTGGCCATTCCTAGCAAGTCATGATCCTAAGATCCTAGGATGGATCCCAGAGTCCAGCTCTCCCACTCAGCTGGGAGTCTGCTTTTCCCTCTCACTTTCCCTCTGCCCCTCCCTGCCCCCACATGTTTTTTCCTGTCTCTCTCAAATAAATAAATAAAGTCTTTAGAACAAAAACGGGGGGATGAGAGCAGACACAAAAGTATTTTTCCTGATCTTAGGGGTAGAATCCTAAATTTCTCACTATTAAGCATAAGTATGATGTTAATTGTCTTTTTCTTTTTTTGTTTTTCTCATTTCACCTCTCTATTACAAGAGATGGAATATAGTAGACACTGTAGTGACTCTTGACACTTGCGTTTTCATATTTTATGTTGGCAATCTTTCAGTATTAGTTCACAGATGTGCTTAGGATTTCTTTCATCTGGATTCATAGGTATATTGGTCTGTAGTTTTCTTAGGATATATTTGATTATTACCAGTGTAATAATGGTTACATATAATGTTTTGGGAAATTTTCTCTCCTCATCCATTTTTAGAAGTTTGTGAAGTTGTTAATATTTTCTTTTAAACAATTGGTAGAATTCACTAATAAAGTTACCTGGGACTAGGTTTTCTTTTTTGGAAGTTTTTTATTATTAATTCAAAATTTTATAGGTCTAGTCAGATTTTCTATTTTTTCTTGAATCAATACTGGTAATTTTTGCCTTCAAAGAAATTTTTCAAATTCAACTACATTATCTAATTTATTACACACATTGTTCATATTTTCTCATGATCCTTTTCATTTCCTAGAGTTGGAAGTAATTTACCCTGTTTTATTTACTACTGATTTTAGTGATTTGAGTCTATTCTTTTAAAAAATAGTTAAAGTTTTCTTAACTTTATTTCTATTTTCAATAAACTAATTTTGATTTTAGTGTATTTTTCTAGTAAGTCCAACATCTGGCCATCTCACAAACAGTTTTTATTGACATTTTTTCCATGTATGGACCATGATTTCCTGCCTTTTGAGTGACTTTAATGTTTTCCTTGGGACCTACACATTTTAAATAAAATCTAGTACCTCTTGAAATCATATTTTCCACTTCCTTCTCTAAGATTTCTTCTTGTTGCTATTTGTTGTTTTCATGTCATTGCTGTTGACAACTTTCCTACATTCTGTAAAGACTTGTATGTCATAGAAATCTCTGCTAAGTTAGTTTAATTGTTAATGATTGGACAGTTTTCCATAAATTCCTTAAATACCAGAATTTAGTCTTCTAGTTTTTTTCTTAGGGACTCCATGTGTGTTTGGGATCCTATCCTCAAGATTCTGTCAGGTAGTTCCCACCTTTGCCTGTTGTTCACTTCCTGCTTATGCAAACCCTCAAGGTCAGCAAGAGATGGAAAGACAAAGGCCTTCTCAGGTCATTCCTGGGTATGACCACCACCATGCATGTGCATAAAGCCTTCTAGATTTCCAGGAATATATCTCATATGGACATCCCTTTCTCCAGGTTTAAGTTTTTTGGTAGGCCTCTTGTTTGTCCTGTTATTGCCTCCTCAGTCACCTCTGATGTTAGGCAACGGCCAATGATTATTTTCAAGACATAACCAGGGAAAAGACTATTCACACTGAATAAAATCTGAGTCAGATCAACTAAGACAAGTCTAGTAAATGGGATTTCCAAAGAATAGCCATACAGTTCAAATACCGACAACTGGGGAAGACTGGGGCTTTTGTTAGAGCTGCAAACCTGTTCTGCATCCTCCAATGGTTCTCAGATGCTGGGTTTCACAGGTGTTTTAATTGTCAGGTTCTTTTATTTTACGTGTGTGGGGGTGTGTGTGTGTGTGTGTGTGTGTATTTTTTTTTTTTTTTGAGACTACCATGATGTTGGAATGGGAGGATAGAAATAGGACAACTTAAAATGTTATAATACTCACTCTTCTTTTTGTAGCTGTTCTTCTTTAAAACAGCTCCCCATATCGTTACTCCTTCTCATATTATTTACAAACCTTTGGTTAATTTCCAGAGTACTAAAAGTATATTTTGGGAGTTTTTGTCTGTATTACAATTGCTTTTAAAGAGGAGTAGAATTTCAGAGGTATTTATAGTGCCATTCTGGAAGTCCTTCCCAGTGACTAATTTTTAAATACTCAAGAAATAAAAATATAATTTTTTGTCTTTAAAAAAAATTCTCTGTTACTAGTGACCACTATGTATATAGACACTTAATAAATATTTGTTGAATGAATCAATACATCATTTTTTGTTGTTGATACATTGAAAGTCAATATATTTTAATCTCAAGAAATGGGTTGAGTGTACATATATATTGAAAAGAGTATCTCCAACATTTTTAGGCTCTGACTCTGTGCCAACAATAAGCTTATTGCTTGTTCCACACTACTTCATTTAATCTTCACAACACCATTTGTAGTTTCACTGAAGTTAGAGATAGCCAGTAACCTTCTCAAAGCAATACAGCTAGTAAGTGGTTCAATGGAGATTGCAACCAGGCAACCAGGAAACTGAATCAGGAACCAACTTCTTAAACATAATATAATATTACTTCTCCCCCCAGCTCCTTGGATTTAAGAGAGTTAATTCCAAATGTCACAGAAAACATCAGTTAGGTTATAGTTTTACTTAAAAAAAAAAAAAAAGGATACAGATACTGGCTGATGAACTCACAAGTGTAAGAAGTGTGCTACATGGGAGGTAAGTCTTTCACTAACACCACAAGGGTCTCTGGCGCAGTGAGTAGAGTTTGATAGTAATTCTTGCTACAAATATAAAGAAAAAAAAAGATATAGATAAATTCAAGAGGCAATTTTTTTTTCTTTTCTTTTCTTTTGTTTTTCCCCTGACCTAAATCCTGTCAATTTTGAACTTAGGAATAGTAATTTACAACTATACCAAAGGTCAGGATAAACTAGTTTTTTAATCATCAGTGAGAGGAGTCTATAATATATCAGTTGTTTACCTGAAAGAAAAGTTATCTCCTGGATACAGGCATCCTCCCCTCCTTTTGCCCAGCTCATGCCAGGGCTCTGGGTTCCATACTTCTCTCCTCTCCCTCAGTTGCCACTATTAACACTCTTCTCTGTCCTATCTTTCTTTCACTTTTATGACTTATGCCCATAATAGATTCTAGTATATGATAAAATATGATGACATGATATAATCTTTATTTAAGGAAAATATTTGATTATGTCTGCTTGTTTTAAAGACTCCAGTGACTTCCCATTACCTGAATGACAAATTCCAACCTACTCCATTCTAGAAGACTCCAATACACACTTCTAATCAGAATTGTTTACTTATTTATTCATTTCTGCTACCCTCATCAAATGTAGATTTACTATTCTCATGTTTTGTCTTCAAGTCTCTTTGCTTTCTTTTTTTAGGTATGTGACCATTGTCTGGTAATGTCACTTTTATGAGCCTCATTTTGCTCATCTATAAGATGAGGTAGATCATATCATTTGAACAAGTTTATTGATAAGACTTAATTAGGTAATGTATACACAGCAGAGTATCAGCTACAAAAGTTCAGAGTATTTGGTAACTCTCTTAACTAGTAAATATTATTATTGGTCTCTCAGACCTTTTCTATAAGTGTACCAGCTATACTGTTATTTTTGTCTTGGGAGGAAGTCTTAGAATTGTGTGTCCATCTCTCAATTTCACAAAGTCAGGCTTAGTCCTTGAGAAGCCTATAGTTTATTTTTCCACAGTTTGTGCTCTGTGTTCAAGGTTGTGCATCTTCTCCCAATCCAGCAAAGTCAAACTGACTGCTAATATCTGTGCTATCAGAGGACCTTCAGATAGCACACAGATACTAGCAGTCAGTTTGACATTGCTGAATTGGTCCTCACGCATGCCATCTGTGGAGGCTTTTGCTCATACTCATGAGGCATACATTATGGGGTAGCTCCACAAGGGAACCATGCAGAGTGCCAGGGGTGTTTATCAGCTGGCCATGGGGTTCTCCAGATGAGGTTGCCTTATAAATTTTGTGCATGAGGTTCTTGGTGGAGTCTGTAAGTCGGCTGATAGGATGTGCAGCTGTTCGTTGAGATCCACACACTGTTTGCTGTGAATGCTGGCCACTGTTCTCTTCACCTAGCCATCGCCAGACTATTCAACTGTGCTGATTCTCTCAGTGTCATGGGTTGGGTGTAAAAGAAATGGACTTTCTGAGCAATATCCCACAGGACTGGGAAGCTGGACAGGTACTTCACTCTCACTTTCCCTCCTGGGAGAAATCAGACCAAGAGGTAAAGTGAAACAACTTCTTATAGTCTTCAATGTATCTCTTTTCAGAAATTTTGCTCTACTAGGGTAGTGGAACCTCCAAATTTCCATAAAGGTCTTCTTGTCCATAGGCTGTTGTTTAAATTGGTGTTTTATGAAGGAGTATGAGGGCTAGAACCTCCTATCCTAACAGCTTGTTGATGTCACATCTCATTTTACTCTTTTTCTCACTAAACCAGATATTTCATCTCCATCTTTTTAACTTAACATATCTTTATCATAGATGTACCTGTGTTTCTTGTGGTTATATCTTATTTTCCTAGAGCTTACCAAAGTCCTAAACAGTAAGCCTCATGAAGGCTGACATTTAACTTGTCTTCCTCACTTGGTCTTACAATGTTGTTACTCCATAAATTTTAATTAAATGTTTAGTTAAATGTTAAATACTACTCTTTATACATATATTATAAATTTATACATATATGTTATATGTATATATAAATTGTTTCTACCTACCACAACAACTATTTCCAGATATCTGCTTTGCCTCAATTTGGCTTTTTTAGTCCTTTCTTTTCTCTGATTTTTGTGTTTCGGGCTTTTTCAGCACCTGTTTTGTTTGTATTGAACAAATTGAAAAGATTATATAAGGTGTCAATAACATCACACCATGTAAATTTGGACTACTGCTGAGTCAGTTATCTTACGTGTTTCAACTTGACTGGACTAAGAGATACACAGATAGTTGGTAAAACATGAATTCTGGATCTGTCTGATCCATGAGGGTGTTTCCAGAAGAAATTAGAATTTGAATCCATACACTGTTGAAACAACACCCTCACGGATACAAGTAGGCATCACCCAAGCTGCTGAGGATTCGAATAGATCAAAAAGGCAGATAAAGGGCAAATGTGCTCTCTGCTTGAGCAAGGACATCCATCTTCTTCTGCTTTTAGATATTGGTGCTCCTGGATTCAGGCCTTCAGATTTAGATTGGGCAGATACCATTGGCTTCTCTGGTTCTCCAGCTTTCTGTGTGAACTGGAACTACACCATGGTTTTCCTGGGTTTCTAGCTTGCAGAAAGTGGATAGTGGGACTTACCAGCCTCCATAATCACATACACCAGTCCCTCATAATAAAGTTCTATATCTCTCTTACCACTTATTCTGTCTTGCTGTCTTTGTATGAATGTATCTATTTCTGTGTACAGCATTTATATTACTGGTTCTGTTTCCCTTAAAGAACCCTAATACAACTTGTAATTTCCTTTTTTTTTTTTTTTTTTGACAATTAGAATGTGGTTTGTTTTTGTGTGTGCTATAGATACAACAGAAATTTTATGGGAAATTGAGCAAGAAACTTTATGGGAAATCAATCACATGACTCTAATACACTTATTGATCTCCTTCACCTGTCTTTTTTTCTAACTGTTCTTTTCCATATACTCTCTACTTTTTCATCCTCATATGTCTTTTTTCCCCCACTAATCAAGTTCTGCATTCCAAATGGTAACAAGGAGGTAGGACTACTCTATGTGTTATCTACAATTTTAAAAATGTTTCCCTGAAGGACACTTCCAAGCCTGCCTTACAAAATTCACTTTGTACTATTGAGAGAGACATACTATTGGGTAAATAGACAATGATATTGATTCCACTGTCTCATCATTAAGTTCTTAGGGTTTAATTTAAACCAGCTTGAAGGCACAAGCATCTCTGAGTAGCACCACTAATAACCTAATGAATGTAAGAGTTAAAGAAGTTAACAAAGAACTTCGTAATCCTTAAAATCAGGTTAGAGAAATCAGGGGGAAAACTGCAATATTGCAAGCTATTTTCTAGATCCTTGGGTTATAACTATGCAGGCAATGTGAAAGTACAAATTGAACAATTTATCCTAGGATGGGGGGGTACTTAGAGATTTAAGTAGTCAAATATGACATTCA
Source organism: Martes martes (assembly GCF_963455335.1). Taxonomy (NCBI): domain Eukaryota; kingdom Metazoa; phylum Chordata; class Mammalia; order Carnivora; family Mustelidae; genus Martes; species Martes martes. Next base: position 107,191,448 of record NC_137893.1, on the reverse strand, counting down.
GAATCTCAACATACATTTTTTAAATAAATACCATCTGACTCCCCAGTTGTTTGCATAATTGCATTTCTTTTCTATGTTGACATACCTGTTAAAATTATGTATCTTAAAATGAGGGTAACAAAAACAATGACGTGGGAGGTTTGTCTTCAAAATAGAATTGGAATGCATTTGTGTGAAACTCGGTGTCCCAAAATATGCACTTTATGGAAGAAATGTAAATTTGGGGAGAACCAAAACAACACTTTATGACTGCTAATCCTGTAAAAGCATCTGGAAGGAGAAAAGGTGACCTATTAAATCATTAACACTGAAAAACTTCCACAAAACACCTGGTATATGCAGAGAGCAGAATGAGGACATTATAGATGGGGGAAAACCTCTTGTGGAAACAAGTAATTGATTTCCATTTACTATTTAATCTAATGGATAAAACAATCTTTGGTGATTTGATCTTTTGATGTTTGCTTCTACATTATGGCATTTTGGAGAAGAGAGCAATTAATTTAACATACGTCATGTATATTTTACTAGATTTGTCTTTATATATATTTTTAGGGTTGGATGTTATAGACTATTAACATAAAAATCAGGACTTGGAAGTAGCTCATTTTATTTGGATGCAGAAATACTTATAACAATCTGACATGTGTATTTCTTGTCACTTCTCATGTATCAGAATATCATTTTTCACAATTGTCTTAAGTATGCTCAAAAACAGGTTAAGTCTTCAAGAAATAGGTGGTTACAATTTAAGATATACGATAACCTCAGTTATAAGGGTTAGCCAAGTACAGTGAGAAAGAGAAAACACAAACTTTAGACTAGCAAAAGGTAATTTTAAAAAAAATCAATAGTTAATTCAAATACTTTTAAAATGTGTCAATATTTACCCTTCCTGCCTCCCTGCCCTTCCTCCCTTCTTGCCTCCCTGTCTTCCTTTCCTAATGCAGTCTGTTAATTGTAACCCTTTGTCTGTGACTATCCCTTTAGAAAAATACATCCCCATGTTAATGTAGAAGAAACCATAATGTTTGCAGTTCTTCTCTGAGTTAGGAAAGATGTTCAGAACACTCTCTCTTGAATAGGAAAGAGTCAAACTGACCATTATATGACCTGTGTTTCTGAAGTGTTTAAAGAAAAAAAAAATATTTTTGGTTAATCTATACTTTCCATCATTTTTATTCTAATATTGCAAACTACTTTCTATGAACAGATGTCTAAAGCAATGTATTGTACAATTTTGAACACTATTCAGATAGCTTCATTCCCTTCAATGATCATTGAGAATGATTTCCTTCATTCTTCCTCAATGAAAGTAATCAAAGAAGGAAAATGGCTTCAGAATAATTTTAGACTTGTTCATTTTTGAGCCCAGGATACACAATCCCTTTTTTGGTGTTCCTACACTTCAGGTATACTTTGTCACTTAAAACTAGATATTTGATCAAACTCTTCCCTCAGCTTGATTCTCACCTTTATATGACCATGTGAATCTTACTTCACTGTCCTCCAAAGACCCTTCTTTGTTTTTAGGATGAAGTTTAACAATCCTTAGCATTGACTACAAGATGATTTATCATGAAGCTTCTGTTGACCTCTACATATGCAGATAACACTTAATTCCTCAGTGTAAGCTTCTCCAACTCATAATAGCCTTCTAAGTCAAATGTTAAATTACACTCTGTTAATTTTCTTTCATGTTATGACACTTGCTACAGTTTGTTAATGCTAAACTATAAACTCTGTGGAAGTGGGGCCACACTGGTTTTGCCCACCAATATATCTTTAGTCCTCGGTACATATAATAGTTTCTAAAATAAGTATTTTTAAGTTAATAACTGTTTCAATTTTTCTTTCCAAATGAACTCATTTCTATAAAAAAATGAACTATTTTCTTTTATATTTTCATTTTTAAACTTTGATGTTCCCAGTGTAGATTTTGTCTTCATAGTCGGATATGAATCACTGTATGCATAAATTTAAATTATTAAATTTAGTCCTTGCACTATCAGGATTGATCCTTTACTTTAAAATTCTACACTATTTATTACTACTAGACTCTTTCAATTAAATCTAATGATTGTACCATCTACTTTCCTTTGGGATTACAAATCTATTATCCTGTTTGTTTTGGGGCTGATATTGTCATGATTTGGACTTATTTGACTCTGGCTGAACATGCTGTTTTCTTAGGCTCCAGTGACTTTGCTCACCTGCTTTACCTTCCTGAGCTCTGAAATTTCATTTCAGTGCAATAAATCAGTTTTTATCACTGTGTCCTTCAGAATCTGTGGGTGATTTTTTTTTAAGATTTTATTTATTTGAGAGAGAGAGAGAGCGCACACAAATGGGGCAGAGGGGCAGAGTGAGAGGGAGAAGCAGACTCCCCACTGAGCAAGGAACCTGACTTGAGGCTCCATCCTAGGAATCCCTGAGAACATGATCTGAGCCAAAGGTAGATCCTTAACCAGTTGAGCCACCTGGGTGCCCTGTGTGGGTGATTGTTGACTTATTTTTGCTCAGATATTTGATCTTCTCACTTGCTTAGCCTATAATATGGTTCTTGTATGATCTGAGTTCTAATATTCATTGCTGTGTTGACCTTCTCAAATTTTGCCTAAATCTCTGGTATTTTGTGTTTCTCTATATTATATTATACATCTGGTCCTAATAATATACATTAAGTTTTCTGGTGAAGAGAGACACCCAATACCCTTGCATAGATTGCTTTTAATATATAGTACCTCAATTCATTTACAGATGACAATACATAAAAAATAAACAAAAAGTAATGAAATATGGTTCTTGGCCATTAGTGAAGCATTGAATTTATACTGAGATATACCTCACTGTTGTGTAGCCTGACTCCTATATAGGCTTGCTGGAGAAAGCAAATAGAAATACAGAAATACAGGTTATCATGTCCCAAATAATAGATTTATATTTACTTATACTAAAATATTATTCACTGCCTGAAATTCACATTTAACTGAAAACCCTGCTTTTTATATGGTAACTCTATCAATATACATTTTCTAATGTTAAAAAAGTTAATAATTTTTATAATAATTAAACCAAAATTTGCAAAAATCAGAAGCCTTAAATATAGTTCCTAGAAGGAAGTCTTACTTAGCATCATTATTAACTATTAAATATTATTCCTAGTGAAGTATTCATTTTATATACTTATTTTTAAAATTACAGGTTTTCTGGGGGTTTTTTCCCTTTAATTTACCTAAACCAGCTGTCTCTAAATCAGTTTTGGAAGCAATATTTTCTTTCATTGGCTGATTTTCCTATCATAGCTTTTTTTTTTTTTTTTTTTGCCTGTTTTGTTATTACCTCTGTCATTTTAGCCACTTTAAACTTCTTGTTATAGGTGTTTTCTATTTCTTAATCAACTTTATTTTAATGGATTTTTCTTAATTCAGTTTGAATTTTCAATTGCTTGTAAAAATCCTGTGACAGATTCATTAGGGACTTTTCATTTCTTAAATCAGATTAATAATATGTATAAATAACAGAACTATGTTTCTTTGTTTTCAAAGGAGAGGGAATAACAATACCTTTATATGTTAGTAATCATGTAGGAAAATATGTAATGGATAGATTTTAAAAAATGAAAAATAATAAAAGTCTATTGCTATGAAATGTTTTAAGAAACTTAGGGGTATTTGTTCATAAATAATCAAGTTTTCAAGAATTTAAACATTTAGGGCAAACAAATAAAATTCTAGCAGTAAGTTATTGATGTATCAATTCCAGTATAATTATAGCAATGATATCATTACGTTGATTATTTTATGAGTACTTGTTATTTTGGGCCAGAAATTGCACTTAGAATTTTATCTTCATTTTCATATCTTATTTTTACTATAATCTAATCCTATGAGATAAGCAATATCCTTCATGATTTTCAGAAAATAAATATTTATGTTTTATTTTCAAAATTTTTTTTAAATTTAGGGAGACAGCTAAAATACATTTTAAACAGAACTATGTTTAAATGTGTTTCTGAATAACAATGAGTGTTCCAGGTTACAATTTCTTACCATAATCACTTCTTGATTTTTTCTTGGGATGCCAATTCTCATTGTTCCTTTGTGGGGAAATAGAATATTGTGTTGAAAGACCTGTCTACTCACTCAACTGGACCTAGATTTTAAACCTAAGTGTGCTAAAAGCTAACAGTGATCTTGGGCAAATTACCTGCCGGCTTCATTCTTTCATATAAATTTGGATTAACAGTGCCTTTATCATAGGGCTGTTATAGAGATAAATTAGATGATATGGAACGTGCTCAGTACCTGGCTTACAGTAATTCTTCAATAACCGGTGGTAATTATAATTATTTGCTTAATTTGTTGTGGACCAAATTTTTGCAGGTCATGTTTTGTTTCTTTTGCCCCAATCTTTTTCTTTAGTTTATATTGAGTTGAAATTGTCTCTTTGTAGCTTTCCTTAGATATAAGAGGTCAATTTTGCCTTTCTACATTCTTGGTTTGCTTGTTTTTCATGCTTCTAATCAGCTAAATAAATAGGCCATTCTATTACCAAAGGATTTCTTTAATCCAACACTCATTTTTCTTTGTCACATTGCATAGGCAGGAAAACAAATGATCAGCTATGAAGGATGTGTTTAACGAGTATAAAAAACCCTGGGTGATTATATTTTCCTAATCTGAAAAAGAGAATTCTCCATGCTTATCCTTTTTGAGAAGGGCTGGTGGGGTATGGTACAGAAAGCTTTCTTTCTCTTCCATATAAGAAACTGCTTCGATTAATTGACACATGATGTAACATTATCTAGAAACCTTAACAAATATATTTTATTTTATTTCTAATTAGAGTTAAGAAAATGTTAAGAAATGGTCCTCATACTATGTCAGGAGAAACAGTGTTTGGCCAAGACTCCTTTTTCCAAAAATAATCACATAATAGGAATTGAATTGAACTGTTATCCCTTTTTAAAAAAAAACTTTAACTCATCCAAAATGTCTCAATAAATTACATCTTCAGAATTCGTCTAAAAATTTATACATAGATATGATGGAATATTAGACATACATATAAAACATATATACAGCACTCCCTATATTTATAAAATTGCACACAGATAAGTAAAAGAACTGGAAGAAGGGACATTGAAATATTAGCCACTGTATCTGATAATTTGATTTCTCTTTTTGATATGTATAATGTGTTGATAGTTTCTAAAACAAACATGTTGTCTTCAAATCAGAAATAAGTACCACAGAAGAGGGACACCTGGGTGGCTCACTCAGTTAAGCATCTGCCTTTGGCTCAGTTTATGGTCCCAGGGCCCTGGAATCAAGTCCCGCATCGGGCTTCTTGCTCAGTGGGGAGCCTCCTTCTCCCTCTGCCTGCTGCCCCTCTTGTTTGTCCTCTCTCTCTCTTCTCTGACAAATACATAAATAAAATCTTAAAAAAAAAAAGTAGCACAAAAGAGAAGAAGAAACTGTAATAAAATGAAGAAAAGACAAATAGCATCATTACAAAAAGGATAATTTCTAAAAATAATTTTAAAGGGATTAAAATGATTTGAAAAGAAGAATTAACAGAAGAAAGTACTGAGCATGAAGACAGTCCATTTGAATCCTGCAAAAAATGCAGCCAACATTTTCAGTTTTTTGCTTATATTTTTACTTTTTCAGAGACAAGGCTAGATAATAGATGGAAAGAGATCCAACCTATTGAGGACTGCAAACATTTTATAAGGATAGATTAAGGTTTTGTCTATGTTTCTCCATGTCCACTGTTTTCAACTTAGAGCTCTTATCTCCACTAGCAGGGAAACATATTATTTTTCTTTTCTGATTTTTTAAAAGGTGAGTGTTAGTAAAAAAAAAGAAGGGACATCAAACAGTGTTATTAAATAAGCATGAGAGTTGATTAAATAGAAATCCAAGTTAAATAAATGTTTTGGAGGATTAAAAGCATGGTCTAGTCACAGGCTTTCTTTCAGGCCTCTGATGCTGACATCAGCAACTTGTAAATTCATTCTTTATTATTTCACTCAGGCAAAATGGTGGAATGCAAATGGTCAGCAAGCCTTTGCAAATTTTGGCTCTCCTCAGACCTTCCTAACTATAGGCTCTTGCTGGGGTTAATGTAGAGCATGAAATCAACCATAATACCCGGCTTGCAACACAGAGGCTACTGAGGGCAGGGAAGGTTTCAGAGAAGGGCATAGGCCTTTGGAATGCCTAGGTCTGCACTTCCATTCTGTCCTTGAAATGCTTCTGGGAATTGCCTTCCACTAAGCTTTCTTAGCCCAAACAGCCACCTTGTGATCTAAGAGATGTATGCGTTGTTGGTTGGGCTCTGTTTAGTAAAACACGCAGATTAACATATCCTATCTTTCCTGTAAACAGTTCCTCCCAGTTTCAGTAAGACCCCCTGTCACACATCAGGAGCTTGAGAAACAGTGATAAGGATTTGTGATTATCCTAAAGGACCAATAAAAGTGGGAGCAGAGGAGAGCAAAGGGTCTTTGCCTCTGAACATTGACCCATCTACCTGTGGCTAGCCATGAGGCAAACTGTCTGCCTCAGGCAGAAGGTGGGAATACTTGCTAGTAGCTCTTTTTCTCAGTTCCTGCTTTCTCTCCTATCTCTTTCTGTCTCTCTGTCAAAAACACAAATTTGTCCCCTTCATTAGACTTCGACTTCCCCACTTTGACATGTAACAGTCTATATATAGGATTCCTAATTAGGAGAGTGTGGCACTGTCTTACCTTCATCCTAGCTAACACCTGGATCTCAATCTGAAACTCAAGAAAAAAGAGAACACATCTAAATATTTGATTCACCTGTGTCTCTCTTCTTTCTACTATAAATTTCCTCAGGAAATGGAAATTTCCTCTTCTTCCATTTTGAACATTTTTATTATATATAACTCCTCAACCCAGTTTGCTAAGCTCAGATAGGAGGACAGAATTGTTTAAACACTGTTTCTCAAGAAAATAGTCTTGTGAGGGGTGCCTGGGTGGCTCAGTCGTCAGACGTCTGCCTTCAGCTCAGGTCCTGGTTCCAGGATCCTGGGATTAAGCCCCACAGAGGGCTCCCTATTCAGCAGGAAGTCTGCTTCTCCCTCTCTCATTACCCCTGCTTAAGTTCCCTCTCTCACTGTGTCTCTATCAAATAAATAAATAAAATCTTAAAAAAAAATAAAAGAAAATAAAAGAAAAGAAAATAGTCTTGTTATTTTCTTGTAAGGGAGAAATTGGTTTAACCAGGGCAAGGGTCATGTGTTCAAAAAAGGCAGTAGAAAAATGCACATTCGTTTTTTAATTGTTACCCATTACACATGTTATTATAGGCACACTGAAAGAATCCTTTCAGTGGCCATATGCTGTCCTAGAGTGGTTGTACTATAATTTACTTAAAAGTTGCCATAATTTCCCAAATTTAATTTATTTTCAGGTTTTTCTGTATCATGGTTAAAACATAATTTTTACTAAATTTTTCACTCTTTCCAGAAGTTGCTGTATTAATACATTCTTAGAGAACCATTTATGTTGAAGTTGATATCATTAATGCCTTTAGTTCATAGAAACAGTGCCTTCATTTTTAAAGAAATGTGAATATTCAGGTCAATGGGATTGCCTATGAGAAAATGCTAGGAGACACACAGTATCACTGTGCCTTTTAACTTACAGATCTTTCCCCCAAATAACTGCCTATTCCTTTTTAATTCTTCCTCTAGATAAGAGAAATTGTCTTCACTATCCTTAATGTCTCATCCTATTTGCACCATATGATTATATTTAATTCATACAACAAATTAGCATAATCTCGGGGACGCCTGGGTGGCTCAGTTGGTTGAGCGGCTGCCTTCGGCTCAGGTCATGATCCCAGGGTCCTGGGATAGAACCCGGCATCGGGCTCCTTGCTCAGCAGGGAGTCTGCTTCTCCCTCTGCCTCTGCCTGCCTCTCTGTCTGCTTGTGCTCACTCTCTCTGACAAATAAATAAATAAAATCTTTAAAAAAAAAAAATTAGCATAATCTCTTATTTTTAGAAAAATAATGGGTCATTTTCTATGTAAGATCAAATAATGTTTCATTCAACATAAATAAAGACACCAGCACTCTATGTTCTTTTTATAAAAATTCACCCTGAAAATGCATTATTTTTCTGGAATTTGTCATAGCTGCTAAATATTTTAATGTCTGTCATTTCCAATGTAAAAATCTTAATTAGTACAATCATTTTCCCTTAAGTATAATCTCAGTTAAAGAAGTGTTTTGGGAATCAGTTGTTTCTATGGCAACTAGGAATTAAAGTGGAATTCTAACATCCTGGAGCAAGATGCACTTGATCAATCCCATGAAAGAGATTAAGGAAAATACTATCTAAAAAGCAGTAAAGGCATCAGTATTCTTCAAGTAAATTCTTCAGAAAAAAATATTAATCACTTTTTGTGTTTATTGTGTTGTGTTCACTATTACAACCAAATTTTAATACAATATACAGTTTAATTACAGGAATAAAACTTATGAATTCTTTAATGATAAAGAACAGTATGTAAAAACAATATACATATATTGTTCAGGGTGGAGGCCTGGAGCCCATTTTTTTTTTTTTTTTAAGATTTTATTTATTTATTTGACAGAAAGAGATCACAAGTAGGCAAAGAGGCAGGCAGAGAGAGAGAGAGGAGGAAGCAGGCTCCCCGCTGAGCAGAGAGCCCGATGCAGGGCTCGATCCCAGGACCTTGGGATCATGACCTGAGCCGAAGGCAGAGACTTCAACCCACTGAGCCACCCAGGTGCCCCTGGAGCCCATATTTTATCATCACCCCAATTTCCCTTGGGTTCCAATTCTTGTCACTGTATGCAAAAGGACTGCATACAGAATGGGAAACTTAGTAGAATTTTAACAATTGAGTACAGTCTACTTAAATGCATAGCATTCTAAATATTTAGAGCACAAAATCTAAATAATAAATTTAAGTGAGGCTTTTTCTTTCTTCCTGAATATAGATGGTTGATCCCCAGAAAGTCTCACATGTCTTTACCCTTGAGATTTAGGTTTGATGAGAAAGAAGCCTATAAGAAGTGGAAAGAAGTCTTACTAGATGTTGACACAGGATGAAGAGGAGCACAGGGAAGGCCCATCATATGTCCTAGGTCTTAGGTATCCTATGTGCTGAACAATAGGAGGAATTTTTTTTTTTTTAAATGAAGATGAATGTAGAATAAGCAAAGAAAGAAGTGTTGGAAGAGCACTGAAAGTTCTCTGTCCACTGTGGCTTTTTCAAATTATTTAAATCTTTATTCACGTGCCTTCAAGTAGAAATTAAAGGATACCCTCAGATTCAGATATTTTTTACAAGAGCTAAATTGATTCATCACATCTAATAAGTTCTTATGGATAAGATTAGTTCTCTATCATGAAATGGTATCTTCAAACAGCATATTTTTTTATTTTATTATATAATTGGATAAAACTTGGATTTGAGAAAATCGCTGTTCCTACCTGATTTCCTTCTTCCATATGAAAAGAAATGTACATCTAGCTTATTCATGAATCAGTCAAACATATCAATGCTACTAGTCTTAGAAGGATACTGTAAAAATTAGATAATGTTTAGGAGAATGTGTTATAAACTGTAACAGGAATAGACATTTTAACTGACATTATTATCCCTGTTAGTATGATGAAACCTTTGCTTTGGAAAAATGCAAATATAAATTTTGTTTGTTTTGAACAAATACAAATCAAAAGTATTATGTATTTTTATAGATAAATATAGCAGTAATAAATCTCAATCACAATACTCAGATTCAGTTATTCAAGAACTAAAACCTTATTTTAAATAGCTTATAGTCTAATGTTCTCTTGCATTGAACTGGCAGATAAACTTGGCCCCACACATATGATCCCATCTGTAAAAGGAATTATGTCACAGCTTTGTTTGTTACAGAAAGTCAGAGAATTGAAAGGAGTAGGGCTGATATTCAGGTGACATCTATTTTTGCAAACCCATTACTAACCCTCATCGCTGTCTTGAGTTGAGTGTATTTGCACAATTTTCTAAGATACACTTTTTAAAAAAACTATTCATCTCATTTACCTAAAGCTACTATGCAACAGCTCCCTCACCTGTCCTCTACCTCTTGCACTGCCAATATAGTGTACACTTTGTTCCAGTCATCCAGCTAATTTTTTTTCTTTTTTTTGTCTCTGAGGGAAAGCTAGTTATACTCACGTAAACACCTCTCCAAGGTAGTACTTTTATGACTCCAAATTTCCTCCCCGACTTTTATCTATTTCACTAATTCTATGCTTACCAAGAGATAAGGTATTTAGAATACAAAAAGCAGGGGTACCTGGGTGGCTCAGGGGGTTAAGCCTTCAACCTTGATTTCAGCTCAGGTCATGATTTCAGGGTCCTGAGAGTGGGCCCTTCCTTGGATCCCTGCCCAATGCAGAGCCTACTTAAGATTCTCTCTCTTCTCTCTCCCTCTGCCCCTCCCCTCACTGCACACATGCTTTCTCTCTGTCTCAAACAAACAAACTAAAAACAAAAACAAAACAAAACAAAAAACAGAATACAAAAAGCAGAGTGTTTTGACCCTACTTCTCATTTTTTCCTTACCATATACTTTTAACAAAGAATATAACTTTTAACAAAGAATACAACTTTCAAACCACATGAAAGTGATAAATGAAAGGTAAATATCTTGGGAGAAACAATATATGATACTAATTCAAATGATCATCTAAGCAAAGTATTTTAAATATGTAAGCACTCTGAGCAAATTTGCTTTGTGTAAGGGCCTATTTAGCCAGAGCTATTCCATCCAGTTAAACAATGACTTTGTTGTTTATGCAGTAAAACTTAAACTGTCCCTGCCCCCTCCTTCCCCCAGGGGACTTAGTTAAAAACAAGTTCCAGAAACCAGTCCCAGGTAACAAGCCCAAATACAAGGGTGAGTCAGGCCAGGTGGGGGTATCCAATCAGTGGGGGTGCATACTGTCTCCCTAGCTACCAAGGAGTATGGGCCCCGCCTTTTGGGTGCCAATTCTTACCAAGGTGATAGGCTAGTTCAAATATCTACTATAGGGTAAATTGTAATTCAATTGGTCATTTATGTGTGACCTAGCCTGACTGTGTAGCTTTCTCTGTGTGTTACAATCTCTTTGGTCACTTGTGCATGGCCAGGCCCAACCACATGGCCTTTGCCCTTAGAAGCTAGTCTGTAAGGCAGAGGGAGGTCGCTTCTTTGCAAGAGATGGCCCTGGCTGATCAGTTTGATTCTCAATGCTTGGTGTAAAATAAAGCTTTGTTTGACCTTCACTTTGTATCAGTCTCGTTCCTTTAATTATGGACCCAACACTTTGTACTTGTATCAATCAGAATAGATTAGGTAATGCTAAGGTAGCAAATGTTCCCCAAACTTTGTGGCCTCAAACAATAAACATTTTTGTTCTGTATTGTTTTGTTGTTCATATTTATTTTATTGCAGGTCATCTGGTGAGTCTTTGCCACATCTCCTGACCTCACTCTGGGACCTGGTTTGCTGGAACAGCCACTATCTGGAAAGTGATGGTTGTTGTAAAAGAGGGTAAAGAAAAAGTTTTGAATTGTCAATTACATACACTGCCTTAGAAATAAAACATCACTCAAAATTCTTTGGCCAGTGCAAGTCAAATAAGAGCATACTCTCTCTCTCTCTCAAATACTTTTTTTTTTTTTAAAGCATAGTCATTTTATGAAAGTATTTAAAAATAAAGAAAATAAATGACTTAACATCTTCTAATTCTATGAAAATTTTAGACTAACTTAAAATAGGCAACTTAGTATGTCAGTTTGAAAATGAAGGGAAGAGTACTCTTCCTTCTTCACATTCCACAATACATTTTTCCCAAACACTCAATAAGAGTTTATGTGGAAACCACCATGTAACTTGCCTTGTATAACATCATGACAAAAAAATACTAACCTTAAAAAACATACAAAACAAACAAACAAAAAACCAAGACCTTTCCACCAGGAAACTTAAATTTTATGGGGCAGAAAATGTACATAGTAACTTGTACCATACAATTCCTATAAAACACCCTTATGAAAGCTGCAAAAACCACTTGTTGACATATCCTAGTTCTCTTTGTAATAGACATAAAATTGTTATTCCTTCCTTCTTAAAGAGGGTTTTTTAAGAATCTCCCACACTCAACCACCTACCACTTCTCTTCTACCTATCATTTCTCTTCTACTGCATTCTTTTTGTTGCACATGCACATTTTTTTTTTTTTACCTGCACTCTTTCTCTTGACCTCTAGACTTGTGTATTCAACCGTCCTACTTACATCAACACTAGTGTGTTTAAAAGAAAACTTTAAAAAAAGTACATGCTCAAAATTTTACTCTGGATTTTCCCTCCCCAAGTACATCTTTCTCTTGTATTGTCTGCCTCATTAACAAATACCATCATTTAATTGCTAAGATCAACCTTCTTAAAGTCATCTTTGACAGGTCTGTAGTTGTTACACACTCCAATTTTCTCATCCAAGATTGCAGTAAATTTTATAAGCCATACATTCAACTGAAATCAACTAAAAAGATAATATAGTTCAAAACACTATAATTTCTTATGTCAATTTGTACAATAACTTGCTTCTATTTTGTAATTTTGTACCAATGTCACAATGAATGTTTTTACATAGAAAAAAGTATTGAATGATGATTGTACACACCAAGCTTAGAGTCAATCATTTAGCTTTTCATTAGTTCTTTATTAAATGCCTGCTATATAAAAGGAAGTAGACTAGGAATGAAAGTGACAGATCTATGTCCTTAAAGACTGAATAAAGGCTCAACCATTTTTCTTGTAAGAATGCTTTCATCATGCTCTTGTGTTTAAAAATGTGTTTCTATTCTGAGAGATTCTCTTAGTTCTTTTAATTGTTATCTAACACCTCTAATGAAAATTTGCCAAAAATCTCTCAAAAACTCAGGTTTCAAGCTTATTCCTATCTGATCCTCTCTTGATAATTTTATAGATGAAAAACTAGCACTACACTGAATGAAATAAAGCCCCCATCAGCAAATCCTTCCAAATACATGTTCAAACTTGTGATTTCATTGCATGCTTCCTAAAATTTTGTGATAGAATTAATTTCATCAGATAATTGATAATGTTTTTAATAGGTAACAGTAATTTCACTTTTGCACAGTTTCTATAGAAACCCACTGAAATCTGCTAGTTTTTATTTGTAATGTATTATATTAATTGGAATAATGTCATATACTTGAAATAAGTTAAGGAAAAATGATACTTCAATATCATTTAAATGAATAATTTTCCTACATATTAGAGCATTTAAGCCAGGCAGATATCCCCAGGTTTTTCTGAAATAAGATTTTAAAAAAATGACTTGAAGTTCCATCATTTTGAGAATTGTCTTTTTTTAAATTTTTGGTTTTTTTTAAAGATTTTATTTATTCATGAGAGACAGAGAGAGAGAAAGAGAGGCAGAGGGAGAAGCAGGCTCCCCACTGAGCAGGGAACCCAATGCGGGACTTGATCCCAGGACCCCAGGAACATGACCTGAGCTGAAGGCAGACTCTTAACCATCTGAGCCACCCATGTGCCTTAAGAATCATCTACTTTTAAATTTGGTTATTTTTTGTAGTCCCAAATGCCAAGGCACTCTTAGTATTTTGGGATGGTTAACCTCAAAAAAAAAAAAAAAAAACATGTCAACACTAAATTATTTAAACTCTTGAAAGTTTTACCTATACTTCACTCCCAGTACTGATGCTATGTTAAATTACTTCATTTGAGTTACTTTTGCATTTTCCAATTGATTTATTTGGAGATAAGTGTGCACTCCAGGCCTGGGCTTTATGATGACTTCCATAAGGTTTAGAGGCTGACAGTTCTCTCTTGATATATAGCTTGTCTGTTCTTGAGCTCAGGAGAGCTATAATATTGTCATGGCAGCTCTATAAATTTGCATTTAGTCATAATATTAAGGAAAAGCCCAGGACTCATTTCTAGTATTGACGACTCAAGCACTCCTATTTTTGTCTACATGAGTTGTAAAAATCTCCAAAGAATTGCCCATGCAGAGATACCATAAGTTTCTGATAATTTTTTAGCACTTTAATGAAGTTTCAGTAAACAATAGGGAGGAGAATAGAGGCAGTTAGGAAAATAAGCATATTTATTACATAATTAAATTAATTCAATTATTTCTACTTGCTAGTGCCTGAAATGAAGCAAAAAATAATAAAAACTTTCATGTCCAAAGTCTCACAAAGATTCATCAAGCAGAATTTTTTTCTAATACTTCTTGAAATACTTTGCCTGATTAAAGAAAAATGTGCCTTTGCTAACTGAAGAATCACTGTATATTTCAAAAGTGGGAAGTAAGTATTAATACATCATTGTTATAGTTCAAAATGGAATAGTTTTTCATTTATTTAAAAAAAAACTTTCAACATTGACTGGCAATAAGTTTCATACTTGGTATTCAACTTCAAATTTTTTGGATAATTTCAGCAATGTTTTTAGTTCATTTTTAAATTCTAATAAAACATAGTGGCAAATATTATGGGGAAATATGACCTCTCTTGGCCAAATAAAACCATGGTGAAAAATAAGTTATTCTTATTCTTACCATGTGATTTTAAATCTTGTGTGTCAATTTCTACTTGTAGAAATAAAAATACTAGATAGATTAAACTCATGAGCAGCTTTCTAGTCACAAAAAAAAAAAAAAGGAAAAATGCCACGAAATAAAATAAAACAAACAAACAAAAAAAACCCCAAACTTCTGCCAAGAAGAAACTTCTGCTCATGGCTGAGAAATGTGTCTTATGGGAGAAAAGTACAGTGTAGCTTGCTTTCATTTTTAAAATATGCACTTCTAATATGCTGCTGAAGGGTAAAATATATCTCCCAGTGGAACATGACAGGATTCTCCTCAGTCTATTTTATGCTTCCAACCTATCAGTCCATAGGTTTTTCAGAATGGGACCATCTTTACATTTATTATTTCAGTCACCTATAATTTGAATAAACTAGAAACATGCTAAGAGACATTGGAGCATGAATAAATATAAATACAGGATAATCTCCACACACAAGAAATAAACATAAAACAATGACTTAGTAATACTATGGAAAGCTATTAATAATTAAGTTTTTCATTTTCCAATAAAAGAAAAACAGTGTGAAAATGTTATTGGAACATTACAGTTGATTTTCTTTAAATGAGAGGTACACTCTGTAATAGACACAGTCCACTAAATATACATATATATATGTGTATATATATATATACACATATATATATATGCATACAGAGAGTGAAAGAGATAATTTTTATAGAGAAGGTATCAGGAAGCATATGGTAACTTCTAGTTTCAGATCCAACATGAAAGGTTTTGAATGTTGTCACTTCCATCATTATGATAATAAAAACCTCAATGAACTAAGCATGGACTCCTCAGAAAACTGACATTAAGAAGTAAATTACTACTCTAAAATGTGAAAAAAACAAACAACAACAAAAAAAACACACATGAATCCAGAATCAAAAACAGGATCTACTAACCTGGAATGGGTGATGGAACCATAAACTGAGAAATTCAACTTCCATAATAAAGGAGAAATAAAGACTCTTTCAGGTTCTGAAAGGAATAAAACAAGTTTGTTAGGGGGAAAAAAATAACATAGGTAAGAAATTCAAAGCCAAATTTAAAAACAAAAGAGCATAGAAGAAGGAATAAAGGAAGATAGAAGAAGAATAAAGGAAGATAAAATATTTTTCTTAAACTAAAAGATAACTGTTTAATAATAGTAACAAATATATTGCATGATTATAGCACAAATAGTAAAATGAATGACAACAATATCATAAACCATTGGAAGGATGCATTGGAAAACTCTGAGGCACGTTTACTACATGTGAAGGAATATAGTGTTATTTGAAATTGAAGTTAGATTAAATGTAAGTGCATACTGGAAAATCTAAAAATGCTTAAAATCATATTTAATATGCTAGGTGATGAGATAAAATAATCGCAAAAATGTTCAATTAACAGCAAAGAAGGCAAAAAATGAGGGGGCAAAAAACAAGTAGAAAATGGCTAAAAACAAGGCAATTATTAATCCAACTGTACCAATAATCAACTTTTCTGTGACTCATCTAAATATATGTTAAAATATAGAGATTATAAGAGTATATTAAAAGAATAAACAACTATATAATGTCTAAAAGAAACCAATTTTAAGTATATAGTAAAGGTTAAAAATAAAATGATGGAGAAGGATATACCATGCTAAGAGTAATCAAAAGAAAGCTGGACGAAGTTTATTAATTTGAAACAAAGCAGACTTTACAAAAAGGAAATATATCAGGAATAAGTATGGGCATCATATGACAAAGGAGTCAATTCTCCAAGAAGACACAACAACCCTAAATTGTATACACCCAACAGAGCATAAACAAATGCATGAGTTAAAAACTGATATAATTAAAAGTAATAGATATCCACTACCATATTTGGAGGTTTCAAAAGCCTTCTGTCAGTAATTGATAAATGGAGCATACAGAATATTAAGATAGATATCATTTAAACTACTAAACTAGTTATCAACTTGACTTAATTTACATGTAATGAATACACCATGTACCAACAGAAAAATATATATTTTTCCTAAGCGCACATGGAACATTCACCAAGATAGACCACACTTGAGGCCATAAAATATACTTTAACTGATTAAAAATAATAATATTAATGCAAAGTTTGTTCTGAGACTATAATGGAATTAAACTAGAAATCAATAACAGAAAGATATTTGGAAAATTTCCAAATATTTGCAAATTTCAAAATACTTTCCTAAATAACCAATGGGTCAAAGAAGTCTCACAAAAAGTATCTTTAAAATATTTTGAACTAAACAAAAATTAAAATACATCCCACCAACAATTGGGGAGATGCAGTGAAAGTGGCATAAAGAGGAAAATTTATACCATTAAATACATATATTAGAAATGAAGAAAGGTCCAAAATCAGCAACATACAATTCCACCTTACAGCAAATTAAGGATAAACCAAATAGGAGAAAATAACAAAAATTAGGGCAGAAATAAAAGAATTTACAAACAGAAAAAACAATGAAGATAAAAAACAAAGTAAAATTCTAATTCTTTAAAATGTCAATAAAATTGATAAATCTCTGGCTAAGCTAACTATGAAAAAAAGAGTGAAGACACAAATTACCAATACCAGATATGAAAAAGGGTCATCACTACTGATTACCTGGATATTAAAAGGATAATGAAGGAATACTACAAACAACTCTGCCAACAATTTTGGTAAGTTGCATGAGATGATCCAAATCCTTGTAAGATAAAACTACTCAAACTCACACAAGGAGAAATGCATAATCTAAATAGACCAATATCAATTAACAAAATGAAATCAATAATAATTTTTAGGGCTAGATGAATTCAGTGGCGAATTCTACCAAACATATAACAAAGTAACCATGCCAATTCTCCAAAATCTTTCCAGAAAATAGAAACACAGGAACATTTTATTTTATTTTTGCAGTTTTATTTATTTTTTTTAATTTCTAAAATTTTCCCATTGTATTTTATTTCTTTTCAGTGTTCCAAAATTCATTGTCTATTCACCACACCCAGTACTCCCTGTAATATGTGCCTCCTTAATACCCACCACCAGTCTCACCCAACCCCCAACCCCCTCTCCTCCAAAACCCTCAGGAACATTTTATAATGCATTCTATGAGGCCATTGTTACCTAATACCAAATCCAGATAAAACCACTTCAACAAAATAAAAACTACATGATAAATATAGATGAAAAATCCTCAACAAAATATTAGGAAATCCACTCCAACAATGTAAAAAAAGAATTATAAACCCAAACAAAACAGGTTTATTCCAGATATGTAAGGTTGATGCAACATTTAAAAATCAATATAATCTACCACATGAGCAAGCTAATGAAGACATATCATATAATCATAAATAGAAAAATATTTTTTTATTTAAATTCAAGTTACTTAACATATAGTGCATTATTAGTTTCAGGGTCCAAATTTAGTAATTCATCAGTTGCATATAATGGGCAGTGCTCATTACATCAAGTGTCCTCCTTAATGCCCATCATCTGATTATCCTATCCCCTACCACCTCCCTTCCAGCAACTCTCAGTTGTTCCTTATAGCTAAAAGTCTCTTATGGTTTGCCTCTCTCTCTGTTATCTTGTTTTATTTTTCCTTCCCTTCCTCTATGTTCATCAGATTAGTTTCTTAAATTCCACACATGAGTGAAGTCATATGGTATTTGCCTTTCTCTGGCTGACTTATTTCACTTAGCATAATACACTCTAGTTCCATCCATGTCATTGCAAATGGCAAAACTTCATTCTTCATTCTTTTTGATGACTGAATAATAACCACATCTTCTTTATCCATTCATTTGTTGATGGACATCTGGGATCTTTCCATAGTTTGACTATTGTGGACATTATTGCTATAAACATTAGGGTGCATTTGCCCCTTTAAATCACTATTTTTGTATCCTCTGGCTAAATACCTAGTAGGTGGTAGGCGCCCCGATATTCTTTCCTTCTTTGTTGAAGATTACTTGACCATGGAGTTGAGCATCCATTTCTGGTTCTCTATTCTGTTCCATTGATCAATGTGTTGTTTTTGTGCCAGTACCATGTCCTGATGATTACAGCTTTGTAATATAGCTTAAAGTCCAGAATTATGAGAACTTCAGCTTTGTTTTTCTTTTTCAAGAAAGAAAACTTTTGATTATTTGGGGTCTTTTATGGTTCCATACAGTTCCAGCCCTCTGAAAAATGCTGGTTTTAATTATATAGGGATTGCACTGAATGTGTAGATTGCTCTGGATAGTATAAGCATTTTAACAATATTTGTTCTTCCAATCTATGAGCTTGGAACATTTTTCCATTTCTTTGTGACTTCCTCAATATCTTTCATGAATGTTCTACAGTTCTCAGAGAACAGATCTTTTAACTCTTTGGTTAGGTTTATTCCTAGGTATCTTACAGGTTTTGGTGCAATTGTAAATGGAATAAATTATTTGATTTCTCTTTATGCTACTTCATTGTTGGTGTATAGAAATGCAACAGACTTCTGTGCATTGATTTTATATCCTGAGACTGCTGAATTCCTGTATCAGTTCTAGCAGTTTTTTGGCGGAGTCTTCTGAGTTTTCTACATAGAGTATCATGCCACCTGCCAAGAGGGAGAATTTGACTTCTTCTTTGCTGATTTGGATGTCTTCTATTTCTTTTTGTTGTCTTATTGGTATGGCTAGGACTTCCAGTACTATGTTAAACAACAGACGTGAGAGTGGACATCCCTGTTGTGTTCCTGACCTTAGGGGGAAAGCTATAAGTTTTTCCCCACTGAGAATGATATTAGCCGTGGGTCTTTCATGTATGGCCTTTATGATGTTGTGGTATGTTCCCTCTATCCCTACTTTGTTGAGGATTTTTATCAAGAAAGGATGCTCTATTTTGTCAAATGCTATGTCTGCATCTATTGAGAGGATCATATGGTTCTTATACTTTCTTTTATTAATGTGGTGTACACATTGATTTGAGGATGTCAAACCACAACTGTAACCCAAGGATAAATACCATTTGGTCACGGCAAATAATCCTTTTAAGGTACAGTTGGATCCAATTAGCTAGATCTTGTTGAGCGTCTTTGCATGTTCATTAGGTATATTTGTCTGCAATTCTCCTTCTTAGTGGGGTCTTTGTCTGGTTTTGGACTCAAGGTAATGCTGGCCTCATAGAATGAGTCTGGAAGTTTTCCTTCCATTTCTATTTTTTGGAACAGTTTCAGAAGAATAGATATTAATTCTTTAAATGTTTAGTAGAATTCACCTGAGAAGTCATCCAGCCCTGGACTCTTGTTTGTTGGGAAATTTTTTATTACTGATTCAATTTCTTTGCTGGTTATGGGTCTGTCTATTCAAATTTTCTATTTCTTCCTGTTTCAGTTTGGTAGCCTGTAGGTTTCTAGGAATTTATCTATTTCTTCCAGATTGCCTAATTTATTGGCATATAATTACTTATAATTTTCTGTTATGATTGTTTGTATTTTGGAGGTGTTGGTTGTGATAATTCCTCTTTCATTTGTTATTTTATTTATTTGGATCCTTTCTCTTTTCTTTTTGATAAATCTGGCTAGGGGGCTATTTATTTTGTTAATTCTTTCAAGGAACAATCTCCTAGTTTCACTGATCTGCTCTACTGGGTTTTTGTTTGTTTGTTAGTTTGTTTTATTTCCACATCATTGATTTCTGCTCTCATCTTTATTGTTTCCCTTCTCCTGCTGGATTTAGGCTTTATTTGCTGTCTTTTTCTCAGATCCTTTATGTGTAAGGCTGTGTATTTGGGACTTTCTTTTCTTCTTGAGGAAGGCCTGTATTACTATGTACTTCCTTCAAAGGACCATGTTTGCTGCATCCCAAAGGTTTTGGACTATCATGTTTTCATTTTCATTAGCTTCCACGGATTTTTTTAAAATTCTTTTTTAATTTCCTGGTTAACCCATTCATTCTTTAGTAGTATGTTCTTTAACGTCTATGTATTTGTGGTCCTTCCAAATTTCTTCTTGCAGTTGACTTCAAGTTTCATAGGTCTGAAAATATGCATGACATAATCTCAATCTTTTTTGTATCATTTAAAGCCTAATTTGTGACCTAATATGTCATCTATTATAGAGAATGTTCCATGTGGACTCAAAAAGAATGTGCATTCTGCTGTTGTAGGATGAAATGCTCTGAACATAACTGTTAAGTCCATCTGCTCCAGTTGTCATTCAAAGCTCTTGTTTCTTTGTTGATCTTCTGCTTAAATGATCTGTCCATTGCAATAATTGGGGTGCTAAAGTCCCTTACTATTACTGTATTATTATCAGTGAGTTTTTTTTAATTAATTGATTTATATATTTGGCTGCTCCCAAATTAGGGGCATAATTATTTTCCATTATTAGACCTTCTTGTTGGATAGACCCTTTAATTATGATATAGTGTCCTTCCTCATCTCTTATTACAATCTTTGGTTTAAAATCTAGTTTGTCTGATATAAGTGTTGCTACTTCAGCTTCTTTTGATGTCTATTAGCACAACAAATGGCTTTCTCCACCCCCTGACTTTCAATTTGGAGGTGTCTTTGGGTATGAAGAAGAAGAAGAAGAAGGGAAAATGGGAAAAAAAAAACACAACTAACTAACAAACAAAAAATGATAAGCCTTATTTCAAAGAAGATTAAAAAAAGTGGAAAAAAAAATGCAGCCTGGTCTTATTTCCACCAGAACTGAAGGGGATGTTGTGAGGCACTATATGATCAGTAGACTCAACTCAGTGCATGTGGCATGCTGCCTGTGTTGCTCCTCTCCGGGAGAGACCTGCTGTGCTGGCTCAGAGTCAATATGTCCTGGTAACAAAAGCACTTGCGAAGCACAGAGGGACTGGGTTTGGTATAAGCCTCTCCCATCTTCACTGAGAGCCACAATGTTGCTCTCCGAAGTCCAGCCATGTTGATAGCAAGGGTAAAATGGTGCTACCCCACTTTTTCTCCACGGGCAGGGGAATCTCACAGACCCTTCTGTTCAGGAAGACTTCACAGAAACATCAAGGGCAGTCAGCATGCCCTGTGTGACAGTTTTCCTGCCTTTTATTTTTGGTGTAGCTGGGATTCAAAACTCCAAATCTTAAAGGAGCCAGTATCCCTTGGATCTGCTCCCTCCTCTAGAACAGAGATTCTCTGTGCTCTGACTAGTACCTTTTGTCCCACAGAAACAGTCCTATGCTTGCACAATGGGCAGAATCTATGGTGTAGACAGCAAAAAGTGATGACCAAGTTATATACCTTCTGTTAGCACCTCCTTGCCATGCCAATGAAAGGCCATTTGCTGGCACCTGCAGGGTCTTTCATCCCTGGAGGGGCATGACACCCTCCTCCAAATGTACTCCAGGAAAGGGAACGATATCTCCCAGAGTGACCCAGAAGATCCCTGCACCAACTTGTGGGTGCCCCACGCCACAAGCATCCTTCTCACCAAGAGCAGATGCTATAGCTCCACTCTGGTGAAAGTCATGCCCTTCCAAAAGCTCAGAGTTTGAGTGACACTCATTGTTTGCAAAAAACCTGTGCCAATCAGTTCCCCCAACTCCCCACTTTGTGGTCTGAGAGGTTTTCTTCTTGTGTGAATGGATGTTGTGCTCTCTAAACCATTCTCTCTCTCTCCCCCATCTTTCCCTTGGAAAGAATTCCCTCCTCTCCACAGCATGGCAGCTTTTCTCTCCCCCAATTCAATTCCACACACCTCACACCTGTCACACTGTCTCCTTACAACTGTGGAAATCCCTCTCCTGATCCTCAGATCAATTTCCTAGGTGTTCCAAGTGATTTGATTTCTATACAGTCATGCTCAAGGGACAAGGAAAGTGCCAGGCCCCCTACTGACACCTTAACTCCACCTCCTGAAAGCCAGTTTTTAAAAATTGTTCCCAGGAGCAACTCACAAGGCAATTGGGGAGTAGGACCCAGAACGAGAGAAAGCCAGGCTGGGGTGCTTCATGCCTTCTTTCATTCTTGTAAAGCCAGAGGTGTTCTTGTGATTTTCTCACTTCAAAAAAAAAAAAAAAAGTATATAAAATAATCCAACACCATTCATGACTAAAAAGTCTCATCAAAGGAATAGACAAGAACTTCTTCAATTTAATAAAGGACATCTATTAAAAAAGCCTACAGTGATATTTAATTAAGGGTATCTGGATGATCCTTTCTAAAATTAGGAAAAAGGGAAACATATTTTCTCTCATTACTCTATTCAATACTATACTGAAAATGCTAAATACTATAATAGAAAAAAAAATGAAATAAATAGTACACAGACTGGAAAAGAAGGAATAAAATTGTCTTTTTCAAAGGTGATATAGTTCTTATGTAGAATATATATATATATATATATGCATTTTTTTTAAAGATTTTATTTATTTGAGAGAGAGAGAGCATGAAAGGGGTGAGGGGCAGAGGGAGAAGCTGGCTCCCTGATGAGCAGAGGGCCTGATGTGGAACTTCATCCTGGGACTCCAGGATCATGACCTGAGCCAAAGGCAGTTGCTTAACCAACTGAGCACCCAGGTGCCCCTGTAGAATATATTTTTAAAAATCAGCAACAAAAAAAAACAAAGCAAATTTCCAGGAACTAACATGCAAAGATGATAACAAGGTCAAAGGATACAAGATTTGATATATAAAAGTCAAAATCCTTACTACATATTCCAATGAATATTGGGAATTTGAAATAAAAATAACAATGCCATTTATAATAACACCAAACATTAAATATTCAAATATAAATCTAACAAAATATATGGTATATTTATATACAGAAACTACAAAACTCTGATGAATGAAATAAAAAGTGGCACAAAAAATTGAAAAGATATTCTTTGTTCATAAGTTGAAATACATAATATTCTTAAAATGAAATTCTTCCTGATTTGATCTATGTATTCAATGTAATTGCAATTTAAAAATTGTAGCAATTACCTGATAAAGACAATTGATTTTAAAGTATACAGGAAAGTCAAAAGATCTAAAAAATTCAATTTGCTGGAGAAAAAATAATTGGGGGACTAATGCCATCCTATGTTAAGACTTATAATAAAGCTATGATAATACAGTATATGAATGATGAAAGTACAGAGACACAGATCAAAAGAATAAAATGCAGAGCCCAGAAATAAGCCCACACAATTATCAATAACTAATCCTCAACAAAGGCACAAAGGCAATTCAATACAGGAAGGATAGTCTTTCAGCAAATGGTATAGAAAGACTTCAATGTCTATATGCAAGTAAATGAAAGAGCTTACACTTCCACAAATAGTAACTCAAAACAGTTTCTAGAATTAAATATAAAATATGAAACTATAAAACATATACAAGAAACTGTGAGAGAAAATCTGTATGACAATAAGTTCTGTGATAAGCCTTTAGATTCAACCATTAGCATGGTCCATAAAAGCAAAAAATGATAACTTGGAATGTGTTAAAATGTATAACTTCTGCTGTGTGGAAGACACTGCTAAGGGAATCAAAAGGGAAGGCATAATCCCGGAGAAATTGTTTGAAAAACATATATGTGATAAAGGACTTATAACTCAAAACATACTAAAAATGTTTGAAACTCAACAATAAGAAAACAACCCAAATAAAAAAAAAATGTTCTTAAGATCTAACAGATATTTCACTGAAGAAGACACACAGATGGTAAATGAGCATCAGAAAAGAAGTATATCATCATATGTTATTTATGAATTGCAAATTAAAATAAGATACTGGCATACACCTGTTAGAATGGTTAAAATGCAAAAAACTGACAACACCAAATGCTGGTGAGGATATAAAGCTACAGGAACTCTCACTCATTGCTGGTGGGAATGCCAAGTGTCACAGTGACTTTGGAATATAGTGTGGTGGTTTCTTACAAAGGTAAAAATGTCTTCAAATATTATCCAGTGATCACATTCCTAGGTATTTTCACAATGAATTGTGAATGTTTATAGCATTTTATTCATAATCACTAAAACCTGGAAATAATCAAGTATACTTCAATAAGTGAATCAATAAACAAACCATTATATGTCTCTACAATGAACTGTTTAATGACAGAATGAAATAAGTTATCAAGACACACTTACATTGATGAACTTTAAATGTAGATTGCTAAATGAAATAAACTAGTCAGAAAATACTACTTGTATTATTCATATTATATGACATTCTAGAAAGGCAAAAACATGTCAACAACAACAAAAAAAAGATAAGTGGTTTTCAAGTGTTTATGTGTGAAGGTTGAAGCTATATATAGGTGAAGCACAGGGGACCTGGACGGGGAGGCAGTAAAGCTATTCAGCACCATACTGTATTGATGGATACATAATGTTTTGCAATTGTCAAAACTGATACAATTTTACAGCAAAAGGATTGGACCTAAATGTATGAAAATGTTTAAAAAATCATTTAGGAGGTTAGAGGATCCATAGATAGAATAAGACATGTAACAAAAACATCCAACTCTATTACAAATGTGTAAAACAAACTCATTGAACAGGGTAAGGGGAAAGGTGCCAACTTAGGTAATTTGATAATCAGTAGATTATATAAGATGAAAGGTTAAAGAAATTGTACACAAACTTGTTGATAAAGTTGTTTACCAGTAACAATTCTATTACTTCTATATTTGTACATTAGGATTGAACAATTGAGTAAATGGGTGCCAGATATAGAAGTCAGATTTCTCAATGTTGGAATAAGAAGTTATTGATAAGCAGGATGGGGGATAGAATTCTAGAATACCCATATGATAACAGATTAGAATGAACATGTCAATCCAATTATGTGTTTAGCATAAAATAGACACAGATGGTTACACATAGAAATTTGCATATAGATATATGTATATGCATGAGTTAGTACACACGTATTTATTTCATTGCTCTGTCAGCTGAAAGGGCCTAGAAGCCACAACACCCCACAACATCCCAAGCAGGAACAAGTACACCTGGTACTCAGATCTTGGTTTCTAAAACCATTCTTCAATAAGAAGGAACAGGGATGCCTGGGTGGCTCAGTCAGTTAAAGTGTCTGCCTTAGGTTCAGGTCATGATCCCAGCGTCTTGGGATTGAGTCACACATTGGGCTCCCTGCTCAGTGAGGAGCCTGCTTCTCCCTCAGCCTGCTCTGCCTGTTCTGCCTGCTGCTCTCCCTGCTTGTGTTCTCAATCTCTCTGACA
This sequence comes from Martes martes, assembly GCF_963455335.1. Classification (NCBI taxonomy): domain Eukaryota; kingdom Metazoa; phylum Chordata; class Mammalia; order Carnivora; family Mustelidae; genus Martes; species Martes martes. The sequence goes on along the minus strand of NC_137893.1, from coordinate 107,165,577 downwards.
AAAAAATAAATAAAATCTTAAAAAAAAAAAAAAAGAGGAACCAATACTCTTTTAGAGAAATGACTGATTCCTGTATACAGGCAGAGAATAAACAGGTAAGCCTGAAGCATTATTGCCAGGAAGCAATAAAGTGCTCAAAAGAAACACACATGGAATAATTGGAACATGCCAAAGAGTCATAGAAACTGACTGAAATGACCAAAAGTGTAATAATATAAACAATAAAATAGAGTAGAATTTGATTATGACCCAAAGTACAAGTATGAGTCCATTACTGATATAAATAAAATAACAAATAAGGAAGAAATCAATCTCCCATGCAAAGAATGCCAATAATTTATGTAGATACTACTCCCTCAAGGGAGTGAAGAATAACTCCCCACTCTTTAATTGTGGTCTGACTCTACTGATTACTTTCCAAAGAAATCAATAGGGAAATAAGAAGAAATTAAGGATAACTATTCAGTAGACCAACCTTACAAAAACTATCTCAGCCAGATGATAAAGATTAACATTCATGGTGATAAAACATATTGATAGTATTTACCACTGTGATGATGTGATGAGAATGGTGCTTTACTTCTGTGGGGTTCCTACCAAGAGCATGACCCTAGTTTGATCAAATAGACAAAACCAGTTAAGAAACGTTCTATGAAAGACCTGACCGATACTACTCAAAACTGTCAAGTTCATCAAAAAGAAAGAAAGTTTGAGAATCTATATCAGCCAAGAGGAGCCTAGGAGATATAACAATTAAACATAATGTGAAACCTTAAATGTGATCCTAAAACAACAATAACATGAGGTAAAATCCAAGGAAATCCTAATAAACTATGGACTTTAATTAACAATGACTTATCAATGTTCATTTATTTGTGACAAATTGTGACAAATTATCAATGTTGGTTAATTCATTTGTGACAAATTGTGATTAAAATATGAAAATGTTAGGGGCACCTGGGTAGCACAGTTGGTCAAGACTCTGACTCTTGGTTTTGGCTCAGATCATGATCTCAGTGTCATGAGACTGAGTTGCATGTCCAGCTCTGTGCTCAGCGTAGAGTTTGCTAGGGATTCTCTCTCTCCCTCAGCCCATCCCACTCTTATTCTCTCTCTCAAATAAAACTTCTTAAAAAAATATGAGAATCTAATAACAGGAGAAACTGTGCTTGGAATACATGGGAACTCTGTACTATCCTCACAATTTTTCTCTCACTCTAAACTACTTTAAAATCAAAAGGTGTATTTAAATAATATTTTTATTGACCTTACCCTTAAAATTATTTATGTAAAACTCAAGAATGATGCTAGGAATAACATAAAATCCTCTCAATTCAACCTAAAGTATGTCTCATTATATTAATGGATTACTTATAGAACATAGTTAAGCCTTATTATAATCTGATGAGTTAAATTTTTCCTGTTTTATTGCAGAAAAACTATAAATACAGAAATAGAGGAAATATTTTTTTTTCACTTCACCATATTTAAAAAGAAAATGTTAATACCAAAGTGGCATTTCTTAGTTCTGTTATTAAATTGATTTGAAACTAATATTTATATTGAATTTTGAGGACAAGGCAAATTTTCAGGCTATCTTCTTTATAATGGGATTTTTATTATATTTGTGGTTGTAGGTTGCAACTCATCTCATACTAATGGCCTGAGAAAATGAAATATACTGTTCATAGGCAGTTTTGATGGCTTAGAAGCAAGATAGTAATTTAGTCATTACTTATAGCCCTAAGTTTACTAAGATAGTACTATCCATCATAAACAGAAACATCCTCCTCTTGTACTTATATTCAGATGGGAATATCATATTGGAGAAATGCTTTCAAATGTAACTAAAAATAATGGAATGTAATCCAGTTTTTCATTTAATATCTTATGTAAACCTATCTATTCTGAAGAAAAATATTCCTTTTTGTATCTCTTCTTAATAATACATATTTATATAAAGTATGAAGAATTTACCTTCCTTAAACACTCCCTTAATTTATGGAAACTTCCTTAAACACTCCCTTAATTTACAACATATAATAAGTATTTGAAGTTCAACTGACTTTTTCATATGAGAAACTATAATAAAATAAAAGAAGTCATTTAATAAAAAAATCAACAATACTGATTTTTTAGTTAATTTTTTAAATTTATTTTCAGTGTACCAGAGTTCATTGTTTATGTACCATACCCAGTGTTCCATGCAATACATGCCCTCTGTAATACCCATCACCAGGCTCACCCAACCACCCACCCCCAGCCCCTCCAAAACCCTCAGATTGTTTTTCAGAGTCCATAGTCTCTCATGGTTCATCTCCCCCTCCAATTTCCCCAAACTTTCTTCTCCTCTCCATCCCCCATGTCCTCTGTGTTATTCCTTATGCTCCACAAATAAGTGAAATCATATGATAATTGACTCTCTCTGCTTGATTTATTTCACTCAGCATAATCTCTTCCAGTTCTGTCCATGTTGATACAAAAGTTGGGTATTCATCCTTTCTGATGGAGGCATAATTCTCCATAGTGTATATGGACCACGTCTTCCTTATCCATTCATCCGTTGAAGGGCATCTAGGTTCTTTCCACAAATTTGGTGACTGTGACCATTGCTGCTATGAACATTGGGGTACAGATGGCCCTTCTTTTCACTCCATCTGTATCTTTGGGATAAATACCCAGTAGTGCAATTGCAGGGTCATAGACTAGCTCTATATTTAATTTCTTAAGGAATCTCCACACTGCTTTCCAAAAGTGACTGTATCAACTTGCATTCCCACCAACAGTGTCAGAGGGTTCCCCTTTCTTCACATCCTCTCCAACACATGTTGTTTACTGTCTTGTAATTTTGGCCATTCTAACTGGTATAAGGTAGTATCTTAATGTGGTTTTGATTTGAATCTCCCTGATGGCTAAAGATGATGAACATTTTTCATGTGTCTGATAGCCATTTGTATGTCTTCTTTGGAGAAGTGTCTATTCATGTCTTCTGCCCATTTTTTGACATGATTATCTGTTTTGTGTGTGTTTTTTGAGGAGTTCCTTATAGATCCTGGATATCAGCCTTTTGTCTGCACTGCCATTTGTGAGTATCTTCTCCCCTTCCTTGGGTTGCCCCTTTGTTTTGTTGATGTTTTCTTTGCTGCGCAGAAGCTTTTGATCTTGATGAAGTCCCAAAAGGTCATTTTTGCTTTTGTTTCCTTTGCCTTTGGAGACATATCTTGAAAGAAGTTGCTGTGGCCGATAGTGAAGAGGTTACTGCCTATGTTCTCCTCTATGATTCTGATGGATTCCTGCCTCACATTGAGATCTTTTATCCATTTCGAGTTTATCTTTGTGTATGGTGTAAGAGAATGGTCGAGTTTCATTCTTCTACATATAGCTTTCCAATTTTCCCAGCGCCATTTATTAAAGAGACTGTCTTTTTTCACTGTATATTTTTTCCTGCTTTGTCGAAGATTATTTGACCATAGAGTTGAAGGTCCATATCTGGGCTCTCTACTCTGTTCCACTGGTCTATGTGTCTGTTTTTGTGCCAGTACCATACTGTCTTGGTGATCACAGCTTAGTAGTAAAGCTTGAAATCAGGCAACGTGATGCCTCCAGTTTTGTTTTTCTTTTTCAACATTTCTTAGCAATTCGGGGTCTCTTCTGATTCCATACAAATTTTAGGATGGTTTGTTCTAGCTCTTTGAAAAATGCTGGTGGAATTTTGATCAGAAAGGCATTAAAAGTATAGATTGCTCTAGGCAGTAGAGACATTTTAACAATGTTCATTTTTCTGATCCATGAGCGTGGAATGGTCTTCTATCTTTTTGTGTCTTCTTCAATTTCTTTCATGAGTGTTCTGCACTTCCTCAAGTACAGAACCTTTACCTCTTTGGTTAGGTTTATTCCCAGGTATCTTATTGTTCTTGGTGCATAGTAAATGAAATTGATTCTCTAATTTCCCTTTCTGTATTTTCATTGTTAATGTATAAGAAAGCAATTGATTTCTGTACATTGATTTTGTATCCTGCCACATTGCTGAATTGCTGTATGGGTTCAAGTAGTTTGGGGTGGAGTCTTTTGGGTTTTCCATATAAAGTATGTCATCTGTGAAGAAAGAGAGTTTGGCTTCTTCATTGCCAATTTGAATACATTTATTTCTCTTTGTTGTCTGACTGCTGTTGCCAGGAATTCTAATACTATGTTGAACAAGAGTGGTGAGAGTGGGCATCCTTGTCATGTTCCTGATCTCAAAGGGAAGGCTGTCAACTTTTTCCCATCTAGGATGATATTTGCTGTGGGTTTTTCATAGATAGATTTTATGAAGTTGAGGAATGCTCCCTCTATCCCTATACTTTGAAGCATTTTAATCAGGAACGGATGCTGGATTTTGTCAAAAGCTTTTTCGGCATCTATTGAGAGAACCGTGTGATTCTTCTCTCTTCTCTTATTGATTTGTTCTATCACATTGATTGATTTGTGAATGTTGAACCACCCTTGCAACCCAGGGATGAATCCCACGTGGTCATGGTGGATAATCTTTTTAATGTGCTGTTGGATCCTATTAGCTAGGATCTTGTTGAGAATCTTAGCATCCATAATCAACAGGGATATTGGTCTGAAATTCTGCTTCTTGTTGGCATCTTTGCCTAGTTTGGGGATCAGGGTAATGCTGGCTTCATAAAAAGAGTCTGTAAGTTTTCCTTCTGCTTCAATTTTTTGAAACAGCTTCAGGAGAATAGGTGTTATTTCTTCTTTGAAAGTTTGGTAGAATTCCCCAGGGAATCTGTCAGATCCTGGGCTCTTGTTTTTTGGGAGGTTTTTGATCACTGCTTCAATCTCATTACCAGGTATTTGTCTATTCAGGTCATCAATTTCTTCCTGGTTCAATTTTGGAAGTTTATAGTTTTCCAGGAATGCATCCATTCCATCTACATTGCTTAACGTATTGGCATATAACTGTTGATCATAATTTCTGATGATTGTTTCTATTTCCTTGGTGTTAGTTGTGATCTCTCCCTTTTCATTCATAATTTTATTAATTTTGTCCTTCTCTCTTTTATTTTGGATTAGATTGGCCAGTGGTTTATTGATCTTATTGATTCTTTCAAAAAACCAGTTTCTAGTTTCATCAATGTGTTCTACTGTATCTCTAGTTTCTATCTCATTGATCTCTGCTCTAATCTTGATTATTTCCCTTCTTGTGTGTGGCATTGGCTTAATTTGTTGTTGACTCTCCAGTTCTTTAAGGTGTAGAGATAGCTGGTGTATTCTGGATTTTTCAAATTTTTTGAGGGAGGCTTGGATGGCTATGTATTTCCCCCTTAGGACCGCCTTTGCTGTATCCCATAGGTTTTGGACCAAAGTGTCTTCATTCTTATTGGTTTCCATGAATTGTTTAAGTTCTTCTTTGACTTCCTGGTTGATCCAAACACTGTTAAGCAAGGTGGTCTTTAGCTTCCAGGTGTTTGAATTCCTTCCAAACTTTTCCTTGTGGTTGAGCTCCAGTTTCAAAGCATTGTGATCTGAGAATATGTGGGGAATAATCTCAATCTTTTGGTATCAGTTGAGCCCTGATTTGTGACCCAGTATGTGATCTATTCTAGAGAAGGTTCCATGTACACTCGAGAAGAATGAGTATTCTATTGTTTTAGGGTGGAATGTTCTGTATATACCTATGAGGTCCATCTGTTCCAATGTGTCATTCAATGCTCTTGTTTCTTTATTGATTTTCTGCTTGGATGATCTGTTTATTACTGAGAGTGACATGTTAAGATCTCCTACTGTTAATGTGTTCATATCAATATGACTCTTTATCTTGATTAACAGATGTCTTATGTAGTTTGTTGGTCCCATATTTGGGGCATAAATATTTATAATTGTTAGATCTTCTTGGTGGATAGTCCCTTTAAGAATTATGTTGTGTCCTTCTGTATCTCTGACTACAGTCTTTAGTTTAAAAACTAATTTATGTGATATGAAAATCACTACCCCAGTCTTCTTTTGAGGCCCATTGGCATGAAAGATGCTTCTCCATCCCTTCACCTTCAGTCTGGATGTATCTTTAGGTTCAAAATGGGTCTCTTGTAGACAACATATGGATGGGTTCTGTTGTTTTATCCAATCCACAACCCTGTGCCATTTTATGGGTGCATTTAGACCATTCATGTTGAGAGTGATTATTGAGAGATATGTTTTTATTGACATCATGTTACCTGTGAAGTCTTTGTTTCTATAGATTGTCTCCATATATTTCTGTTCAATGATATTCTTGGGTTTTTTTCCCCTCTTTTATGGAATCCCTCCTTAATATTTATTGCAGTGCCGGCTTGGTAGTTGCATACTGTTTTAAACCTTGCCAGTCTTGGAAGCTCTTTATCTCTCCATCCATTTTGAATACCAGTCTTGCTGGATAAAGTATTCTCGGCTGCATGTTCTTCTCATTTAGTGCCCTGAATACATCTTGCCAGCCCTTTCTGGCTTGCAAGGTTTCTGTGGACAGGTCTGACATTATTCTGATGGGCTTTGCTCTCTATGTAAGGAATCTCTTTCCCCTAGCTGCTTTCAAGAGCTCCTATCTAAAATTATGATTTATCATTTTCACAATCAGGTGTCTCGAGGTCTTTCTAGATTCTATGATCTTAGGGGGAGACCTTTCTGCCTCTAGCTAGGAACGCTGGTTCCATTCACCAGATTGGGAAAATTTTCATGGAGAATTTGTTCAACTCTATCTTCTAGTCTTTTTTCTTTCTCCTCCCCCTCAGGGATTCCAATAATTCTGATGTTGGAACATTTCATGGTGTCATTTATTTCCCTAATTCTGTCTTCATGGCTTCTAAGCTGTTTGTTCCAGCCTTCTTCCTGATCCTTTTTCTCTATCAGTTTGTCCTCCAGATCACTAATTCTTCTGTCTTCTGCCTTAGTTACCTTAGCTGTTAGAGAATTTAGATTATATTGGAACTCGTTGAGAACATTGTTAACATCATCCCTGGTGGCTTTCACTTCTGCCCTAATCAATTCCATTTTGTCATCAGAGGCTTTCTCCACCCTAGCTATTGCCTGGATAATTGTTAGCCTTAATTCCCTTTCCAACGTACCATTTATGTCCATATCTAATAGCTCTGATGAAGAGGGTTCAGTCTCTGAATTTTTCCTCTGTTGGGCATTCCTCATCCTAGTCATTTTGGTGAGAGATGGCTCAAGGGATGTGTAGATGAATGTATCATCCGTGGTGCAGGCAAGGTTCACTCTGGAATGCTTCTGAGCAAGTGAGGATCCCCACCAAAAAGAAAGAAAAAAGAGAGTGAGAGAGGAAAAAGAAAAAAGAAAAAAGAAAAGATAAGGCCCAGACGAAATGGTCCCCAAAGGTAACATTTATAAAGTATACAAACAAAAACAGACAAACAAAAGACCGACAAAAGTAGATGACAAGAAAATCAATCAATCAATCAATCAATCAATAAAAGAACCCAGCCAAAATGAACCCCAAGTATAAGATTTATATACTACCAGAACAAAAATAAATACATAGAAACACTGACAGAAGAAAAAGATGGGAGGGTGGTTATAAATTCTCAGTGTGGGTGAGGAAGGTTATTTTGATTCTTCCTGGATGTATCTTGATATCTTTGTTAAAGGACTCAACTTTTCTGAGATAAAGGGGGATTAAAACTGGTTTACATATAGGGGTAGCATTGATTGGGGAAAGGGGATTACCTTGAAGCTTATCTCTATATGAATATTTTAAAAAATAAAATGAAATAAAATAAAATAAATAAATAAATAGAAAAGCAAAATAAAAACAGGTATATGTATCAAAAAATTCAGGTTAAAAGGTTATTATGGAATTTGAAGTGCTGAACATCTCATTGATAAAAGTTATATCTATGAAGTAGTGGTGGTTGTACTCTTTTTTTTTGGCTGGCTTTCTGGGGGAGGGGCCTGCTGCATGGTTTTTCAGGGAGTCTTGCTACAGTTGAGTCCTCCTACCCCCATCAAGGGTCTGGGCTCTGAGGAAACTGGTTTTTCAGGCTTTTGTTCTCTGGAGTTTTTTTTTTTGTTTGTTTGTTTGTTTTTTCTCCCCCTGTCAGCTTTTGGCGGTTCTTTGGAGGTTTAGTGGAAAGCAAACTGCACCCAGACCTCCATCTCAGAGAGAAGCCTCAGTCTGTTCCCCTGTTGGTGCTCCAGAGCATAAAAATTCCCCCTCTGCCACTGGCAGAGCATGTCCCTGGTCAGTCTCTGGGGTCACAGGAACTCCTGCTTGTACACAAAACCACGAGAAATACTAGCTGCAGCTATCTGGGCAGGTCCAGACTTCCAGAGAGGTCCCAACCAAAGATAGCACACTGAGATTTTCAAGCTGGCCCAGGCTGGGAGTGTTCAGATTCTCCCAGTCCTAGAGAGCACTGGCTAGTGTGGACCTCTCTCAAGAGAGGATGTGGAGCGTGACTCAGACCATGGTGGCACAGCTTGCATGCAGAGTGCAAAAGGCTATGGTTCTAGAGAGCGCTGGCTGACATCCACCCCAGACTCTCTCAGGGGTGCCACCATCCAGATGCTCTCAGGCATGCTGGAGGCTCAGGGACCAAGACCTGGCTTCTTTGCTGCACTCTCTGGTTCAGTGCCAGCAGTGGCGTCCTGGGTCCATGGGCTTAAGTCCCTGTCCCTAACCACCCAATTCCACCAATTTCTCCCTAAGATTTTTTTTTCTGTTTGAGTGTTTTCAAGCAGACTCCAAGTTAATGCTGGTCCCAATCACAGTGCACTCTCTTATAGAGGTATTACTTTCCAATGGGTCGCTTCTGGTGGCTCCCTCCCCCTTTTGTTTATCTTCCAATATCAGCCCGATGTTCCCACTCTGCTTTACCTGTCCACTTGTCTTCTGCCCCTGTGTGTAATTCTAATCTCAGGCTGATTTCATGGGTGATCAGAGTTCTTTGGTAGATAATCAGCTCACTTTAGGGGACCAGTTGAAATAATGCCTCCTACTTCTCTGCCATCTTGTCTACTACTCAATATTTTCAATTAAGTTTGAGTTAGAATAAAAAATAATTTCAAACATCAGAAAACTTCTTTCCACATATATGATCCTAGAAGGTTACTTAGATGTTAAGATTTATAAGGAAATAAAATATTGATTTTTAAAATTAAATCCATTCTGAAGGTGAGCATGTCATATATTTCTTGATTTAAAAAACTGAGTAGATTGGATAGTGTGTAGTGAAATAGAAATATCATAAAAACACAGAAATAAGAAAATGCCACTATGTAACAAATGTTCTGGATATCAACATATTAGATGTAAAGTATAATGACCTTGGGGGGGGAATACATACTGGATTTGAGAATCAGAAGCTACAGAGTGATTAGGTATTCTCTGTTCTTCTGAACTCAATGACTGTGGGTTTTTTTCTAAAATAAAAAAATATGTCCAAGTTATTCTTCTATACATGAAGGGTTGATGGCATTTGCCTCTTGAGGACATTAACCAACTAATGGAATTGTAATACTTATATAAAAAGAGAAGGACATCTATGTGTTGCAGTCGGTTAAGCACCTGACTCTTGATTTTGGCTCAGGTCCTGATTTCATGGTCATGAAATCAAGCTTCATGTCTGGCTCTGTGCTCAGTGTGGAGTCTGCTTCAGAATCTCTCTCCCTCTCCTTCTGCCCCTCCCATTCATGCTCTCATATTCTCTCTCTCTCTCTCTCTAAAATAAACAAATAAATCTTAAAAAAAAAATAAAAAGAGAATATGAATAAAAGTTTGCACTATTCCAATTCATACTAGGAATTCCAATTCCTTACTTTCTTCCCCACACAAGTTCATTTCTATCCCAAAATGTTAATAACAAAGTTTGGAATATTTATTGTACACACACTTCGGGGAAATAACCTCATAGAGTTTGGAAAGTTACTAATAGATAAAATCATATACTATAAACAATTTTTGAAGATTTCCCATTTTGAAATAAATTATTGATTATACTATATGTATAAACAAATAAGTTTATATGTATAAGATATTTCCACTGGATATTTTCAGATATGGGATGAAAATGACCTGTTTATTTATCTGATCTAAATGGCTGGGGAGCAGTAACTGTTATTTTAGACTATAATGCAATATCTGATTCAGGGTTTTGTCATGTCTTTTATAAAACTTGTTAACAGCTATGTTAGCAATTATGGCATCAGCAGTGTTTTACCAAGCAAATAATTAAATTACTGTTATTAAGAGGACTTGAAAAAAAGATATGTTGTTTGAATTAAGAGTAAAAAGTAAAGTAAGAGGAGAACTAGGAGAATATAGTGTCCTGGAACCTAAGTGAATGCAGTGTTTTCTGGCGCGCGCGCGCGCACACACACACACACACACACACACACACACAAATGCTTTCTCTGGGTAAAGTTAATCAGTCAAGAAAGATAAAGTAGCATAAACACTTTAGATTTGACCTTTGAACTTTGGAGGTCATATCTCTGGAACCCTCTATAGACCTGTGGTGTCAAAAACCTAACTGGAGTGTAATGAAGAGAGAATTACATTGACTAACAGAAACGAAAGTATATTCCACCAACCGATTGAGAAATGTCACTGAAAGCAGAGGAGAAAAGAAATGGACCAGTCACAAAAGGTAGAATTAAGATCAATGAGTGTAAAAGGAGAATAATACAACATTTTTATATGTTTGTAAGAATGATCTAGAAAAGAAGGAAAACTTGAAAATGTGAGTAGGACATAGTAAAATTACCAGGGATTACCAAGGATTAGCAAGGATGAGACTTAGTCTAGTTAAAGAAACAAACAGGAGAGAAGGCAAAACTGTGACCAGAGAGGCTAGTGGTTATCAGACATGGTAGTGGTAGTTTCTGGAAGCTCTCTCCTAGCTGTTTTAGTTCCTCAGTGGGGTAGTAAGATTGCACTTGGAGTGAATATTGGAGTGGAAATATCAGGAATCTAAGGACAAGGAGAAAGCACTTAAAGTTATGCCTTAGAAGAGTTAGAGAATAAAGGACTAGGGAAATATATTATGATTGCCAGGCAGCATTAGCTATTGTGGTTACCACTTAATTTAACTACTTCATGTAACCTTTTAAAAGGTTTTGATGAGGGGCGCCTGGGTGGCTCAGTGGGTTGAAGCCTCTGCCTTTGGCTCAGGTCATGATCCCAGTGTCCTGGGATCGAGCCCCGCATCGGGCTCTCTGCTCAGCAGGGAGTCTGCTTCCTCCCTTCTCTCTGTCTGCCTACTTGTGATCTGTCTGTCAAATAAATAAATAAAATCTTTAAAAAAAAAAAAATAAAAGGTTTTGATGATATTTATAAGGACATATATTCTGTTATTTTTTCACAAGTGAATTACTGCTGAACTAGTACAGTGGTGGAAAAAAAAATTTTTTGTAAAGTGCATTTTAAGGTGTTTTTATTATGCTCTGTTTAATTTTAAGAAAGAAAGCTTGTCTGAATTGAAATCTAAGTCACTGATCTGGAGTCTAGATACTTTATTAGAATAAAGTAAGATCTTATTCTTATATCTTATTTTGTAGATATATCTGCATGGAGCCAATCTAGAAAATTCTGCAGAGCTTATTTATATAGTAGGGTTTTTATAAACAATACTTTTTAGAATGTCTGCATAAAATTTATAGATTATTTGAGAATGTTTTACTAGTTTTTTTTTCTCTGAAAAACTTAATAGAGAGTGAATATGAATGAGTTCTTTAAAAGGAAAACCATAAGGTTTATATATATCCTACCTGTTGCACAGATTAATTATGTCACACTAGAAAGAGCATGTTGCATTTACATTCCCCTTAATATATTCTTGAAGGCACTTTACATTTTACATAATGACAGTGCTGACCATGAATGGGGGGTATATTCTCTTCCCAATTACTTTGTATTTTAAATAGTATATTTTATTAGGTTCCCAGGGAGAAGATTAATTTGAATATTTCTCTTATAGCATGTATGTGTACTGAAATATTTAAGTGGTTTATTTTCTTCTCTTTACCTATTTACATTTTGGCCATTTTGTGGTGTTCAATTGCTTTTGGTAATAAGAATTCACAGCAGTATTTTTTGGATAATGGAAAATCAAGTTGAAATTATAGGCAGCCATGAATTAGAACTGAGAAAGTCAGTAGCCCTCCTATGGGGATGTGTATTAAACTTAGCTTTTTTATTTCTAAATGTAATCATGCAATCTACCCTAAATTCATTCTTTTCTGAATAATTGAATCATAAAATTTTATACTGAAATATGTAAACGGTTTACCTATTTATCCTTATTTAGCAATGAAATAACTATTTTCATATTTTTCAAAGCATAAATTCATACATTTTTAAAATAATTGTTACAGATGTTGACTCCTGCCTTCACTACAAAGCAAAACAAAGCAACATAGACAGCTAAGTGGAAAAAATCACACAGACATACAGAAGGGGAAATTGTAAACATGAGCAGCTTGCTTGATGGATTTCCTTGGTTTAAGCTCTTTTCCTGTTCAACTACTATCCACAAAGATAACCATATGAAGAGAGTCAGAAAACACTCTGTTAAGCACGTTGGTAAACAAACTATGTAACAGTGCAATTTCCCACTGTCTCTGACATGTTGAATTAAGTTGTATTGTCTGTTTTAACTAAGCATCACTTACTATTTTAAGCAATCTTCTGCTTTTTCCAGAATTTTCTCGACCATATGGTTCTGGTTAAAATCTGATAATGAGAGTGCTCTCAAGATATTGGGAAGGTGAAAAAGAAATGACAAATGACTATTCTTTGGAAACAGATGTAAGGTGATATGTAAACAAATGTGCAGTTTACTAGCGCTTCGAGGTAAGTCTTTCAGAACCAATGCCTTCATTTCAGTCATGGAAATGAATAAGGAAGAAAAAGGTGGAGAAACTGCCACCAATGTTTTCATTTTCAGGAATAAAATAGATTTAGCACTAATCTCAAGAACCCTTACAGATTTACCAAGAAATTCTTGCCTTATAGAGAGACATGCAGGACTCTCTGAACGAGAATTGTACAAACACACAGAAAAAAGGTATAATGACAATATGACTCACCCCTATAAACTGCTTCTATTCCTAGGGTGTGGAGTTACAAATACCAGAAGGGAATCTATTATTTCCCTAATTTGGCATGTGAGGCAGCCAGAGCCATTGCCCTGTCTTGATCCGTAATAATTCTATCCTTACAAACACTGTGAGACAGAGACTCCCAGACAACTCAACCAGAAATAAAAGGGGGCTGACTGTCAGTAAATTTTTGGCTTCTCACATTTTATTTTCATAAAAATAATGTGTAGAGCAGCTGTGTTAATCTTGGGTATGGTTTGATGGGAGTAAAAACAGACCTACTAGAACTTCTGTTCAATTATATCTGAACCTTTCTCAATTTTAACTTTTGTCTATGTTTTATAACTAATGTAATATCTTCATTCTAACATTATGCAACATACAAAATTATATATATATATATCATACATATAATATGTGTATATATTATATATAAAATCTATTGTTAAGTGTAAGCCAAGAAAATGTTCTTAATGTTAGTCCAAATCAACAATATTTGGAGATAATTGACTTAAACCATGTCATATGTTATAAACCAGTAAAAGAAAGCTCTTGGTATTAAAATGGGTTTCAAACTTTTTTCAATTTTACCTTTTGTGATTTACAAATATTATGATATATTATTATTTTATAATCTGAAAAAAATATACACGGCAAAGGTACTTACTACTCAGCATGTATGTTTTCAGCTCCTTTGATAGGTGGTACAATCTTCCAGGCTGAAACATCTCAGAGTTAGTGCACACTCTTCTAGCTCTTTGTGCATGAATGAAACAGACTTTGCAAAGCTTCAGAACCCAAAGCAAAATTTACAGAAAATGAGTTGTAAACTTTAGGCCAACTCTTTGATATCACAATATAGTCATGTCCAAACTGATTAATACAAAATGAAATTAATAATTAAAATAATGGGAAATCATGAAAAATTATGAATAAATGCATTTATGATCTTCAAGTCAGAAAAGACTTTTTAAGCTAACTGTTTTGGGATGAATTGTGTCCCTACCAAAATTCATAAGTTGAAGCTCTAACTCCCCATGTGATTGTATTTAAAGACAGTCTCAAGGGGCAACTGGGTGGCTCAATGCATTAAGTGTCTGCCTTTAGCTCAGGTAATGATCCCAGGAACTTAGGATGAAGTCCTATGTGGGACTCCCTGCCCTGTGAAGAGCCTGCTTCTCCCTCTCCCACTCCCACTACTTGTGCTCTCTCTTTGTCAAATAAATAAACCCACAAGTAAATAAATAAATATTCTCTAAGGAAGTAACTGGAAATGGAATCAACTGAGACCATGAGGATGGGGTGCTCATTCCATAAAACTGGTAGTTTATAAAAAGAAAAGGAGAGACCAGAATTTGCAAAAAAGTCTACTTCAGGACACAGCAAGACAACACACTGTCTGCAAGCTAACGAGAGAGATCTCACCAGAAATTAACTCTAATGGCAACCTGATCTTGATTTTCTAGTCTCCAGAACTGTGAAATAATAATTTCTGGTGTTTAAGCCACCCAGCTTGTGGTATTTTGTTAAATATATGTTAAATAGATATTAAAAGATATTAATAAAAATTCTCTGGTGAAGGCACAGGAAGAAAAAGAGAGAGCTATAGAGAAAGCTGCTATCATTTTAAAGATTACATATATCCTGAGGCTGCCTGGGTGGCTCAGTGGGTTAAGTCTCAGCCTTCGGCTCAGGTCATGATCTCGGAGTCCTGGGATTGAGCCCCGCATCGGGCTCTCTGCTCAGCAGGGAGCCTGCTTCCACCTCTCTCTCTGCCTGCCTCTGTGTTTACTTGTGATCTCTCTCTCTGTCAAAGAAATAAATAAAATATTTTTTTTTAAAAAGGATTACATACACCCTCAGGAACAGAACGTTGGTAAAAACATGAACATTAAAGGTTCTGGTAAGGTCTCAAAATGAAGAATATGGGGTTGGAAACTGGAGGAAAGGCAATCCTTGTTACAAGGTAGCAAGTAATTTGGCTGAATTT
This sequence comes from Martes martes, assembly GCF_963455335.1. Classification (NCBI taxonomy): domain Eukaryota; kingdom Metazoa; phylum Chordata; class Mammalia; order Carnivora; family Mustelidae; genus Martes; species Martes martes. The sequence goes on along the minus strand of NC_137893.1, from coordinate 107,150,510 downwards.
TGGTGTAATGTTTTAGGAAAAGTAGAATATAATGAACTTAGATATTTAGTTGAGAAGATTTCTATGCAAAAGGAACCCAGAAACTGCAAGATATGGGGAATTCTCATCCTATCCATATTGCAAAAAAATGATAAAGCATGTAGCTGTTCAATCACTCCATAAAAAAGATTATACATGATGTTAATTAGTCATCTCAATAGAAGCCTGGAACAGAAATGGGATTATACCAGCAGAAAGACTGCCAGTTTAAACCAAAAGGAATAGAGAAGGTATTACATACAGGAAGCCTTTCAGGATCTGGTGAGATTCTACAGACTAGAAGAATAGAGCTATCCAGTTGATGGCATGCATTTTCCTTCAAGAAAAGGGAAGAATGACTTTGAAGGTGATTCAGATCTTTAGGGCTGCCGCTCCTACCACAGACCCAGAGCCTACTGCCTAGGAAAGAAAGGCTTTTCCTCTTTGATTTCAGAGGGTGGGGATACCTGATTGGCTTCAGTGGGCCAGACTTCCTCTGCCCAGTGCCTTGGGAGCAGGGGCAGGCGGTACACTACAAAAAACCAAGTGATGAGAGAGCTTTGTTCAGAGCAAGAGGGCAGGGCTGCCATGTAGAGCCCTGGGTGGAACTACCCCTTAAATGTACCCAGTGACTACAGCAGGGAGTCAAGGAAGATTATTCGCAAGCTTTGAGATCTAATGGCATTTGCCTTACTCTCTTTCATATTTTCTTGGAGCCCATCATCCCTTTCTTCTTTCTGATTCTTCCTTTTTGGAATAGAAATGTTTACCCTATGCCTGTCCCACTATCATATTTTGGCTTCACATAACTTGTCTGGTTTCACAGGTTCATAACTGGAGAGAACTTTGCCTCAAGATGAATCATACCTAACAAGACTGAGGATCATAGGGGAAAAAAAAGGAAAAAAATGAAACAAGATGAAACCAGATTGGGAGACAAACCATAAGAGACTGTTCAACTCAGGAAACAAACTGAGGGTTGCTGGGATGGGGTGGCTGGATGATGGACATTGGGGAGGGTATGTGCTATGGTGAGTGCTATGAATTGTGTAAGACTGATGAATCACAGACCTGTACCCCGAAACAAATAATATATTGTATGCTATTAAAAAAAAAAAAGATGAATCATACCTTTAGTTTCACCCATACATGATTTAGATGATATTTAGATAAGACTTTGGAACTGATGCTGGAATGGGTTTTGAGGTTGTGGGGATGGGGAAATGCAGGACAGGTCTTGGGGAGACAGAGGGCAGAAAATTATAAGCTCAACTGTGTGCACCTAAAATTGACATGTTGAAGCCTTAACCCTCTGTGTTAAATGTATTTGAAAACAGAAACTTTGAGAGGTAATTAGGTTAAATGAGGTCCTAAGGATAGGTCCCTAATCCAATAGGGTGGTTGTCCTTATATAAGAAGAGACACCAAGTTCTCTCTCTCCATGCACACACAGAGAAGAGGCTTTGTGAAGACATAGCAAGAAAACATTGTCTATGAGCTGAGGGGAAAGGTTTCACCAGAAACCAACACTGAAAGCAACTTGATCTTTGACTTTGAGCCTCCAGAACTATGAGAAAATAAATTTCTGTTTTTGAAACAACCCAGTTTGTGCTATTTTGTTTTGGCAGCCTAAGCAGATTCATACAATGACTAATGGAAAAGAAAACAAAAATGAGAATCTTTTACCTGTATAAATATTAAAACCACCTTTCCATTAAATGCCTGCAAAAAATAAAATTGAGGGGGTGCCTGGGTGGCTCAGTGGGTTAAGCCTCTGCCTTCAGCTCCGGTCATGATCTCAGGGTCCTGGGATAGAGTCCCGCATTGGACTCTCTGCTAGGCAGGGAGCCTGCTTCCCCCTCTCTCTCTGCCTGCCTCTCTGCCTACTTGTGACCTCTCTCTGTCAAATAAATAAAATCTTTAAAAAAATAAAATAAAATTGAGTCAAATGACAAGTTGGGAAAAAATTTTCTATATAAATGATATGCAACTGATTCAGCATACAGAAAAAATTTAGAAGTCAATACATATGAAAATAACTAAAAAAGGATAAAACCATGAATGGAAATTTGTAATTGAAAAGTAAGATTTCTCATATTTATATTATTTTATAATGTATATTATTTAATTATTGTAATAAATGGAAGTGGGAAATTAAAAAAATGAAAAATATTTCATTTTTTCCAGTATTAAAAGAATGCCATTTTAAATTTTTGTTATAAAATGGCCAAGATCAGAATCTGTCATTTGCATATATATTTTCATACCTCCCTATAATTAAAATTAACATGGATACAGTGAAAGAGGTACTTTATTAACCACGGTGGCCAGGTTATGCTGTGTAAATAAACAACTCTGGAATTGTGATTTTAGCAGCTTACTTCTTGGTTATGTCTAATGCAGAACAGTGCTTTTTCCTTGTCAGAAAAAGAGTACCGAGAGGAAGAAAACAGTCACAGGAAATTAAATGCCATAGCCTGGAAGTAATACGAGTACGTTGTACAATAATATATTAACTAGGACAAACCATACAGCCTTGCTCAATAGCAAAAAAAGCAAGAAAGTGCCAGGTGCCAGGAAAACTAAATAGAGCTGAAGCTTAGAAGCCTCCACCACAGGCCTCCGATAACATAGTGACACAAGAAGAAATTTAGACTATTCTGAAGCATATTTTAATATATGCATTGGTGTCCTTAAAATGTTTGTTTGCTTTCACCCAGTATATTTCTTTCTTTAAATTATGCAAAGTTGGGGCGCCTGGGTGGCTCAGTGGGTTAAAGCCTCTGCCTTCGGCTCAGGTCATGGTCTCAGGGTCCTGGGATCGAGCCCCGCATCGGGCTCTCTGCTCGGCGGGGAGCCTGCTTCCTCCTCTCTCTCTGCCTGCTTCTCTGCCTACTTGTGATCTCTCTCTGTCAAATAAATAAATTAAATCTTTAAAAAAAAAAAAAAATTATGCAAAGTGTGAGAAATGACATTTTTAGTATTTATTATATACTAGGTATTCCGCTAATTTCATATAAATTTTCATTTAATACTCACAAAAAAGTATGAACTAATTATTATCATTATCTTTATTAAAGCTGGTAAAGAAAAAGAGACATAGAGAAGCTTTAAAAATGTGTCTAATGTGCTTAGCTAACAAATTTCCCAGCTATAATTTTAATCTGGGTAATATTAATCTAAAGTCAATGGTCTTAATCCCTACATATTACCAAATGATACCCCACAAATATGCTCAAGGATGACTATCAAAAACAGTTTTGCCAATATTGTGAATGACATTTTGAAAATAAGTTTAATAGGACAATGGTAAAATAAACTGAGATGTAAGTCATGATGAAACAAAGTAGCAATAAATAAAATGGTTTGAAATGCATTTAATGACTTTGAAAATACTTAAAAATAGACAAAAAAGATGCAGAATACAAAAACCAGTATACTCTTTCTCATTTTAGTCATTGATTCATTCAGTTTATTCATTGAACAAATATTAGTTGTGCAAACATTATTTGGTAGACAATTTACCCTGGTATCAAGGATTGTAGAGAAAGAGAAAAGGAGGTGGAGGTGTTGGGAAGGGAAGGGAAGGGAAGATGATTTTGTCAGAAGCTCAGCTGAGCTAGAGGGAACTGAGCTGCGAGGTATCAGAGTAGCTCATGAAGACAGCAAACCCAAATGAAAGCAGCAGTCGAACCTTAATCACTTACTGTGATAGCATAAACAAGAAGCTAAACTGGCAAAAGTGCCAACTCCCCAATTCTATTTCCCCCCTTGGCCCTGCATGCAGTAGAAAGTCAAGTCTATCAACACAGATGTAAGTGTGTCTCACTGCTGAAAGGCCGTAAACAAAAGGATTCTACAGTTTAAAAGACTTGGGAGCTGGCAAGATGGAGAGGGTGATGCACTGGAATGGAAAAGTACTGAGTAGTTAACGTGGAAAAAGATGTCTTCAGGGTTCTCTCACTCCACCCAATAAGGTAAGGCAGAGGCACCTAAAGAAAGTCTCAACTGAAGGCCCTCAATTAAATGGGCTCTGAATGGAGGTCCTCTGAGCTAAGAATGCAGATGTATATGCACAAAAACATTTCCTGCAGGTAGTCCTGGTCCTTGACGGCAACTCTCTGATTCAAAGACTGTAATGCAGGGGCTGTTTACTAAGTCTAGTGCATGGAATGCAGTTCTGCCTGGTAAAACAACTCTAACTGCCTATAGCTGGATCTGAAAAGGAACATATATTTTGAGCTGGAACAGGTGTCTAGGAGATGGACTCCTCAGATTTATGTTCTTAAAACTTGATATATGAGAAATAGTGTGTGTTATTAATTAAGTAATTAATATTTTCACAGAAAAATAATACGTATATAAATTATTAATAGTGGTCATCTTTAATCAGTAAGATTATGATTTTTGTTATTGTTTACAAGTTCATATTGAAAATGAGACTGTAAACTTTTTACACATAGAAAAAAATTTGTTTCCCCAAAAGTTGCATTATGTATATAAAGAACACAGTCTGGGGGCATGAAGTGAAGCTAGTGGGAAGAAGTAATATTTGAGTTTGGCCTTGGACAATAAAAGGAAGTCCTGAGTGCCAGAGAAGGGATCAATCTCTGAAGAAACAGAATAATAAAGTAAAACTATCATATTGAAAAGTCTGAGATATGGTTGAAGAAGCTCTAACAGTCACATTTGATTCAAAGAGAAAAAATGTGTGTGTGTGTGTGTGTGTGTGTGTATATATATATATATATATATATATATATATAACATAATATTGAAAGGTATTAAGTGACAGGCCTCATTGTTTATATGCAATGCTATAACTAATGGAGAGTTTCTGAAATTATTAGGAAGTTACTTGATTAAATCTATTTAAACTGGTAAGGGTTTATATCTAGTTTTGAGAACAACTCTGAACTCATTACATAAATTCAGAATTCTGGGGTCAAAGTTATTCAAGAAGTGAACAACAACAGAGCTCAGTAACATGCAATCCCTTATGTCTTCCATCAAGAGCACCTTGGTCATGACCAGTACTTATTTGGTCTTTAATGTTTAACTTACTCCTACTTTCTATGCAATTTCTGTATACTTCTGAGTACTTGTCTGATCTCTTTATGTACAAATGAGGAAATAATTCGTGTTCAAAGATGTGAGTCAGATGAAGTTATTAAGAGTTCAGAAGGTAAAGACTGGTGGTCACTTTCTAACCAAAAAAAGTACTGTGAGTTAGTATCTTCCAAGTGGCAGGTTTCTTCTGTTTACAAACAATATCCCTTCTCACCTCTGTTATGCTGTGTCAGTTTTAACTGTATTGAAGAGGGCTAAAATTGTGAGAAATCATGACTTGCACTTCTGCATAAAAGCAACATATTGTTTCCCTCTATATTAACAACACTTCTTCAGAAAATAAAATTGGGAGCAAAATGGAGACATACATACCCAGTTGCCCAAAGTGGAAACATCAAGAGTAACTGATATAATTTGGCAAGCCAAATTGGCCCTAGGGATCTAAAAATATATTATCCCAACTACATAAGGGCTATGTCAAATAAATAGAGGCAATGGCACTATTGATAATGTGTATAATAAATTAGAATAAAAACACTGGAGACAAGGCAACATGCTTGGTTGGGAAAGAGTTAATGCCGATCAGCACTAGGATGACGGAATTGGAAATCAAAGAGAAAGAACAGATGGGAAAGAGTTTACAGAATGAAAATCTGTGGGATTTAGGAATTAATTGGTTGTGGAGAAGAGGGAGTGGTAAACAATTACTCTGAGGTTTCAAATCTAGTTGACTTAGCAAATTGTGGTGTTCTCTCTCTCTATAAAGTGCTTAGCCATGTTTCTCTGAGATTCAGCTGATCACAGTTTTTATTATGTTTCCCCAGATTCAGCTGAGTTGGGTTTTCACTCAATCAATCCAATCAATAAACATATAGCAACCAGTGATGACATGGAAACAATATAAATCTGAACCTTGGAAAGATACACCTGAATATTCTACACATGAGTAAACCTGTGTGTGTGAGAGAGGGAGAGAGAGAGTACAAAAGTGTGCAGGAGTGCAATAATAATTAGCATGTGTCCAGCCATTAATCTATGCTGAGCATTGTTCTTAATGTGGCTTTTATGCATGAACTCATTCAAACCTCAAACAAAAATCATGATTAGGTACTATTATTATCTGATTTTTTACAAATGAGGAAACTGAGGCTTAGACCATTTTCCCTAGGGCCAGAGAGCCAGTATATGGAGACACAAAGACTCATTTTAAGTCATTCTGATTCTGAGGCCTACAATTAATACTCATAATGTCCTTCACTATCACAGCCCAGTGTGGCTGGGGAGAATGGCTGTGTAGACTACCACGTCTGGGGTCCTTTGACAACAAGGATGTGGTAGAGGTTAGAGGAGAAGTTAGAGGAGGGGTCCTCTGGCAACAAGGATATGGTAGAGGTTAGGAGGAGTTTGCCTGAAGGAAAGGATGAAAATTGCTAGTGCTGGGAGAGGCAAAGCAGGTTTAATCCATGATCCATGGCTGGAACAACTTACTCCATGGAAGTCTGAATACAGAACTGGACTGGGTGGGGTTATGAAATTTAACCACTAAAAAGACTGAGTTCCCTAAACAGAAGAACAACACTAGGTTATGGAGCCTGTGTTCTAAAATGATTCTAAAACATTCCTCTCACCTTTAAATCCCCACTCAGGATCAATTTATAAGTCTTCATCTGTGCTCAAGAATATATGAGAGAAGTATATAATAAATTATAGGATTGTAACATACAGCATGGTGACTATAGCTAATAATATTTTATTGCATACTTGTAAGTTGCTAAGAGGGTAGATCTTAGGAGTTTTCATCACAAGAAAAAAATTTGTAACTACGTATGGTGACAGATGCTAACTAGACTTACTGTGGTAAGTATATTAACCACAGTAATTATACCACAGTATATTATACCACAGTAATCATTTTGTAATATACACAAATATCAAGCCATTATGTTGTACTCCTAAAACTAATAGTATGTTACATATCAATCATAACTCAGTAAATAAATATATAATGGGAAAAATTCAGGCCCAGACAGACTAAGCAATCTAGACATAATAGGGAACTCTGTAGACTAGCCATTTTGCACAGACAGGCTTCAAATACAGATCCCTGCAGACCTTTGGAGAACCATAACAAATAGACTAACGTGAGTATTATTTTACTGCCTAATATTCTTTATCCTCTTTTTCCTTAGGAATCTGTCTCCACATTCTGTTTAGATAGCTCATGTAATTCAAGGAGAAATGACTTCATCCAAAATCCAGAGGTTAACCCTGATCAAAAACAATAAGCAGAGCAATTCCACCCACTTTGGTGGTGACAAATTAGGAATGCACTCATATCTTAATAGGCTGAATGAGACAAAAGGTTTTCTGGACATTTTTGGAAAGGTTCATAATAGTTTGTTGTGTTTTTTTTTTCCCCCATAAGTAATTCATTCCCACTTTCTGTAAAGGAGGTCTTACTCTAATTGTTCCTGGCACTCATTTTATGAACAGAAGTCAGTCAGCCATAGAAAGAAGGTAATATTCAAGATGGTAATTTGGAGACACAAAGAGCAAAGGCTTCTAGAATATTTTTCAATGGCCAGATCCACTGATCCTGATATTTGTCCTAACTTTGGGTATACATTTATGTGAAATAATTATACTCATTATTTAAGCTAGTTCTTATTATTTAAGCAAATATCTGTTTCTTGAATTCTATTGAATGCATTCTATTGATATGCTGACAGTCTGGTTAAACTGAGCAGTTCAGATATATGCCTGTTTGGTTTTATAGGCCATTTGAAACCTTGATCCCTTTAGAAAGAGTAATACATGGAATATACTGACTGCTATGTCTGGACCCACAAACACAGACACACTGATTATATTAGTTACACTAATCATGGTAGTCACACAGATCCAGTACATTAAAGTCCCTGTGCATCTGCCCAGTTTCTATCTCAGGAAATCTGTCAGACATGGGAAAACAGAGAAGTATCTAGCCTCCATAGGCTCTCTTATGCTACTGCATTTAGCTGGGGGGCGGGTTCGAGATCTGGCTTAGCGAGGACAGCTGGTCCTTCTCTCTCCAAGTGGTCCCTTCATTTAAAACATTTCCATGGTGCTGTGGCCACAAACAGGAAATCACCCAACAGTGTTAACATGGCAGCTGCAAGATTGCTTAAGGCCTACCTTTCCTAAGCTCATAATATCACTTCTCCTATATTCTGGTGGTCAAGCAAATCACAGGCCAGTCTAAATTCAAGGAGAGTAGAAATAAACCTACATTTATTTTTTTTTTTCCCCTGAAAATTAAACTCTACATTCCCTAGCCAAGGCTCTGAGAATAGATACTTGAGTAAAAGGAATCTTTCACCTGAGTTACCACATGATTATCATATACCTGATAGGTTTAGAGATGCTATTTAACAGCAACAATTTATGTCTCGTACTTTATGTATACCTACTTTAAGTAGGTTTTTCTAATGACTTTTTAAAATTGTTTTTCATTAGTCGCTTGATTTAAAGATGAGAGAGGGTGACTGGAGACAAGCAGATAGATGAAGGAAGCTAACCCCCAGTTCCACTCAACCCTCTCACTTCCTTTTTTTTTTTTTTTTTAATGATTTATTTATTTGAGAGAGAGAGAGAGAAAGTGAGAGAGAGAACATGAGGAGAAGCAGGCTCTCTGCTGAACAGTGAGCCAGATCAGGGCAGGATCCTGGGACTTCAGGATCATGACTTCAGTGGAAAGCAGATGCCTAACCAACTGAGCCACCGGGTGCCCCAACCCTCCCACTTCCTACTTCAACCACAGTAGCCCAACTTTAGGATCCCAACTTTATCTGTCTTACATATCAAGTTTCTGGACAATATTTTATTAGGAAAGTAATTCTATTGTTAAAACACATTTTAATGGACGTTATACATTTTTTTTATATAGCTTATCACATTTTAGCAATTTGGGACTCATATTCTTACATTTAAAAAAAAAAGCAAATCTGTTGTTCAAATTTCTCATATTGAAGTTTAGCTCATGTTCAGGATGGTATTTTGTACAAAGGTATAAGCCTGCCTAACTATACACAGAGAAATGTAGTATTATTAAGTTATCTACTATAACAAAATCAGATTATATGCCCACTGCACATCTAGTACCAGCATTATAATTTGACATTGTTCTTGAGTTTGAGTAAAAGCAATAATATTTTCAGTACAGTAAGGAAATTTTATTTTATTTATTTTTTTAAAGATTTTATTTATTTATTTGACAGAGATCAAGAGAAAGCACAAGCAGGGGAGGCAGCAGAGGGAGAGGGAGTAGCAGGCTCCTGGCTGAGCAGGAAGCCTGAAGACTCGGGGCTTGATCCCAGAACCCTGGGATCATGACCTGAGCTGAAGGCAGATGCTTACCCGAATGAGCCACCTAGGTGTCCCAGTAAGGAAATTTTAAATTTGCTATTTTAAAATATTGAGTTTCCCCATTGAAGAGTTATACCTAAAATTATTTTGTTCACCACATTATGTGATAAGATGCTGTTCTTTTTTTTTTTTTTTTTGATTATTTAGTATACATCTTAGGGAATTCTATGGCCTGTAAATTTTCCCACAAGATATTCAAAACAAAGCACAATTTGGTTTATTAAGAGCAGAATTAATGTGTTAGTAAGACTGTGATTTTTGTTGTTGTTGTTGTTGTTTTAACCTCAGCTGTGAAATATAAAGCAAAAGAGAAACAGATGTATTTGGAAATTTCATATATAACAAGACTGAAGGAATTATACTCCTTCACTAGATTCATCCTCTTTCTTAAGAGTTAGACTTTGGATAATGCACTTCTCTGTTCCATAAAAGAAATTTCCACTGAAAGTAGAAAAAGAATAACCCCTGCCTTTCACTATGACCCATCATATCATACCCTGCACATTTTGAGTAGACAGATGAGGTGAAATTTCTACTTTTCTTTCTTATTGTAATAAGTCAACTTTAAGATCACCTATATTCTTAGACAAAGGTTTAGTAATTTCCAGTGCTGAAACCTTTAATCATTCATGGTGCCTATAACAAAAAGATAGAACTTATTTCAAAAATAGCAGTCTTGTCACTTGGACTGAAGAAAGAAATCCACAACGTTAATAGATCACAGTGACAGTTTTTCGTGGTCAGAAATAGGACAGAGGCAAAAAGATAAAGTACTATTTCCATTTATCTTTCTTAGTTGTATGGACAGGTATAGGGAGAGAGAATCTGAACATGCAGATATTTCACTCTGGTTAAGAACAAAACAAAACAAAAAGAGGGTTTGATTTTATACACAGTAGTTTAAACTTTATGTTGACAGATAATAGAACTATTTTTTTGTTGTTATTGACTCTTAAGACGATTTATTAACTTATCTAATCATTTTATTATTTGCTTACTTATTCTTCAATAAGTATTTATTACACACTTGTATCATTTCAAACACTGTGGTACCCAATGTTGTTCTAAGAATGAAAAAGATGATACTACCTGTCAAAATAAAGTACCCAAACTATAGCAAAAAGAAAACATCGGAGATAAAGTTCAAGAACAAATTTTAGCCAAGACAAATTAATCTAAATATGTGGTGACCATTGCTGACAAAGTCTATACATATATTCTGCAAAGCTAATAGAGATTTTTTACATATTCTACTGAATTAAACATTATAGTATTGATATCTTCTAGAGGGAAAACTATATAAAATCAAATTCATTAAGAAATAAAAAAGGAAAATAACTCAAACTAAAGTAGTATTTTATTAAAGACTATTAAATATAATGAAACATTTATAACTAGTTGTTACTGCCATGATGTCTTATACGGGATAAAATATATGGTGTTATATTTTAAGAATCTTTAGTCTTGAGTGAACTTCCCTAATGCCATTAAATGTTGAAGACATTTTAAGTTTTAGAAAATTTTATGCAATCACAATTTATAAGACTGTCTATCTTTAAGTGAGCCTATTAAATCAATAATTATTGGGAACTTTACATAAAAATATACCAGATCTTATTCAAATATACACTAACCTTACATACTAGAAGCAATCTGTATGAATGGTTTGGGGTTATCTCAAATCTCATTTTAAAAATAAAAAAAAATTAGAACTTTTACCCTTGAGATGTAAAGATATGCTTTTTTAGGAATGGTGTTTCTCCAAGGCAGCAATAATAAAGGCTATATAAGTTCCTCAAATTTCTTGAATGATGGAAATTGAAGAAAAATAGTCCAGCTTGAGATTTATTAAATATTCACTGTATCACATGCACCAAGCTAATAAGGTAAGTGAGTTTTGTTGTTTTCACTTTTATAGATAAAGAACTGAATTTTTGAGAATTAAGATTTCAATATGATGCTGTATTCTGACTCCAAAGACATGCTTTTTTACCTTAAAACGTGTAGTTTTTAATGACCTACCACAAAGCAATTGCCATTACACTGATGTTAATTTAGAGCCTTCAACACAGATTTCAATAAAGCACACTGACAGAAATTGCAGGAGAATTAAAGCCCAGGTCCTCCACCTTTGAGCCTAACACAATTTCACTATAAGTAAAGGCTTTTCTTTTTAATTTTTTTAAAGATTTAATTATTTATTTTAGAGATAGAAAGGTGCAAGGGGCAGAGAGAGAGGGAGAGAAATTTAAGCAGGCTCTGCTTTGAGTGCAAAGCCCAGTGCGGAGCTCGATCTCAGACTCTGAGATCACCACCTGACCTGAAACCAGGAGTCAGTTGCTTAACTGACTGCACCATTCGGGCGCCCCTTAAAGCTTTTCTTAATATGAAAAATATTAAAACATTACACCAAATAATCATAAGAAAAGTTGTTAATTTTCTTAAAAGTACTATCTTGAAGAAAAACACATATTTCCATATATTGTAATCAGCTTCAGATTATCTAAATATTATTTATTAGTTGGGCAAATTTAAGACATTTATATAAGAAACTTAAGAACTTAACTCTGTCTTACTGAATTACTTTCTAAATACCTCTCTAGTCATTAAGAGAAGATTCACAGGTAGCTCAGGACAGTAAAACTATCAAGCAGAGTCTCAAAGAATTTATTTCAGGATGAGTGGCTCACATAGCATCTAGTCTTCATTATATCTATTGATAATTAAACTAGTGGATGGAGAGAAGAGAGGGGAAAATGAAGGAAAATGGCCCCCTAGTATAAAACATTACAAAGATTGAACTACCAAGCTTTTCTCTGGCACTTTAGGATGTATAAATACCACTTTATTTTTCACTGAAAAGATGCACACAACACTCTCAAAGATTTATAGAGCATTTTTATGGTAATATTTCATGTCCTACATGTGGGAATAACATATGATAAATTTGAAGTAAAAATAGTCAGTTGTATAAAACAACTTCTTCAAAAACAAAAATATATGTTCACATGCATTTGCTTATTAAAAATGATTTAGAAATAATTAATGGAAGGCTTAGTGTATTTGTCTTCCTAAAACTGATTCTCATTTATTAAGGAACATAATTTTCTTCTAACATGATGATCACTCCTGAGAGTTTTCTAAAACAGTAAGGTTCTCTTATAAAAAGATATTCCCCACACTAGAATGATTTATATAGAGAAAGCACTATGAAATCAACCTCACCATTGTTGGTACTTTTAAAGGATGCCTTTTGTTGACTAATCAGCAGAATGAAAATAAGTTATTAATTTCAATGTCCACATGGATTCAGAATTCTCTCTTATAGAAAATATACTTTCATTAAACTAGGTTCTGTTTAATTTTTATTCTTATTCTATATTTTGTTGAAAGATATATTTCCAAATAATATGTGGATTTTCATTAATGTTTGTATGAACTATATGTAGACATACAGTGGTTATCATGGCACAAAGTCCACAGGTAAGCAATGTCAAAGCATCATACGCTATTGAAAAAATAAAGTACCTATCAATTATCATACCACCTATAGAAAGTAGTTATTAATCTTTTTCATATCTTGAAGTTGCTTAAGGATCTGAAGAAAGACATACCTGCCACCACCCATGTCCAAATTTTGTGTGCTAAATCATTTTTTCAATCTCAAGGAAACCATAAACATTTGAGTCCACTTTGACATAGATCAATATAATCTATAGTTTATATAGTAAAAACTAATATTCACAATAGATTAATTGATTATTCAATACACTTTGTTCAGATATTGACTTATATGTTAAAAAAAATAGAAATGGTATATTAATCCCACATGGTTAAATTAAAAAAAAATTCCATGGATTAAAGAGTAAAATAGCATTTTAAAAATAGAATGCATGCTCCATTTATAGGACTTTTACCTGTTGGAAGATTATCTTTCATCTTTAAAAATTAACTTTATTGAGGTACAACTGGCATGCAACAAAACACTTGCAAATGGATCGGTTTTGCCAAATCTACAGATTTGTATAAATGACACTATAACCAAGATACAGAACATTTCTATCACCTCACAAACATTCCTCATGACATTTATAATCAATCTCGCCTGCTCTTATTCCCAGATTTGGTAGCCACTGATCTGCTTTTAGTCACTATAGATTAGTTTTGCCATTTCTATGTACTCTTGTGCCTGGCTTCTTTCAGTTAGCATGTTTATGAGGTATGTTCATATTATTTTAGATATTAGTAATTTATACTCTTCCTAAATATGCTATTTTTTAAAGTTGCATAAAAACAATATATTTAACTATATATGTATAGTAAATGTATTTTTATGTCAGAAAAAGTTAATATAGGTTTGCCTGGGTGGCTCAGATAGTTAAGCATCTACCTTCAGCTCAGGTCATGATCTCCGGATCCTGGGGTCAAGCCCAAAATGAAGCCCAATATTGGGCTCTCAGCTCAGTAGGGAGTCTGCTTCTCCTTCTCTCTCTGCCTCTCCTCCTGCTTGTGCTCTCTCTGTCTCTCTTTGTCTCAAATGAATAAATAAAATCTTAAAAAAAGAAAGTTGATATAAATTAAAAGACACAGGGAAAAGTGGATAAATATATCCTGTAAGTGAAACAAAATTGTATCTTTGGTATATATAAATTAATTAAGCAATACTTATCATTGCATTATTAACATATAAAGGAAATTAATAGAAAACCAGCAGAGAATAAAAATAAACTGACATAAAATATGTAAGCTCATTAATAATCAAAAGTGTATTAACAAAATAAGAAGATACTTATTTTTCTCACTATAAAACTATTATGAAAAACAATAAATATCATAATGAATATCCTTAGAATGCAGTGACATAGATATCTTCATATACTGTGTGTAGCAATTTCTATGAATTTGTAATTGAAAGACTTCTAAAAAAGAAATTTCTAGGCCCAGAGACTTTCCCTAGAACATTCTACCAATTATTTAATAAAGAATTCTACACAATCTTTTCTCAAAAATAGAAAAGGAGTTAACACTCCTAACTCATTTCATGAATATAGTATTACCTAATACCAAAACCAAAGAAAGTATAAACAAAGAACAAAACAGACCAGTATTTCTCATTAATATAAATGAAAAAGTCTTTGACAAAATATTACCAAATAACCCTTAGCAAAACATAAAATACTTATGTACCATGACTGAGTTTACTTCCAAGGAAACAAATGTGTTGTTCATTATTCACAAGTCTATAAATACAGTCACACTATTAACACACTCAAGAAGAGAAACCACATAATCATGTCAACTAATTTATGGAAAACATTTGACAAAATTCAATACCCATATAAAAATTAATACAAAATGAATGATGATTCAAGTGTTATATGTAAAATTATAAAACTTTTGGAAGAAACACTGGAACGAATGCTTGGTATCTAAATCTAGGCAATAGTACCTAGCATTGCTACCAAAAGAAGGATCCTTAAAAGGGAAAGTTGATAAATTAGACTTTGCCGAAATTCTTAAAAAGCACACTTTTTTTTTTTTTTTTTTTCTGTGGAGGTAACCAGGGAACAGGATAAAAAGGCAAGCTACAGGGCTCCTGGCTGGATCAGTCAGTAGACTATGCAACTCCTGATCTCAGAGTCCTGAGTTCGAGCCCTACATTGGAGGTAGAGTTTGTGTAATAAAAAAGACTCCACCCCCAAACTACTAGAACTCACACAGCAATTCAGTAATGTGGCAGGATACAAAATCAATGTACAGAAATCAATTGCTTCCTTATACACTAACAATGAAAATATAGAAAGGGAAATGAGAGAATTTATTCCATTTACTATAGCACCAAGAACCATAAGCTATCCAGGAATAAACCTACCCAAAGAGGTAAGGGATTTGTACTCATGGAACTGCAGAAAACTTATGAAAGAAATTGAAGAAGACACAAAAAGATGGAAGATCATTCCATGCTCATGGATTGGAAGAATAAACATTGTTAAAATGTCTATGCTGCCTAAAGCCATCTATACTTTCTATGCCATCCTGATCAAAATTCCACCAGCATTTTTCAAAGAGCTAGAACAAACCATCCTAAAATTTGTATGGAATCAGAAGAGACCCTAAATTGCTAAGAAATATTGAAAAAGAAAAACAAAACTGGGGACATCACATTGCCTGATTTCAAGCTTTACTACAATGCTGTGATCACCAAGACAGCATGGTACTGGCACAAAAACAGACACATAGACCAGTGGAACAGAGTAGAGAGCCCAGATATGGACCGTCAACTCTATGGTCAAATAATCTTCGACAAAGCAAGAAAAAATATACAGTACAAAAAAGTCTCTTCAATAAATGGTGCTGGGAAAATTGAACAGCTATGTATAGAAGAATGAAACTCGACCATTCTCTTACACTATACACTCAAAATGGATAAAACTTGAAATGGATAAATGATAAATGGATAAAAGATGTCAATGTGAGGCAGGAATCCATCAGAATCATAGAGGAGAACATAGGCAGTAACCTCTTCACTATCGGCCACAGCAACTTCTTTCAAGATATGTCTCCAAAGGCAAAGGAAACAAAAGTGAAAATGACCTTTGGGACTTCATCAAGATCAAAGCCTTCTGCACAGCAAAGGAAACAGTCAGCAAAACAGAGGCAACCCACAGAAGGGGAGAAGTTATTCACAAATGACAGTACAGACAAAGGACTGATATCCAAGATCTATAAAGAACTCCTCAAACTCAACACACACAAAACAGATTATCATGTCAAAAAATGGGCAAAAAAACATGAACAGACACTTCTCCAAAGAATACATACAAATGGCTAATAGACACATGAAAAAATGTTCATCATCTTTAGCCATCAGGGAGATTCAAATCAAAACCACATTGAGATACCACCTTATACCAGTTAGAATGGCCAAAATTAACAAGACAGTAAACAACAAGTGTTGGACAGGATATGGAGAAAGGGGAACCCTCTTACACTGTTGGTGGGAATGCAAGTCGATACAGCCACTTTGGAAAACAGTGTGGGGATTCCTTAAGGAATTAAATATAGAGCTACCTTATGACTCTGCAATTGCATTACTGGGTATTTACCCCAAAGATACAGATGTAGTGAAAAGAAGGGCCATCCATACCCCAATGTTCATAGCAGCAATGGCCACAGTCGCCAAACTGTGGAAAGAACTAAGATGCCCTATAACAGATGAATGGATAAAGAAGATATGGTCCGTTTGTACAATGGAATATTATGCCTCCATCAGAAAGGATGAATACCCAACTTTTGTATCAACATGGATGGAACTGGAGGAGATTATACTGAGTGAAATAAGTCAAGGAGAGAGAGTCAGTTATCAAATGGTTTCACTTACTTGTGGAGCATAAGGAATAACATGCAGAACATTGAGAGAATGGGAGGAGAAGTGAGCTTGGGAAAACTGGAGGGGGAGACAAACCATGAGAGACTGTGGACTCTGAGAAACAGACTGAGGGTTTTGGAGGGGAAGGGGCTGGGGGGTTGGGTGAGCCTGGTAGTAGGTATTATGGAGGGCACATATTGCATGGAACACTGGGTGTGGTGTATAAAAAACAAATTCTGGAACACTGAAAAGAAATAAAATAAAATAAATAAAATTTAATAAAAGACAAACTACAGACTGGGAGAAAGTATTTGCAAATCACATATTAGGCAAAAGAACTATATAAAGAACAGTAAATAATGAGAGAATGCAATTAGAAAATGAGCACAAATATCAACAGACATTCCACCTTAAAGGGTGGACAGCTGGCAAATGGCACATACAAAGATGCCCAATATCATCAGTCAGTAGGAAAATACAAAATAAAATCATGTGAGATATTACTATATATTACCATATATCTATTAAAATGAAATAAAATACAGTGAACACACCAGATACTGGAGAGAATGCAGAGTAATTTGCTCACTCAAATATTGTTGTGTATGCCTATTGCCACTCTGAAAAATAGTTTTCAATTTCTTAAAATATTAATGATGCAACCAAGCAATTGTGCTCCTGAGAATTTATCTCAGAGAGATGAAACACACACACATACACACACAATTGTAGACACAAATGTTTATGGCAGCTTTATTTGTAAGAGCCAAAATTGGTTAAAAACCTAAATGTCCTTCAGTAGGTAAGCTGTCAGTGGATGAATGATTAAATAAACTGTGGCATATCCATACCATGGAATATTACTATGCAGTAAAAACAAATGCACTATTGATAGAGGCAACAACCTGGATTAATCTCCATACATTTTGGTTGAGTGAAGAAAGATAATCACAAAAGGTTACATATCCTATGATTGTATTTATACACTCTTTCTGAAATGACACAATTATAGAAATAGAGAATGGATTAATATTGGCTAGGGGGGAAAGTGGAGGTAGGGTGAAGAAAAAGGTCATTGTGGCTATTGAAGTACAACATGAGGAATTCTCGTGGTGATACAAATTTTCTGTTCTTGACTACACCAAAACAAGTACTGGGGGTGTGACACTGTACTATACAGCAGCAAGGTATTACCATTGGTGGAAAGTGGTTAAAGTGCACTTGGGATCTCTCTGTATTATTTCTTATAACTGCATGTGAATCTGTAATTATATCAAAACAGTAAGTTTAATTAAAAAGTAAAAGGCAGTGCAAAATTTAAAAAAGGTAAGAGAAGAAGCAGGAAACAATCTAGAGAATATGTATGTTTTGAATTTAAAGCACATAAGAGACATTTCATAAAAATTTAAAATGTTATCCTAAGGTTACTGAGATTACAGTTTCTTCCCGGTGAATAAAAAGTTTACATTATTTTTCCGGATCTGAAATAAGTGAGTTAAATTTCCTTAAAGAATTCCTATATAAAATCATATATAAAGATAGCCCATTAAAGTCTATGGACAAAATATTTTCCAGAAAATTAATGACAAAGAACTGTGTATATTATACATTGTTCGCATGAATAGCTTACATTTATAAATTTCAAAAACGTAGACTCATACACTTATTCATTTGTGTTATAATTTAACTTAAATTTATCGTATACCTTCTTTCAAAGAGGTCTTTCAATTTAGGTAAAATTACTTTCAATTATTCATTTAATGAATATTTCCTTGCATTTTTAGGATACTATATTTAAAACAAAAAATATAAGTTCACAATATATTTTATTGCTTATCAAATTAGAAAATTAAGCAAGGCCTCATCTTTCAGAGGTAGTGCTTGGACTTATCGTCTTATGATCAAACATACCAAGTTATGTTTAAGCCTCTAAAAAGGTACCAAAATCCTAACTTCTATATTCTAATGCTTCCAACCTGAACAGCTCAAGAAAAATAACTTTGCTAGAGAACCTGCATAACAATTACTGCTATCAATGAACTGTCTATTACTTGCCAACCTGTATGACAGATGATGAAAGCAAAACAATGAGAGGATGTGGCCTATCACATTACATTGCTTATAATATTTTTTTTCAGTTTGTGTTGCATTTTGTTAATCTGAGGCAGAGATTTTTAGATATCACTGCATATAAAAAATCATCTAGGAATCTTGTTAAAACACAGGTGGTTAAAATGAGAAGCAGTTTATAGACACATGATTTATTGCAATTCTTCATTCTAAACAGATACTCCTTTAATACATAATTTTATGTTAAGGATTCTGTAATATTTTCTGTTAAGAGGGTTTCTAAAATTATGTAAGCCTCAAGCCCTCAAAAGGGGAGTCCGCACTTGCCTGCATGCAACCATTGTTACATGGTATGGGGTCTTCTCCACTGTCCCTGCATAACTCAGGCTGTTTCACGGTTTCTTTTGCAGGGTATTCAGGTCCTCCCGTGGCATCTCTGATGGGATTTCCTTCACGAGAACAACATGTTTCTACCATCTAGCTAATTGAGGTGTTACCCTGAGCCTCTGTTTCCAGTTCCCCCCTCCCTTCTTTTGGGATTTTATTCCTTTTGAGGAATACAATTCTTTCCTTGGAATTCTTATTTAATAATCAGAATTACATGTCTTTGCCCCACCGTCAGTGGAAGTGCAGTTTGTTCCAGATGCAGTCTCCTCTACATCTGTTCTACCATGTCAACCCATACCTAGCCACACCATTAGACAGCTCAGATGAGTACAATTCAGGTATCCACATTTGAGGGGACAAACCTGTGAGTCGTCCCCAAACACCCTCACTTAATCTAAGGATTGGAAAAGATTATTTGCTGTTCCCTGTGTGGAGACTGCACTTTCTGAGGGAGTCATCTCCATAGTTTTTGCATCTCTTATAGAGCTTAGCTGTATAGAATGAGCTGCTCCCTGCTAACCTATCTCCTCATTTCATTGTGTCTGTGTGTTGTATGGTGCACTCTAGCAGCTGGAGCGTTTACTAAGTACTAAGTCAGCATCTGGTGACTCAGACAAAATCCAGACAAAAAGACTCCTGTCTCAATCACGTATGATATGCTTTCAAGAGATATTTCCAGGGCTTTTTTTTTTTTTTAATATACATTGCAATTTTAAAATTCCTCATAATTGCAAAAATATATCATAAGCCAAAAATGACTCCTCTTTTAACTCATACTAAAGATCACATCCTTTAGGTTTTTGCTTTCATCATCAGTCATAGGGCCCATCAAACACTATAGATGTAGTAAAATACCATTTTTTATTATTATTTTTTAAAGATTTTATTTATTTATTTGACAGACAGAGATCGCAAGCAGGCAGAGAGAGAGGGGGAAGCAGGCTCCCTGATGAGCAGAGAGCCCGATGCGGAGCTCGATCCCAGGATCCTGGGATCATGACCTGAGTCGAAGGCAGAGGCTTTAACCCACTGAGCCACCCAGGCGCCCCTACCATTTTTTATTATTAGGTCTTTCATAATCAGTTCTTGTTTTTACATGATTGTTCAAGTTGCAAACATTTGAGAGTGCAACTTAGAGTTCAGAGGTAATGGGGAAGAAGAATGTTATTTTCATCTGACCACTAAACTCCCCAGCTCTGTCCCATAGAAATGATTACAATAACACTTCTGTCAGGAGGTTTGGTGTGCAGGAACATTGCTAGATCATCTTTGAAATCTTGTCCTAGATCTAATACTTTAAGATTCAAAATAAAATATACATGGATCCCAGCTTTTGTTAAATCCTATTGATCTTCTGAAAGTAACATTTATGACTCATATCCTTCATATTTTGCAAGAAAACATGAATCCTCTATAAATGCCCTTAGTATAAAAACAGTTCAATAAGAGAAAAAAATAAGAAAAATTTTCAGAAACCTGAGATAAATCCATGATATTTTTGTTATCAAATTAAGTATTAACATATTAGCAACTCACAATTAGTTTAATATAGTAAGTTATGTAAATTCAATAAAGGAAAATGACTCTTTTCTAAATATGACAATGAAGAGGTTGGCCAGCAAGACTACATATCGTTGAAGCAGATTTCTCCAAAATCATGTAATCCAACTTCTTCTACTAACTGTTTTATTTTCTCTGAGGCCTCATTAACTTAAAGCTTCAAACTCCTCCTCTGCTTTTGTTTATTCTTTAGGTAAGACAATGCATGTCAAGACTCAGGAAAGTTACCATTAAAAGTGTCCAATAAAATAGGGATGGGAACAATAACAATGATGATTATTGGTGAAGATAATTGTTTCAGGGTTTTAAGGTCAATCTTGAACTTATACTAAAATGAAATTATGAGTTAACTATCAATAAGCAGAAATATGATTCCTTTGCCTGGAAGAAACGCTATATGGAGCAAGCAACTTCATTCCACACAATGACACAGTAGTTTTGTATGTTCCATTTCAACATAAGTGTTACAAAATAAAACTGAATTATTGCTATTCAATAATAAAACTATTATTGCTAACTCAACATATTTTGAGCTTTTAAGTCAGTTAAGTAGATTATTGAAATGAATATAGACTATAAGATAAAGGAGCAATTCCTCACTAAAGGCCATATTCTACACTCTATACAACAACAACAACAACAAATCAAAAAAAGAATATTATATCAGAAACTGGAAGGTTGAATATTTCAACTTGAAGAAAATACTGAATGAATTCTGAATCTACTCTTTTATTGTTTGGCTTAAGAAAGTATTCCTTCATGTTCTGTTAAAGCATTTGAATATGTTTTAAAATATGCATGATAATATTGCTTTTTTTTGGGAAATGAAAAAAATGATCAAAGGTTAGAAAATAATATCTTGCTTATCAGACCATATTAAGGAATCTTAATATATCACCCTAATAATTAGAAGTCAGGGATTTAATGTTCTGGAACAATGTTTTTGAAAATTCAAAAAATAAGATGCATTGACAAGATTACCCAGAAAGTTTATCTGAAATCACAAAGTTATGATTTTTGGCTTTGTAACATCATAAAAACATATATTTTACAATTTAGTATCACAACTCAGAAACTCACAAGACCACTTTTATTCTTTCCTTAAAGCACTCGCAATGAGAGAAAGCATATTTTTATTCACTGCAGCATTTTCCTTAGAGTTTGTAGGAAAGATAAATTGAATAACAATGAATGGATAGTAGGTAGTATTCCATATCACTGAATTGAGAGTCAGAATTGTGCCTCAGTTCTTTTCTGCAAAATAATAGTATGAGGTTTGGCATGGGAAATAATTTATTTCATCCACATAGCAATACCGTTTCTTTCATATATGTAAGTGGTGCTTCCTTGATACTTCCCAATGTACCTTTTCAGTCTATATCCCAAGACACAAAGGTAATGATAATCTAAGGTGAATTTAGTGTGCATTTTCTGTGCAAAAGAGAACAAAAAAGTATGAAGTTAGCCTTCATGTATTTGACACACATATTCTGTGATATCATTCATCTACTTTATAGATTAGTGGTTCCATTTATGTAATTAGCACTGACAATAATATGACTGGATTAAGTAACTTCCTGCAGCATATGTCTCATCTGACTTCTCTAAGCACAATAACTCTCCTGGATATTTCTAGTGGTTTTCTAAATTCTTTGTAATAAAGTCACATATTTGACTATATTTGCTAATAGAGTGCTAGGAGTAGAGGTAAACAACTTGCCATTTCAGATAAGATCTAGTTTTCAGATATACATAATTTTATACAGATTTTTCTTATTTATCATCATGCTTATAAATCTATTTAGGTAGATACAAGTTCTAATTCTTTACTCAAACACACAATTATTTTATTGCTTGTTGATATTTTATATGGAATTGAAATATTATTTGTATTAACTTTTAGTTTTATGTACAACTGTGAAACATTACTCTAAATTTTTTAAGTGGAAATGTAACTATGAGCCAAAAAACCCACAAAAACCCATGAAAACCAAAAATCACATGATCTAGAAATATGATAATTACAGTTACATAATGTCAAGATTAGTTTATAAATGTGCTTTTTTAATACATAGCTACTATATTCAAGAAGTCACAAATATTTCTGACAGAAATTTCACAAAAATAAAAATACAAAAGAAAAATAAGCAAAGATGTGTAGCATCACTAATAAAAAATTAACTGCAAATTAAAATAGAAAACTAAATATTTATCAATGTACTACTTTGGTACATATATCAATGTACCACACACACATACCCCCACACACACACCTAATTATCACAAGTTGTCACTATAGCATTATTGTGGAAAGTGTGAAATAGTACAATCATTTTGAAGGATTATTTGGTTGTATTTCAAAAGCTATATGTCAGAGATATATGAGAAATATATCTGAGAAATACCCTTCTATGAATTTAATTAAAAAAATAAAAATCAGAGATAGGAACAAAGATAGAGATAAATTAATCCTGGTAACATATGCTATGGAACAAAGCAATGTCCAAATTAGAGTGTTTTAAAAATAGTGTATAACACAATCAATAGGTATTATCAGACAAAAATAATCATCTTGAAATTATGTTAATAATGCCACATTAAAATGTGCAAAAAAATTATTATATAAATAGAGGTGTAGATGACCAGAATTTAGAGCTAAAGGAATATACTTTATTTAACATATTTATGCTAAATAAATATATAACAAATGTTTACAATAGTAACTTCTGGATGGAATATTGGAATATTATCAAGAGAGTGTGTAGACATGTATGGTGTTTTCTAATATGCCTTTACTTAACTGGTTCATTTCCAAATAAAATAAATATTAAGAGACATATATTTTGTTGTCTTTGTTAAAATGTATATTTTTTACATTGATATTTTCATAATATAGACAGAAGGAAATTCACACATTTTCATCCCAATTACCTTTAAAAGAGAAACATTTACTCAACTTTTACCTGGAAAAAAAAGGAAGAAATATAAAAATCAACCAAAGAAATTAGTAATTTCAGAGGCAGGGTGAGATTAGGAAATCAAGTACATTATCAACAAAGTTCATACCATTTCTATTTTTCTTATAATTGGTATTTATCTTTTATTTATTTTTATTTTTTTTTAAAGATTTTTATTTATTTGACAGACAGATCACAAGTAGTCAGAGAGGCAGGCAGAGAGAGAGAGGAGGAAGCAGGCTCCCCGCTGAGAAGAGAGCCCGATGCGGGGCTCGATCTCAGGACCCTGAGACCATGACCTGAGCTGAAGGCAGAGGCTTTAACCCACTGAGCCACCCAGGCGCCCCGGTATTTATCTTTTAAATGGCAAGTTGTTTAAACTTCTAAAACATACTTGGGAAAAAAAGTAATTTTACATATGCTATATTACATGAATATATTACACACACACACACACACACACACCCCTACACACAGTGTATTATGATCCATTTTCTTTTAATAAAGAGCAAGGGAAATGTGTCAGAATGGTGATGAAAGAAAAAAAAAAAAAAAGCAAGCATTGATTCAATTGATTTTGGAAACCACCATAGTAGCTGCCAGAAAAACTGTGGTATCCATTCTGAGTGACTAAACATTTGGCCATTTCTCCAATCAATTATCATGGTACTTCACACTTAGAAGAGCAAATGAACTTGACTATTGCAAATAGCATCACATTAAAAACCTGTACCTTAATCTGTCCGACTAAAATGAAATCAGCAATTATCTTAGTAATAGAAACTATATGCAATTTTTGTTTTATGTTAAATATTTGAATGTAGACCTCTTTTAGATATTCATGATTATACTGATTACTCTTAAAACATTTTTGATGATGAGCCTTTTGCTTAATCAGAACTTAACTAAGATGATGAATAATTTGAGCTAGGCTAAGCAGGTAATATAAAGAGTTAGGCTAAAGTACTAGGGAAAGGGTGACTCTGATATTATTTTGTGCAGCTTCTTCACTAATAGCAACCTCTTTACATAAAGCTAATAAGATATATTATCTGTCTCATTCTCTGTGTAACTGAAACCAATGGGGAAAATGATCAAAAGGAAGTCAGTATATAAGTATACTATTTTAGGAGACTTCTATCTGAAACTGAAAATGTTCAACTTAAAGCTAATTGAAGAACACTTTTAAAATGAGGAAACATTAATTTTTCTCAGTGACTTTGGTAAGCTAATTAGTCTGAAATCTTCAAATTTTCTTTATATATGAAAACATAAACTTTGACCAATGAACAGCAATAATTTTAACAATCTATTCTTTTCATGCCATCATCTGTAAAGGCCATAACACTCCATAATAAATCACATTTGGAAAGATGGCTTTTCAAGTAAAATACATGAACTTGACAGATTGCTTAGGTAAGCAAAATGAAGTTTCATTTTACTAACAGTACAGCCGATTTGTAAAAATGCAGTCAGGCAAGAGTGCTTATGATATAATATTTTGGAAAGCAATTCATTGAAGGGAATATGGATGACTTCTCTGGGAGGGGAAAAAAACTCTTAGCTATAGTCTTGCTCACAAATAGTACTAGAAAAACCTATTGAATAGCTAAAGATAAATTTATTAAACTTAACTGCAACAAGGGGGGAAAAAAACTCTTGTCAGTCTTATCAGCATCTGAAAGGCAGGAAGTTAAGAGTAGGTATTTATAGAAAACTTGATCTGGGTTCGGATAGCTTATGAAGAGTCTTTGAGAGTGGAAAGTAGGCGAGATTGGGAAAAATCTCTGATGTAATAGTTGATGACAGGCAGTGAGAGGAGAAAACTGATGGGCCACTGTGCATCACCCAGTCAAGCAAGCTGCTGCCCTAATAGAACTGTTTGCCAAGGTAAACAAACTACTTGCCCAGTTGAATTGGTTTAACACAATGTTTGGAAACAGGTAGGACAACATGCTATTTACTAGTTAATAATCTTATTCACAATAAGAATTTTATGGAACAGTTAAATCTTGTTGACAAAGTTATTTGTAGATCTCAGTCCCAATAGTGAGTTATGTTGACATAGGCCATCTCAATTTTCAGGATATCATTTTCAAGAATGGCTAAAACCCTCTCCTCCAAATGATGTCAACATTAATTTTAGTACAGAATTTGAAATAGGATAGCTGAAAAGTAACACACCTCATATGTTCCAGACGTGAGACTCAAACTAGAGTTGGTGTGAAACCAGTGGTTTTCCTCATTTTCCTCACCTCTCTGCCTCTTACATATAAAATTTATCTAATAAATGTCTTTTTTCATTTGCCTTAATTTATTAGGCACCCAAGCTTTAATCCTACACAGAAACACTTTTCCTTGGTATTTAGAAGGACATATGAAAGTAATAGAAGTGAAGGCTTAATATGTGCTGTTCTGCTGACAAAAACTGGAAATAGGATCTATTTATTTATTTTATTCTTGTTTTATTCACTTAACCCTCTCTACTAAAAGTTTAAAAAAAAAAGTTGTCACTGCTCCCTTCATTTCTTCCTAATTCATAATTTACTTCTATCGGTAGAGCTCTCACATATCAATGAATGTTCATGAGAGTTTATAAAGTTTTCAAAGTAAATGTATAAATTGTTAGCTACATTAATGATTGACTCTCTTGCAATGATTTCTATTCCTTTCTATACAAAGGAAGAATTATTCTAATAGCTGCAGGATAGTATGTCCTTAATTTCAGCTGTTAAAATATACTTTGTATTATTGTCTAAGAAAGTTTGAATGTGAAGATAATAATGAATATTTTAATTTTATCAAAATTAAGGCACTGAGATCATTCGTTTCAAGTAGAACAATACCTTCACATTGAAAACCTTTTCCTTTTAAGACTTTCAAGATCCCACATTCCCCCAAAATATCAAAAAATATGAAAATATATGTAAGATTTTCAAGTCAGACTTTCCTAAAAAGTTGTGTGATTATTATGCATAGTTTCACAGTATAAATTAAACTCCACTGCAGTATTATCTTTTAGTTGGAGAGTCATTTGTGGAGGCTTGGAGCACTTGCTGAAAATGATTCATAGATTTTTATTTTTGTTTCCAGATGGGTTGTATGGTGCTATTTTCATACCATAAGTCAGATCCCCCATATTTGCTAACATATCCAAGACTTCTTTTTAGAGTTTAAACAACACTGTTATAACAACTAATTATTGGTTTACATTACAGAGTAATTTTTAATAAAATAAGAAAGACAAAAAAGGTCTATCTAAATGGTATGTCAACTAGATTTAAAAATACCTATTAAGACTCCAAACTTGTACTCAGTTTATTTCCCCTGATAATTGCAAAGCTTAGTTCAACTGTCAATGTTTATTATAAAACCCTTTTTAAAAACAGCCAACATTATCTACTTTAGAATTCCCCCATTAGCTTGTAAATAGTAGAAACTTCAGAACCTGAATCTGCATATGTCAGGGTCTACTATTCAGTGGTTATACCAGGTGGGCTTAGAATCTAAAGAATCAAAGCTATAAATCCTGAGTCAACTATTTAGTAGTTGTGTGAATTTTGAAAAAAATATATAGTGAATGTGTTTCTCCATCTGAAAGAATTCCTAACTTTTAGAATAATTATGAAAATAGAAATTATAATTGTAATATTCAATATAACTGTCATAGAATGCTGCTGAACCATATAACGGGAGCTCAATAAATATTAGTTATAATGAATGATGTCTCTTCAAGTCCATTTTTTAAATAGCAGTGGTTTCATTTTACTTTGGAACCTAGGGATTATAGTTGTTATTTTCCCTAAATATCATCTCAAGAATCCTATCAACTATACTACATTGTTTTACAAACTATGATATCATTTGGCTGATTTTCTCCAAAGGTCAGGTTAATGTTGAAACAAAAACTTATTATCTTGTGTTGAATAAGGGTTGGGCATTTTGTCTTACAGATCTGTCCAAATCAAAATAAAAATCTCAAAATGCAACCTCTATATAGCAACATTGTTCCTGCTTTAATTTTCTTATTCATTTAAAGTAGATCTCCTATTTCTGTATCTTATGTATATTTTTAAGACAGTTTAAATCTTTGTTGAAATGTCATCAATATCACTTTTCTAGACTGAAACCAAATTGTTAACATGTTCACCAGGAGTAATTTAAATCAGGAATAGATATCCTAGTTAGTATTAGTTGGGTTTTGTGGAGGTTTTTTGTTTTTGTTTTTTTGAAAGAGAGCATGCTGGGACAGGGAGGGAAATCGGGAGAGGGAGAGAGAGAATCTCAAGCAAACTCCCTACTGAGACCAGAGCCTGATGCATGACTGAGCCAAAACTAAAAGAATGCTTAAGTGACTGAGCCCCCGGGTGCTCCCTAGTTAGTATTAGTTTTAAAATCCATCTAATAAATTTTCTCTAATATAATAGGGATCCTGTGGTAGGCATAATTCTAAATAAAATTATGTAATGACCCTCAAAATTCCTGCTCCTGGTGTACACAGCTTATAAAATCCCCTTATTTAACTGTGAATCAAATCTGTGAATGAGATAGACATTTACTGGATTAATTCATATTATTTGATGAAATTGTTGGGTTAACTTCCATAATCATGTTATAGAAGACTAGCTGAATAGAGAGAGATTCTTCTCTGGCCCTGGAAAAGTAAGGTGCAATGCTGAGAGGGACCGTGAAGGTGGTCATATGCAAGAGCCTAAAGGCAATCTGAGAGTGGTCTTTGACCAACACCTAGCAAGAAAATGGAGACTTCAACCATTCCACTGTAAGGAAGTGAACTCTGCCATTGTGAAAGTAGAAGAGGACCTGAGCTTTATGTGGAATTACAGCTTCAAACATTGCTTGATTTCAGCCTTGTGAGACTCTGAGAGAGGACCCAGGACCCAGCTAACTCAGACCTGGCCCCTGATCCATGAAAATTATGAGATAATAAAATTTTATTGTTTTAGGCAACAAAATTTGTGGTACTTTACCGAAATAATACACTAATACACATTAAGTAAATCATAATGTTGGATGCGTTGCTACCTATGTACAAATATCATTCAAATTGATCAGGGAGCTTGGGCCAAGGGGGGCATGAAACCCTTGAGACGTACTTGGGAGAACTTTTCCATGGGTTGCAAAAACAGACTAAGATCTTGACCTGACAAAAAAGCATTAACATTAAGAGGGCAGGGGAAATTCTGAGTATAATACAATATCTATCAGTTTAATTTTTCTTCTAAATTATTTGTCTTTATACTTAGAGTTGAGTCTTATACAGAAAACATGGATCATTATAATAGATCCATAGTTGCAAACATTTTATTTTTTTATAAATACATGCACTCCCAAAATCATTATGGCTGATCCAAATTCTGAAACCCTGAGAATAAGCCATGATGAATTGAAATTTTTCTATATTTAATAAAAAGAGGGGGGTGTGAAGGAGAGTTTTTCCCCAACCACTTCCCCTCCAGTGACCGATTTATTACCACAGACTTTGGGACATAAATTATAGGTGTTTCAGAATTTTATACGATGAGACCAAAGCCAGGTACTCCTTCACAGTTTTATTATTATCACAAACATCGTTATTATTATGCCATTTAAGCAAATGGAGAAAATAATTTAGAATAGCTAAAACTGGCACTCTGATTAGAGGAAATTTTCAGGAATGATAGGAAAGGTTCTGGACATTTGTCACATACACTATAATGTGTATATATAATATCACCCTAATAGGATATAATTTAAAGCGCTAACAGAAATGTCACAGACTTATATGGCTAGTGGAGATTACTAAATGTCATCTGGCTCATATATCCCTTTCTTTAGAAAAACTTATACCTAAATCTTCCCAGATGACTATTATTTCTGAAAACACCCTGAGGTTCAGTGGTCTTACTATAAATATATATGCAGTTTCCCCCATGTGAGAAATGTCTCCTTCATATTTACTGTAAATCACCACACATCTATTTAAACTTATTTTTTTAAAGACTTTATTTAGGGTGCCTGGGTGGCTCAGTGGGTTAAGCCTCTGCCTTCAACTCAGGTCATGATCCCTGAGTCCTGGGATTGAGACCCGCATCAGGCTCTCTGCTCATCAGGGAGCCTGCTTCCCCCTGTCTCTCTGCCTGTTGCTCTGCCTACTTGTGATCTCTCTCTCTGTCAAATAAATAAATAAATAATTTTAAAAATAAAGATTTTATTTATTTATATGACACAGTGAGAGAAGGAACACAAGCAGGGGGATAAGGAGAGGAAGAAACGGGCTTCCTGCTGAGTGGAGAGCCCAATGTAGGGCTCCATCCCAGGACCCCGGGACCATGACCCAAGCCGAAGGCAGCCACTCAATGACTGAGCCACCCAGGCGCCTCTAAACTTATTAAGACCTTGACATGAACCAGAAATAAATTACTCCCATGTTTATGTTAAGAATGAAGCTGTGTTCTGACTCATATTTAAATCATATGTAGATAAAATTCTATCTGCAGTAAATCACTTCATATTTTTGGTGTCAGTATGGTGGTAGGGGAACTGCTATAGTCATGATAAAGACTAGCTGCATGTTCACCAATCTTTATTCTTCTTGCTTTCATTATAATTCTCAACCTCTTTGCACTTAGATTGGGACTATAAAACAAGATCTTAGCTAATTAAATGGGTGCAGAAGTGATAAAAGTAACTTCACAGTCTGACATCCTCTCCCACAAAAAATAATCAAAAAAATAATCGGGGATATCTTCCATGTTCTCTTCCTCCCTTTTCATTCGGATGAAGACAAAAGCTTTCAAAATGGTGAAGAAGCACCATGGAAAGAATCCAAATCCCTAAGTCACTAACTGGGGGAATGTGCCAGGGAAGAATGTCTGATCTTCATTGATATGTGATGTGAACAAAGGAAAAAACTTTGTTGTAGGTCATTGATATTTGGGGTTTCAAACAAATTTACCCTATCATAATAGTGTAGATTTCATTATGTTAAAATGAATGGTTTATGCATATGAAATTTCATCATGAAATAGTTATTTCCAAATTTCTAAATGTTCACATCTGTAAAATTGACTGAATCACTCCTTCCTTCATTCAGTAAACCAAAAATTAATCAATACAGGCATCATTTATCGAAGATATTTTATTGATTTTCTCTGATATGCAAGTTCTTGTGCTTGGCAAAGCTCAACTTCTGGTTTTGAGTATAGATAAAAACTATGTAATCATATCCTCTGGATTCCTTCTTTCCCCCCATTTGTCCTGGTCACAAATATTTTAAACAATATTACTTGAAAATTGTGGAAATGTGAGCAGGGATTAAATTACCAGAAAGTCTTCCAAATAATGGAAATAAGATTTGGTTACTCATCCTCAATAAATCTCTGTAAAGGAACCATCTGCCAAAGAATGCTTAATTGAATTTCTTTATTAAAGCTTTTCTTATCCTTATGGAATAATATTGCTGAATTAACTCCGTGAATTACCAGCATCAATGCATATCTATTAAATGCATTATTTATGGACCACCAAATGGACTACCAAAATAGTAAATATATTCTCCTAAAATGGATGGTTATTATATATATTTAATATGAAAAATAATATATGCTTATAACATCAAGTCAAACAATGCAAAGTTATATAAAGAAAAGATCAAACTATCTAAACTCTTCTCCAACTGACAGGATAAAAAATTTAAGGTATCCTTTCACATCATTCCCCATGCTCATGGGTGGTGTTTTATCCTTCCTCCCCTCACCACAGCAGATTCCTTTGATGCCCCATGGCCTTCAGAGTTCGTAGTAACCTGCATTCAAGAGGAGCTTTTGCAGTACTTAGTCCATCAGATTGACAACTGCTGACTTTAACTACCTGGGTCTCTCTTCTTTGGGGCCTGTGAGTTTGTGTTGGTACTATGGATGTTTGTGTAATCAAGACATGCTGGAAATCACTGGGTGGATGCGGGTGTGAGGAATCACATACAATGAAAGAAGAAGAATTCATGAAGAAATGCCTCTCCCTCCTTGTTCTCCAGTAGGACCTTATGAGGCATACTTCAGACAATTTCAGATGATCTCCAACAACATTGAGACCAAGTTGTCTCTATCTGTAATAGAATTATTAACATACCACACCATTTACTGATTTCTCCTCCTTCTCTGTCTCACTTTCCCTGTATCTTCATTTGTGTTTCCAAGAATCACCTCCCAAATAATCTAGCTGCGTTCCAGTCTTTGTCATTGAGTTAATCACGAAGGAAATCCAAAGTAAGACACCTATGTAATGTAATCATACTGCACACATTATTCTGAAACTAGCTTTCCCTTATCCTAACAAAATATTATAGATATATATGTTCAGTTTCTATTTTTTAAATATTTATTTTGCTGCAATAAACATTTTGTACATACATCAATGTTAATTGATACTTTTAATGCTCTTAGATACTTTGGCAGTTTCTCATCAATTAAATATCCATGAAATATATTGCAATTTGTTACTTTCAATCTGAAAGTCTGATGTATATCTGTAGGGTAGATTATATTATAAATTTCCAGACTTTTTTTTTTTTTCTCTGCATCATCCTTTGTGGCATAGAATGTTGTTATTTCATTCATTAGCTAAGAGGTATAGAATTTAGGAGTCCAATTTTCCACAAGGTTTGCTAAACTTCCTTCCATCTTATCCTCACCTTCAAGAGTCCTAGCCTTCTTATATTTTCTCCAGTAATTACAACAAAATTTCTGCTTTATGTAGGATCAATATGAACTGAGGGCATGCTCCAATTTCAGAGTTTACTCACTTTTTAGTATTTATGATTCAATTTTGTTTTTGTCCTTTGAGAATTTTCCCTTCTCATACTAAATAAGCCTTAAGTTAAAAAAAAAAAAAATCACCTAACACTTTTTTTTTTTTTTTTAACTTATTTGTCAGGGAGGGAGAGAGAGAGCACAAGCAGGGGGAGTAGCAGGCAGAGGGAGAAGCAGCCTCCCCACTGAGTGGGGAGCCCAATGCAGGACCCCATCCCAGGACCCTGGGATCATGACCTAAGCTGAAGGCAGACACTTAACTGAGCCACCCAGCTCTCCCCATCTAATACTTCATAGAAAGACCTTATAGCTGAAGGATTTTTTAAAAAAATATCAGAACTACATTATTGTTTAAAAGGGGAAGGGCCAAATATGAACTGAATACAACCCTTCCTTGACTTATGATGGGATTATGTCCCACTAAATCCAACATAAATTGAAAATATCCCAAGGTAAAAATGCATTTAATACAATCTCTATCTTCTAACCTGCCAAACATGATAGCTTAGCCTAACCTACCTTAAATGTGCTCAAAATACTTACATTATCCTAAACTAGGGGAAATTAACTAACATATACCTATTTTATAATTAAATATTCTCATGTAATTTATTGAATTCTGTACTGAAAGTTAAAAGCAGAATAGTTGCATGCATATAGAATGGTTGTAAGTGTATTGGTTGTTTATCCTTCTGATTGATGGGTGACTGGAAGTTATAGCTAGCAGCCACTGCCCAACACCATGAGAAAGTTATCATACCATATATTGGCAGCCCAGGAAAAGAACCAAAACTCAAAGTGTGGTTTCTACTGTATATGTATTGCTTTCCCATTATTGCAAAGTCAAAAAATCATAAATTGAATCAACATAAGTCAGGAACTACTTGTATTATTTAACATGGATTCTCACTCAGGATCTTGGCAGGGTGATTTACCTCTTAGAAGTGTC
Organism: Martes martes; assembly: GCF_963455335.1. Lineage (NCBI taxonomy): Eukaryota > Metazoa > Chordata > Mammalia > Carnivora > Mustelidae > Martes > Martes martes. The sequence continues at coordinate 107,116,919 of NC_137893.1, read as the reverse complement.
AATTAGTCTTAATCCCAGAGTTAATAAAAGGGAACATCCCTGATATAGGTGGTACAAGATAGCATGGGAATTAAGTGATAGTGTAATAATTCAGAGCTGATGAGCTTTTAGCTGACTTCTGAAGGAATTCAAGCCTTCCTGAGACGTAAGTAGACTTAAAAGGGTTAAAAGATCTATCTTAGTCCCTAGAAAGAAGGGTTTACTGGGTTGAACAATGTTCCACCAAAATCCATGTCCACCTAGCACCTCAGAATGTGACCTTATTATGAAATAGGGTCTTTGTAATGCAATTAAGGTAAGGATCAAGATGAGATCACACCATATTAGAGAGGATCCTAAATCCAATGAGGGTACCCTTATAAGGGAATAGAAAAGGACCCTCAGAGCTACAAGGAAAAGGCTTATCTGAAGATAAAGGCCAAGATTTCTATTATTCTGCCACAAGCCAAGAAAAGCTGGAGTCACCAGAAGCTGGAAGAAACAAGGAGGGATCCTCCATAAGCCTTTGAGAGAACATGGCCCTGTTCACACCATGACTTTGGCCTTCTGTCATCTAAAACTGTACTGTGAGAGGATATATTTCTGTTGTCTTAATCTACCACATTTGTGGCAATTTGTTATGGCAACCCTGAGAAACTAATACAGAGGCTTTGCAGGAACCTGGAATATTAGCAAGATATCACTGCCTAACCCTGTATATATGAACGATCTCTTTCATTCTGCGGAGGGAGAGAAAAATTAATGTCAACGAAGAAGCAGTCAAGTACATCAAAAGAAGTACAAACGTGGCAGTAGTCAGGTTTTTTTTATTGTCATCCTGGCCTCAGCAATCGCTTATGATTTGAACCTCAGCTACCTAATCTCTAACGTGAGGAAAATAAATGTCTCTATCTCCTAGGTTGTAATGAAGATTTAGTGAGATAATGCAATTAAAGCAGTTGGCACAACAATGCCTGGTCCATTTTAAAGCATTATTTTCACAGCTACTATTAATACCAAGGCTGCTACAACAACAACTACTATTACTACTGCTGGTGCTACTACTATTCCTTTGCAAGCGATCTATATATATTGAGTGTTTACTGTAAAAGTCACATTGTACTAATCCTGGGAGTAGAAAAGTAGACAAAGAGGAATTCAGTTACTGTTCTCTCTGATTTTCCCCCCTCCAGGAGACTGATGTAATAGATACTAAGTAAAATAATTCAATCTATTAGTGGAGAAAGAAAATTGAAGTATTTTTTCCCTTCTGCTGAAGTGTTTCCCTGTACCTTCCCTAAACTTTAGCAATTAGTCCCATTTTAAAGAAACCTTCTTCACTTTACCTTCATTTGATTGTGCCTTCAGTTTTCTATTGAGCTTCAGCTTGCATATGTATATATCTAACAAAGAGCGTTCTAAAGAGAAAGAACAGCAAGAACGATGGCTAAAGGCTACAGTGTATCTTCTATGATCAACCAATAGCATAAATGTGCATGAGGCCAAAGCAGACGGACTGAGGGAAGGAATAGTAAGAATTAAAGTTTGTTTTTCATACAATGAGCTTGAGATATCTATTAGACATTCAAATGGATATGCCCAGAAAGTACTTTGTCATTTGAGCTTGAAGAGCTCTAGAGAGGTAGGAGGGACCACATCATGGAAGGCTTTGTAAGGGGACAATGTAAGTAAAGAATTTGGCCCAAGTTCTGCATGGAAAAGGGAAGCCATGGAAAGATTTTGAGCATAGGAGTGGCAAGATATCAATTAATTACTGAATTATTGTAGCTTCTTCTTTGACAATAAATTAAATGAGGACAAGTATGCAAACAGTATAACCAGTCTGGGAGGCTACTGGAATAACCCAGTAGAGAAATGATTGTGATTGAACCAGGATGTTAGTAGTAGAGCCAGTTAAGAAGTGTTAAATTTGAACTACATTTTGAAGGCACAGGAAACAGGTATTTCTGACACACTGAATATGAAGTATGAGAGAGGAGTCAGGAATGACACAAGGCCATTTAATCTGAGGAAGTGAAAAATGTTCTGTTTTGTTTTGTTTTTCTGAGATGAAATTAAAGGTGAGGAGGAAAAACAAAAGTTTATTTTTCATACAATGAGCTTGAGATACCTATTAGACATTCAAATGAATATGCCCAGAAAGTACTTTGTCATTTGAGCTTGAAGAGCTCTAGTTTTACACATATGTTTGAAAGTTTATTGATGAATAGATACCACGAAAATCCATGACACTGATTAAAAATAACAAAGGAAAAAGTAAAGAATGAAAGGAGAAGCTATTTAAAAGCTTGGTTTGGGAGCAAACCAAAGTTTTAGAAAGTCAGAGTCCCCTAATTTAGAATACTTGTGCGATCTTCTGGACATGCCTAGGCATCAGTATTTTCCAGGTCACCTCATGCACTCAGATACTTAGGACAATGCTGTTGTTGTTGTTTTCCCTTCATTTTTTGTAAACTAATTTTCAGATTATGTTTCTGTAATGAGACTGCATTATCCTGATGTTTATTTCACACTCCGCATGTTAGACTATGGATAACTTCAAAGGCACCTCATGCCAAAAAGAAACTTTATCTACTGTGCTTTCATTGATTTCCTATATAAACAGGTTTATACAAACAGGCTGATGATTTATTCAACATATAAACAGGATACTTTCAGAGACAATCCATAAGTATTTCTTGTTTTAAGATTTCCTTTAGTTTTGAAGCCATCAAAAAAATCTCTGCTTATTCAAGTATTTAAAATTAAGTTTTTTGTCCATTTTGAACAGTTGCTAGGTTATGATGGACCCAATCTGTTTTGGTATATAACCTTTTTTTGTAAAGAATTTATGTATTACACAGTTTTTATTTTTCTCAAAAGATTCCATTCTTTCATACTTCTCTTTTATTGATGTTGTTTTGTGTTCTGAGTTGTTTTTGCAATACTGTTCTTGAAACTTGTTTTTAAGCTCAATCTAAAAAGTAGCTGATAACACATACAAAAACACTGTGGACTGCTGGTAAAAAACACAGCATTATTAGAAAACCTATGATCTAGTCCCAGATATTTGCTTTGCAATTTATAAAATGTGTGGTTTAAGTTTTACACCTAAACTCTCTGATCCTCAGTTACCTCATTTACAAAAAATTAAATTCGATGATAATGCAAATTTGTTTTGTTCCTTTTCTGCCTTTTTTTTAACTTTTAGTAAAAGTTAAACGCTTAGTTACGAATTCCCAATCTGAGTGCTAAAGACGCTGAGAATTGTAACCAAAACAAGAGGAACTATAATTAGAGAACATCAAGCTAGTCTTCATCACGGCTACAGCAGTTCCCTTACCACCAAACTGACACCAAAATACGAAGTGATTTACTGGAATTTTACCTATCTTTGATTTAAATATGAGTCAGAACACAGCATTATTCTTCAACATAAACATGGGATTAATTTATTTCTGGTTCATGTCAAGGTCTCAAGTTTAAATAGATGTGTGGTGATTTACAGTAAATATGAAGAAGATATTTCTCACAGAGTGGGGACTTGCATATATGTTTATAGGGAGACCACTAAACCTTGGGTATTTTCAGAAATGAGTTATCTGGGAATATAAGTTTTCTTTAAAGGAAGGATAATATGAGCCAGATGACATTTAGTAATCTCCACCGGCCACATAAGTCTGTGACATTTTTGCTAGCTCTCTATATTATGTCCTATTAGGATGATATCACAATCAAAGAGTACTAATTTTATTCTAAATTACTTTTTCCAATTGCTTAAATGATGTAACAATAACAACAACAACAACCATGGAATGTTACCTCTGCCTTGGCCTCTTTTTATAAACTCTAAAGTACTCATTATGAATGTCTTGAAGCGTGTGGTAAAAATCTGCCACTGGGTGGGGGGAGGGGAATGGTTGGGGAGAAACCAGTCTTCACACCCCCATCTTCTCATTAAATTAAGAAAAACTTCAATATATTGTGACTTAGTTTTAAGGTTTCAGAATTTAGATATACCGTAATAAGTTGGGGGATGTGCATTTATTTTATTTTTATTTTTGCTTGCTTATGGCCACTTTCTATAGTGATTCCTGTTTTCTGTATAAAACTCAACTTTAAGTGCAAAGACAGATAAGTTGAAATAAAGATCAACCAGGTAGACATCATTTTATAGTCAGAATTACCGATTCCCTCTTACGATGAATTTTTTATTACATCAAAATCTTAGAGTCTGTTTCTTCACCTCATGAAAAACTTAAATGCCTTCCAATAGCATATGAAAATACCAGTTGCTCTACATCCTTGCAATCATTTTGAATTTTCCATCTTTTCATTTTAGCCATTAATAACTTATTAAACATGTTTTAAATTTGCATTTGTCTAGATGAATGAGAGTTGCACACCTTTTTTACATATTTATTGGTCATTTGGATACCATTTTTATTATTTTATTTGTGCTCAAATATTTTGTTCACTTCAAAATGTGTGTTCTTTTACTTAATGACTTTAAGGAAGGAGCTCATTTTTAAACAATTAGGAGTATTATGAGTCATCACTTGATAGATGTCAGGTCAAGATTAATAAAATAATCTAAAATAAAGGTAGGAGGTGTGTGTTCTAAGCATTGAGGCCATGGAAATAGATATGATATCAGAAAGATAATATAGAGAATTAAGACCAAAAACCAGCCTTGAGGAACAACTGGGACCAGAGGAAAGGAAATATGGAAAGAGTCCACTGAATCAAATAAGAATTGCCAAGTAAGGTAGACAAAGAGAGTCTGAGCAAGCTGCTTCACTAGTCTTGACACTGCTAACAGAGTGACTCAGCTGAAGATCCACCAAAGCCCTCTGGTTCAAATAAAGCTGACCCACCACTGATCTCTATATAGATTTCAACAAACTCTCAGGGGAGTTCATCCAACTCTGTGTACTCTTGGCAAAACTCTTTCCTTTATTTCTGCTGCCTTACTGTACAAATGACACTAATCCCATCAATACTACCCTCTGTTTACAAGGTGACTACAGAAACAGCAATACTGCAAGATTATTTTTCATCATCTGAACTCTAACCCCCCAAGTGGTCCAATCTTTGGATTTCTCTTCACTCTCTTTGGAGATCTCAAGCCCTATGACATTAAGTTCCATATCCTGGATATAATTTTAACTCTACTCAGGCATATCTCTAGCCATTCTCCTCTGAACAGCTTCACACATTAAAGAGTTAGTACTTTTTAGGACTTCACCATGTAAGCTTTCTTTTCCCACCAAAAATAATGTAGATTGAGAGAGAGAATCCAAAGATTTCTCATAATTGCCTCTTCCACATACATCCATCGTCAATACATATGATGCCCATAGTGATCATATTATGTGATTTAGTTCGTGTCATATAATGCTGAAATTCCTATTATGGCTTCCCAACTCACCCAAAATAAAACCACAAACTCACTACCACCCTCAATATTTCAATGATTTGTTCCTTCCCTGTCCTGTCTTCTCTGACTCCATTTCCTACTACTCTTCTTGTTCATCCTGTTTTAGCCACAGTAGCCTCCTTGATTTCCTTCTGAACATTTTATCCCATGCTGGCTTATCATGACAGGGAAACTCACAAACTGAAAGTATAAAAACAATTTAACCACAGAGAATTCTTGAATTTCCAAACATCGCTTGAGACTTTGGCTCCCACCCATCCGGCAAGAGATTCCCAGACAGGAATTGTAGCCTGAGATGTAAAATATTGTTACAAATCTTACTTTATTAGTTCCCCTCCCCATTTTAGGTAAATCTCACTGCTAATACTAAAATAATTGTGCATCCCTACATTTCTTTTTTAATCACTTGGAGTAATATTGGAGGTATTTGTGCAGACAATGTAGGTTTAGCCTTTCCTTTTCTAAAGTACTTAAAAGTAAATGCTGGCTCTTATAACAAGCATATCTGACCTCATACGGTGGGTTGCTCACATAAATGCACTGAGAAATACTCATCTAGAGAATGTCTTATTCCAAAATTAGAACTCATTTGTTTTACAGTTTTGAATGAAAATAGTTGATCCTAGAAGAGAGTATTTTGAGGTAACTTTGCATAGTTAAGTATTCTATCATAATTTTTTTCAGAAATAAACATATAATAAGTGTTTATTTTGCTTCGAATGGCTTCTTTTATCAATTATGTAGCATTGACCTGGAAATCATTCCTTAAGATCCATTAAAAAAGACATCAGGTGGGGCTCCTGGGTGACTCAGTCCTTAAGCGTCTGCCTTCAGCTCAGGTCATGATCCCAGGGTCCCAGGATGGAGCCCCACGATAAAATCTTTAAAAAGTTCTTAAAAAAAAAAAAAAAAAAAAGACATCAGGAAAAGTTCTTCAACAGTGGTGGGGTTGGGGGGGACAACCAAAAACACACTCACAAATTTGGGGCATATGAGAAATGACCAATAAATCTCAACAAAAATGTACATTTAAAAAATCAAAGACTATCACTGGTCTAATCTCAAATTTTGAAAGAACACTTTTTTACTTATTAAAATTTCTATGTTAATTTTATTAGGATCACAGCCTTCTCTAGAATATTTTATAGGTTCTGATAATTATGTACTTGAGTGCTGGTACAGACACCAACCTTCCTTAACCTGAATGAGTTGCCATATCATGCTATGTCTACAGAGAACTAACTTTTAAATTGAACATAATTTGATTATTTAAGCCATAAATTAAGAGTTAGAACACAAACCAAGATTGTTACCAACATATCAAAGTAATTGAAATAGACATTGTTTTTCATGCATCTTATAAAAATCATAGAAATTCTGAGTTTATAATAAAGTGGCTTTATATATAATAAAGAGTAATCAGTCATATAGAAGTTAGCAATAGAGCTAATAGCTAATAGCAATTGGTTGGTAACTAATTAGATAATAGCAAAAGAACTAATAACTATGGGTACACAAGAGAGTAAAAATAGTATAATGCTACTGATACCTGTATATATTTTGGCATTCTTTACTGTTCTGTACAACAACTTTTTTACTTGTTGTCACTTTAGCCTTTTATAAACTCAGCTTTGCCTAGTGATCCTCTTAATCTTCTTATTCTCTGTTTTCATACTTGTCATGTGTCTTCTTTCCTTCAGTGATAACTTTTTAAAAATCATTTTCTAACTCAGCCATGTTATTCTTATTTCTGTTCTTAAGTTTATTTTAGAGTGAATTCTGTTTGCCTACAGAAGATTCTCCTTAGCACGTAGTGGAATAAGATATGCATAAAAAGGCCTGGGTCAACACCAAGGACAATGAAGTCTTTGGCTACAATGGCAGTGCATTGACAGGGAAACCATGCTTTCTTTCAAAAATACATTCCTTCTAATATCTAGCAAGCTTGTGCAAAAAAGAAATGAGGTAACCTTAGGAAGTAGTGATATTAATTATAAAATTCCCTGAAAAGTTGCCAGGATATTTCTTGCCACAGTTCTGAATGCATGAATGGCTATATACATTCAAACATGATGGAGGGTTCAGGTAGATAAACATTAAAGTTTGTTATAGTCCTGACATTCTGCCATACTTTATCTACCTTCACTTGGTAACTTTCAACAATAAAATATTTGAAATTCACATTTTTACTTTATTTTATGCAAAGTTTGTTGTTATTCAAGGTGTACTGTATTTACTACTTCTTGCTAGATGCATCTCCAGACGCAAGGGAAATAAAAGCAAAAATGAACTACTGGGACTTCATCAGGATACAAAATATATTTTACTTCATCATACAACATCTCTTTTGTAAACTAAATATTTGGTCAAAACTGAAACTTTGTAATTTCTATACATTAGATATATTTCTTAATCTTAACAAAACTCACTATAACCTTAGAATGCATCATATTTAACATAACTCTTATTTAGTATGAATCATAACAGACACAATTTCATTCAAAGGTTTGATGTTATATGTGAAAATCACAGCAATTAGCACAACAAATCTAAAACTCAATGACACAATGATCAATCAATAAACTGTTAAAAATCATGCTCCTTAAGACAGAATGCAGGTTCTCTGCACCTCATCTTTCTCAACTAGAAAAGAGCAGCTATCTCACTTGTTGTGAGGGTTAAATAAATTATAGCAGGTAATATTTTAAACAACATATAACACATAATAAGTAAACAACTATTAACTAATTTCAGCATGTTTTAAATTATACTACATGAAAGGCATTGAGAGTCACATTTTTTTTTTTAAAGGACATGAGAGAGAGAGAAAAGATGTGAAAGGAAAGCCTCAAGTGGAATAACTTTAAAGGCTCTTGCAAAGTTTGCTAACTCTTGTCATTTCTTGTTCATTTCAATTCTATCAATACCCGCATTGTGGTTATTTTAGAATTTAGACCTAAGCACTACATGCATATATCTAAACATTTTGTATCGCATCATATCCTGCACAAAATTAAAAATTTTTTGAATATTTGCATTAATAGTTCAGAGTCTGGAGACTGGAGCATAATTTATCACACTGTTATCACTTGTAACCAAGTGGTTCTTTTTCTTTTTCTGCCTTAACAACATTAGCACATGAAAAACAATCCTCTTAGTATTATCTTTTATAATAGAGAATCTAAACTAGTTGTATTGTTAGAATATAAACTGCAGAGTTAGAGTGAAAAGTTTGTATAATTTTAATAAATTACCAGAAGATTTTATTTACTTTTATAAGAAATAATATTTCCATTGAATGTGAGAATAGCCACTTCTGCACTATTGAAAAATTTAGGCAAGCATATATAGTAAACTTTGATAGGTTTGCTTTCTTTTTATCTTATTGATCTATTTCCTGGAATGGTTTCCATTTTCCTTATTTAGTGGTCCCTGGACAAGAGCAAAAATTACCTTTGCCTTGAAAATATGAAAATTCTGTAGAAATCACTCAAAACATTTTAGCTTGTTCCATGAGTTGCAGTTAGTTCATTCTACTGTATGTTACTGATTAGACTTACAATAATTATTTTTTTATGTTTCTAGCTATCTAATAAAGCATGAAACCCTTAAAGTCAGCTCAGTCTTTGTCTCTCAGGACACTGTTTAGTGCCTGATGCATAATAGACATTCAGAGGTAGAAGCAAAATTTTACAATCTTTATTGCATTGGTTAAAATTCTGTCTCCATTTCATATTTTAAGCCTCAGGCATGCTTCTCCACAAGAGTAGCTAAAAAATAAAATTTCTGTGTAGACCTTCTTTTTCAAAACTTTATTATTTATTTATTTTTGGAGAGAGAGAGAGCGAGAGCGAGAACATGAGTTAGGGGAGGGCAGAGGGAAGAGAAAGAATCCCAATCAGATCCTGTGCTGAGCACAGAACCCCACGACCAGCTCAGTTCCAGGACCCTGAGATCCTGACCTGAGTTGAAACCAAGAGTTAGCCGCTTAACCTACTGAGCCACCCAGGTGCCCCAGGCCTTCTTTTAATAGTGGTTCTTCTGAAATGAAATTATGTATGAATAGGACAGAGGAAGAAATTACTCATTTTAATGCAAAAGAAAGTTAAATTCTAAATAGTTACAGTCTTAAGAAAATGTAAGATTATAAATAAAAATATTTACAAAAATTTCTTTCCTATATTCTTGTCCTATGTGGGGACTTAAGTGTACATTTATAACTTGAGGGCAACTCTTTATATTCTCTGTTACCATTGTATGTGAACTTTGACAGTGTACTTATAAAAAAATCTCTCAAGACTTCAAGAATGATGCTTATTGCTTATATAATAAAATCTTTAGCCTCTGAAGCCCTTATGTGCTAAATATTTAAACTGGTTGTCCTAAATTTCACAATAATGAAGTTGTCATCTATTTACTTCAAAGATATACATTCTGGTTTTGCTTTTTGTTTTTGTTTTATTGTTGTTGTTGTTATCCAGAATATTTTAGAATTTATGTAAAATGAGCTGATAACTTCAATATAATTTTTCCCCTCAAAAAATGTGTATGAGTGATTTTTTAAAAGCCACAATTGATATATTAATTTAGAAAATATTTATATGCAGGGGTGCCTGGGTGGTTCAGTAGGTTAAGCCTCTGCCTTCAGCTCAGGTCATGACCTCAGGGTCCTGGGACTGAGCTCCGCATCGAGCCCCACATCCAGCTCTCTGCTCAGCAGGGAGCCTGCTTCCCCCTCTCTGTCTCTACCTGCCTCTCTGCCTACTTGTGATTTCTCTCTCTGTCAAATAACTAAATAAAATCTTTAAAAAAAAAGAAAATGTGTATATGCAGAATAACAGTTTTATTTAAAATTAAAAACACTATAAAAATAAAATACATTGACCTATATAATTTGGTATAAAGATTAAAAGGTGTAGTGGTAGAATATTCTGGTTAGTTTCTTCTGTGACTATGTATTATTTCTTCCTTTGTAATTAATGCCCTTTTAATTTCCACCTCTTTAACTACTCTCTATCTTCTACCTAACTAACCATCCATCCATCTATTGTTCTTTCTACATGCTCCACTTTTACCTGAATTCTGGAGAGTCTAAACTGTAAGTCATTTATACTTATCTACCTACCTATCTATCTATTTTTAAACTTGCATTATGGACTAAAGGGACTTTGCAATTCAAATGAAGATTACTCATCTCATGCTATGATACTAATCATTAACTAAAAACATTTTTTAGTTTGTGTTCTTTGAAATTAGAATTGAGAATATCTTGTTTAATATTTACATAAGAATATAGAGAAAGTAATCTGATGGTTATTTTTCATGAAAAAAAGTGATGTATTACATGTATTTACAACTAAGGGGCACCTGGGTGGCTCAGTTGGTTAGGCATCTTCCTTGGGTTCAGGTCATGATCTCAGGGTCCTGGGACCAAGCCCCACATCAAGCTCCCTGGTCAGGGGCGATTCTGCTTCTCCCTCTCCTTCTGCTCTCCCCCCCTCCCCATGACTGTAACATCATAAAAAATAAAGAGGGTAAACAATTAACAACCATTCTTGGATTCATAAAAGAGGGGTAGATATAAGGCAAACTACTTCCCCCAAGACTGGAGAGATATATGGGTAAATACAGAGAGTTGCTGCTTCAGGGAAGAAACTTTTGAACAGAAACCTCCTAGAAACCAGTACCAGGGTAGGAAAACCTAGAACTATAATTGATGAATTACAGTGGGGACACACCTAAAAGTTAAAAACCCCAGGGGGCCCCAGCCATGGTTGATGGGGAGAAATATTTGTAAAAATTTCCCACTAGAAACTTTACTAGGTACTTTAATAATAAATATTAGAGAAATATCCCCTGGTACTTCTGGGGATACGAAGGAGAGGAAGCATTTTGAAGTCCTTCAGAGCACTGTTTTTTCTTAAGAAGGTCTGTTCTGAGGGTAACTAGTTAAAAGCCTAACTTGCTGGAGGTACATTCAGAGCTAACTGTGGGGAAATAAAAATACCCAACTCCAACACACTCTAGCCATTCTGTCCTACTTAAAGTGGAGAAAATAGTTAAGAAACTCTGTGAAGTTCATAGTCCAAAGGCATAGACTCACTGAAAGCCCCCACATCTCACTACTGAATCACTAAATGCCTCTTTATAGTAATTCCTTTTACCCACTATGTCATGTCTGCTATCAAGAAAAAAATTACAAGACGTACCAAGTAGCAAAACACAAAAACAAACAAATAAACAAAAAAATCCACAATCTGAAGAAACAGAGCAAGCATCAGAACTACACAAAGCAGGAGTGGAATTATCAGACCAGGGGATATACACCTATATCTATATATCTACCTCTATATATGATATGCTAAGGGTATTAATGGATAAAGTAGACAGCGTATAAGAACAGATGGATAATGTAAACGAAGAGATAGAAATCCTAAGAAAGGATCAAAATACTAAAGATCACAAATCTGTTACAGAAATTTTTTAAAAAATACCTTTGACGGACTTATTAGACCATACATGGCTGAGGGAAGAATCTCTGAGCTAGAGGAGATATTGATTAGAGTCCTCAAAAATCAGAAAAGCAAAGAGAACAAAAACTTCAACAATAATAATGTCAACAAATGAACATACAAAGACTATGAGACAATCACAAAAGGTATAACATATACTTAATGGGAATACTGGAAGGATAAGAAACCAGAGAAATATTTGAAACAGTAATGACTGACAGTTTCCCAAAATAGTATCAAAAAGCACACCACAGATCTGGCAAGCTCAGAGAACACTGTGCAGGGTAAATGCCAAAACAACAATAAACAGAAAAGGAAAACAAAGAACTAAAAAATAATTATTCCTAGGTATGTAATTTCCAAACTATGGAATATAAATAATAAAGAAAAAAATCCTGAAAGAAGCCAGGAAAAAAAAAGAAAAATAGAGTACCTTAGCTACAGGGTTGCCTGGGTGGCTCAGTCAGTTATGTCTGCCTTTGGCTCAGGTCATGATCTCAGGGCCCTGGGATAAAGTCCTGAATTGGACTCCCTGCTCAGTGAGAAGCCTGCTTCTTCCTCTCCTCCCCACCTGTGTTCTCTGTCACTTTCTCCGCCTCTCTCTCAAAAAAATAATTAAAATCTAAAAAAAAAAAAAACAAAAACCATAGCTACAGAGAAATGAAGAACTAAAAACATCTGACTTTACAGAAATTATGCAAGAAAGAAGAGTGAAATATTTAAAGTGATGAGAAAACAAAACAAAACAAAAACACACCAACTTAAAATTATGTGTCCTATGAAATTATCTTTCAAAAATGAAAGAGAACCAGATTTTCTTAAGCAAACAAAATTTGAGGAATTTGTTGTCAGTAAATGTGTTTTGAAGAAAATAATAGTAGGAGTTCTTTAGAAAGGAGGAAAAGAATATACATCAGAACTCAGTTCTATGTAAATTAAGGAAGTCCGTCAAAGAAAGAATAACTAAAGGTAAAATAAAAACTTTTATTTTTTAATTATTAATTGATCTAACAGGTAAGTTTTTACTAAAATATTAATATCAATAACGTATTCAATTATGTAACTTATGCACGCATATGATGTACATAAGCATTTATATATGCATACATATATGCTTACATATAAGTAGAATTATGACAGTGATGATATAAGAAATAGGGAAGATAAATTAGGATTATTTTGTTATTAAAAGATACATTACCTGTGAAGTGGTATATTATTTGAAAGTAGACCTGGATTAGTTATAAATGTATATTTGCAAACTCTAGGACAACCACTAAAATTAAAAAAAAAAAAAAAGTACAATATATGTCTTTTAAAAAATGTAGAGTAACAGAATCATATACAATGCTCAGTTAAAATCACATAGGACAGAAAATGAGTGGAAAGCCAAAACAAGAACAAAGAACAAGAACTACCAATAGAAAACAGTAACAAATATGGTGGATATTAATCCACTATATCAATAATAACTTTCAATGTCAATGGTCTAAATGCATCCAATAAAAACAGATTTTCTTAGTGGATCACAAAGCAAGACCCAAGCATCTGTTGTCTATAAGAAATCCACTTTACATGCTAAAGACACAATAGAATAAAAGTAGGTGAAAGGAGGAAAATATACTATGCTAACAGTAGTCAAAAGAAAGCAGGAGTTGCTATATTAATTTCAGACTATGCAGACTTCAGATTAAGGAAAGTTACAGAGGTACAAAGATGAGCATTATATAAGGATAATGGAGTCAGTTCTCTAAGTAGACCTAATAATCATCAATGTGTATACACCTACCAAGAGAGGATCAAACTATGTGACACAGAAACAGAATTGTAGAGAGAAATAGATGATTCAACTATTGTAGTTGATCCTGTTTAACACCTCCCTATGAGAAGTAGACCCATTAAACAGAAAATCAGAAAAAAATAGTTAAACTTAACATTATCAATCACCTGGATATGAGACATCCATAGACTATGTTATCCAACAATTGAAGAAAACACATTTTTTTCAAGTTCACCAGAGCTTTACTCAAAATACACCAAACTGTGGGACATAAACCAAACTTTAACACATTTAAAAGAATGGAAATCACACAATGTCTGCTCACAGACAATACTAGAATTACTAAAAATCAGTAACAGAGAGCTAACTGGAAAATCCTAAAGAACATAACAAAGAATGAACACCTAAATAATGCATGGGTCAAGTAAATCTTATAAGAAATTTTAAAAAATATATTGAACTAAGTGAAAATGAAAACAAAATGTTTCAAAATTTGTGGAAAAAAACAAAATCAGGCTTAGAGAGAAAATTATAACATTGAAAGTTGTATCAGAAACAAAGATCTAAAATCAATCATTTCAGCTTCTATCATAAGAAGTAAGAAAGAAGTAAAGCAAATTAAATCCAAAGTGGGCATAAAAAATATATACTGAGAATTAGACCAGAAATCAATGAAATTGAAGACAGGAAATCAAAATAGAATATTAATAAAACCAAAACTAGTTCTTTGAAAAGATCGATAAAACTGATTGCCACTGGCCAGGCTATCAAAGAAAACAACACAAAGAACAGAAATTTTACTAAGGTTGGAAATGAAAGAGGGGAACATCACTATTGATCTGTGGAATTAACAAGATGATAAAGGAATAATATGAACAACTCTATGCTCACAATTTGATAATCTAGATTAAGACATAATTTGCCAAAATTCATACAAGAAGAAGCAATCTGAATAGGCATATATCTATTAAAGAAATTAAATAAATAATTAACTTCTTCAGCTTGATAAAGAATATCAATAAAAACCTACAGCTAATGTCATACTTAAAAGTGAGAAACTTGAAGCTTTCTCTTTAAGATCAGGAATAAGGCAAAGATGTGCCCTCTTTAAACTCTGTTTTAACATCATACTTGGAAGTTATGGTTAATACAAAAAAGCAAGAAAATAAATAAAAGACACATATTTGGAAAGAAGACATAAAAGATGTCTTTGGTCACAGATGACATGATTATGTAGAAAATTTGAATCAACAAAAATCTCCTGGAACTAATAAGCAATTATAGCAAGGTTCCATAATACAAGGCTAATATACATAATTCAATTGCTTTCCTATACCAGCAATGAACAATGAACAATGAAGTGGAATTTGAAATTAAAAATAAACACAGTACCATTTACATTACCATCCCTCAAAATAAAATGCTTCTGTATACCTCTAACAAGACATATACAAGAGTTATATGAAGAATACTACAAAAATCTGATGAATTAAATAAAAAATAATAACTACAGAAATGCAGAGATACTCCATATCCACAAATAAGAAGACTCAATCTTGTCAAGATATCAGTTCTTCCCAACTTTACCTGTAGATTCAATGCAATCCCAATCAATAGCCCAGCAAGTTATCTTGTGGCTATAACAAATTGATTTTAAAGTTTATACAAAGAGGCAAAATATCCAGAATAGTCAACACAGTATTGAAGGAGAAGAACAATGTTGGAGGACTTACACTTACCATAAAACTACAGTAATCAGTAGAGTGTAGTATGGGCAAAATAATGGACAAATCCATTAAATTCAATAGAGGTCCCAGAAATAGACTCAAATAAATATAGTCAACTGATATTTTATAAAGGATCAAAGGCAATAAGATAGAGCAAAGATAGTTTTTTCAACAAATGATGCTGGAACAATTTGGGATCCACATGCCAAAAAATAAATCTGACACAGATCTAACACCCTTCACAAAAACTAACTCAAAATGGATATTTAAAACTAAATATGAAATGCAAACCTATAAAACGCCCAGAATATAACAGAGGGAAAAAAAGCCTAAATGAGCTTATGTATGGTAATTAGCCTTTTTAGATTCAACACCAAAAACAAGATCCATAAGTAAATAAATAAGAAAATAATGGATAAGCTGGACTTCTTTAAAATTAAAAACAACTTCTCTGGGGAAGACAATATCAAGAGAATGAGAAGACAAGGCATAGACTGTGAGAAAATATTTGTAAAAGATACACTTGATAATGGGCTTTTATCCAAAATGTGCAAAGAACTCTTAAAACTCAACAACAGGAAAACACCCAGTTGAAAAATGGATCAAAGACCTGAAGAGACCTTCACAAAGGGAGAAATAGGGAAGACAAATAAGCACATAAATACTAGTTCTGTATCCTATGTCACAAAGAGAAATGTGAATTAAAGCAAAAATAAGATACCAACACACATCTAGTAGAATAATCAAGGCCTGGAACAATAACAATACCAAACAGGGTGAGAATGGAACTCTCATCCATTGCTGGTAGAAATGCAAAATGGTACAGACACTTTGTCCACACAAAAACCTCAACACAAATGCAGCTTTATACATAATAGCCAAAATTAGAAAACAAATAAAATGCCTTTCAGAAGGTTGATGGATAAAGTGTAGTATATCCAGAAAACATTATTACTGGGTGCTAAAAAGAAATGAACTATCAATACATGAACAACAATAACAACAACAAACAGGAAAGAACTTTCAATACCTATTAATAAATGAAATAATCCAGGCACCTGGGTGGCTCAGTGGGTTAAAGCCTCATGACATGATCCACTGAGATCATGATCCCAGGTCCGCTCAGGTTATGATCCCAGGGTCCTGGGATGGAGTCCCGCATCAGGCTCTCTGCTCAGCAGGGAGCCTGCTTCCCCCTCTCTCTCTGCTGGCCTCTCTGCCTACTTGTGATCTCTGTCTGTCAAATAAATCAATAAAACCTTAAAAAAAATAAATGAATGGAATAATCCAATCCCAAATGGCTGCATATTGTATGATTCCAACTATATGATATTCTGGAAAAGGCAAAACTATGGAGACATTAAAAAATAAGTGGTTTCTAGGGTTTGCCGTGGTGATGGTGGTGACAATGAATAAGCAAAGTACAAAAGATTTATAGGGCAGCGAAAATATTTTGTATGATACCTTAAGATGGATGTATGTCATTATATATTTATCCCAATTAATAGAACTCAACACACCAAGAATAAACCCTCTGGTAAACTATGGACTAAGGGTGATTATGATGTGTTAATGTAAATTTGCCAACTGTAGTGAATACACCCTGTGGTGGATGTTGATAGTGGGGGAGGCTATGCAAGTGTAGGATTAGGCAGTGGGGGGGGCGGGGGGGTATTTGGGAACTCTATCTTCTGCACAATTTTGCTGTGGACCTTTAACTGCTTGTGTGTGTGTGTGTGTGTGTGTGCGTGTGTGTAAAATAAAAGCTTAATTTTAAAACACCTGATACTTCTGAAAGTAGAATCTCTCATGCTTTATTTACAGAGGATACACCTCTAATTATGAAACTCTGTAAAATGGATAGTGTATGAAATATTGCAAGGGAATGTCTGTCTGAATCCCCTGGTTTGCATACCTGAAACTATGCATTTTATCTAACTGCTTTCTTAGTAGAGTAGCATAGTATTTTTAAGATTGGAAATCAGAAAAACTAACATGTAGCAATCATAATTTTTGTCACTCTCCAAAATCCGAATTGCTTAGAGTTAGATATCTCCTACAGAGAAAATAAAATGTAGCTGATCTCTAAGCAGAAATGACTAGTGATTAGCCCAGGGCTAATTTTTACAATAGAGGAAAAGATCTATGTCCTAGTTAAATGAACACACTACCTGCTTCAAACCCTGGATTTGGTGCTCAATTCCCAGTCTTAATATGTCCTTTTATCAAAAAATAGCTATAGGAAAATAGCCAATTTGGTTCATATCTAAGTAATTATTTAAAAATTACCTGAAAAGCAAATGTGAGCCTTTTTTTTAAACCAGAAAGTTAAACTCAGTGGAAGACTTTGGACAGCCATTCAACGATTTCTCAATCCAATGATATTTTAGAGGAGATTAAAAAAAGGGAATGTTAAATATTTTACTATTTAGTGCAAACTGTATTAATGAGACATACTAATAAAAATGCTAGGATATGCCAAACAAAATATGTATCTACATGCCACTTAAAGGGATCATGGTGCCAACATTTACTTTTGTTTTTTAATAAAGAGCTACATATATTTTTTAAAGATTTTATTTATTTGTTTATTTATTTATTTGAGAGAGAGTGAGAAAGCACAAGTAGGAGGAGCCACAGAGGGAGAGAGAGAAGCAGACTCCCCACTGAGCAGGTAGCCCAACACAGGGCTTGATCCCTAGACCCAGGGATCAATGACCTGAGCCAAAGGCAGATGCTTAACAGACTGAACCACCCACCCAGGTGCCCCGAGAGCTATGTATTTTTATTTTTATTTTTTAAAGATTTTATTTGTTATTTATTTGACAGAGAGAGACACAGTGAGAGAGGAAACACAAGTAGGGGGAGTGGGAGAGGGAGAAGAAGGCTTCCCACAGAGCAGGGAGCCCCATGCGGGACTTGATCCCAGGACCCTGGGATCATGACCCGAGGCAAAGGCAGATGCCCAACAACTGTGCCACCCAGGAGCCCTATATATTTTTAATATAAATGAGGTAATAGTTTCCTTTCCACATTTTTAGCTATACATTTCAACTTTGATTTTGTTACATTAATTATACCTTCATTTTTTTAATCTTTTGAATAATTGACATTTTTCATTTTTTAACCTTTAATTTTAGCTGACATTTATATTAGCCAGATCCAAAAGTAAAAGAGAAACCATCTTTTTCAAATCAGGAAAAAAACTATTTGGACAGCCAGAAGTTTATTCAATTATTTAAGTGTTTGCTATTCAGATACTTTAATATGCCATAAACCCAATTGGTAATTATTTTTTATTAAATCTTTTCTCTGCTTTGTCTTTGAAACTTTTATTGTATCCAAAAAAAAAAAAAAGCAGCCCAACACTAGTCATTGAGACATTCCATATATTCACAAACGTTTATTCATTAGTGCCAAATATAAACATTTCACCCTTTACCCACTGAACAATGCAAAATTACATATGACATTATTCATTTCCAGGATATTAGAATTGATAGAGGTCATAAGTCAAATATACTAACCACAAATCTAATCACCTTAGGGTGTGAATTGAATGGGGAAAGTGAATAACATTTTGATGAGTAGACATGAATGGGACAAAAAGTCCCATATTAGGATGGCATATTCAAAAAGATACAGTAGTGGGCAAATGTAAACCAAAAATAAGGTACAAGAACACACCAATTTGGCTTGGGTTAGATATATGTGTAAAGACATACCAAGATAAAGGTGGAAATGTTAAATTTGCACCAGAAAGCCACGGTAAGAAGTCTAATAGTTATTTAGCACATCTGAAGATTTTAGAGCAGGAGAAGGACATTTTATTTCCTTGAAATGTCCTGATTGACCCTGGCAATTTTTCAAAAAGCTTGTTTCAACAAAATGTCTTTGGCCTAGCTTTTACAAAGAAAGGTATCATGAAGAGAAGTGAAAATAACACAATAGCTAACAAAGCAATTCCTGTCTAGCATAACCAAAGGATACAATAGTAGATACTTTCCAGTAGGCTTCTTAATTTCATAATAACTGAGACAGCAAAGAAATGCCTGGGATAGTCTTCTGTTGAAAACAAGCAAAATCATAAATAAGAACTCAACAGGTCTGAGACAATATTGTTCAGAAGTATAATTGGGGTACAAATCCAGAATTTAATACTTTTAGGAAGAAACTATAAAAAGCATCAGCACATGTTGCAATAAAAAAAAAAAACATTAATTTAGTTTAGATAAGTATTAAAAAAACAGGAAAGAGATGCCATCATAGTGGTTTGAAGCTATATATATACTGAAAAAAAAGACATAAAAATATGTTATAGATCATTTTGTCCCAAATATTATAAATACAAAACACAAGGGAAAAGATAAGAAATCTGGATATTTATCAAACTGTCCCTACATTTAGCCATAATATTAGATTTTCATTTGTCCTATACAACATTCAATATAGATATCATAATCACAATCAAGCTTATGAATTTAATTGCCTAGGATGTCATAGCTTAGACTGTATGTACTAGAAAAGGGTGAGAACACCTGCTTTATCTTGCTCTGAAGTCAATTCCACTACATCATGATAATGTGCTATATTATAGTTTTAACCTGATATAATTTGTTAAGTTTATCAGATCATTATAATCGCTATTTTACCTCCAGCACTTAGAATTTATAAAGTATTTTAAAAAATCATATTTGACCCTTCCAACAATGAAGAAATGTTGAGGAAAGTGAAATAATCAGAGGATAAATAACTTAACCAAGGTCATGTTTGAATGATATATATTAAACTAAACCATATCATATCCTGGTAGTAATTACCAACACTTTTGGAGAACACTAATTCTTTCACGTCCACTTAATGCATATGGATCATAGTAAGTTAAACTAACTCACCCAAAGCCATAAATAGTTAATATACCTTTTTGTCTACTAAAATCTAATGTCTGTAATTACTACTTAATTGCTTAAACATGCTTTAAAATCAATGTATTCTAACAATTAACTTTAAAGATTTACCTTCCTGGTTATTTTACAAAGACTCTCATTTCTAATTTCAGTACCTTAGACAATAGAATTTAAAAGAAGGGGTAGGTAGGTGGAGAAGAGATGAGGAGCCATATCCCTATTGCTTAATCTCTGGCAGCTTTTCTTTGTGTTACTTTGAAATCCCAGATATGTAGAATATACTTATATGTACTTAATTCTTTGTTTCAGAATATGAATTCATTCAACATTTTAAACAACTAAATCAACTCAGTCCCCTACTTTTATTTATTCCATCTCTGATATCAACTTTACCTTTTCCAATTGGCTGAGGCCATGTCTGACTTGTGAATTATTGAACCTCTAGTACCTACCACAACCTTATACATTACAATTACTCAACAAATATGTGTTACATAAAGGAATGAGTAACCAACTGACAGATTCAAGAAATGAACCATCCTGTTTTATCTTCACATACCAGCCAGTCTTTATAAGATACATTTATATATAACATGAAAACTTCTACACAGACACATAGAATATTACTTAATATACTAACATTGAAATATAGGTGTTATCATTCCAACTTTTTCTTTTTTTCTTTTTAATATTTTATTTATTTGACAGAGAGAAATCACAACTAGGCAGAAAGGCTGGCAGAGAGAGAGGAGGAAGCAGGCTCCCTGCAGAGCAGAGAGCCTGTTGCAGGGCTCGATCCCAGGACCCTGAGATCATGACCTGAGCTGAAGGCAGAGGCTTAACCCACTGAGCCACCCGGGCGCCCCCATTCCAACTTTTTCAAAGAATACTGATGCTGAGAGGAATTAGAGGGGTTGCTCAGTGTCATACAACCAATTAATAGCAAAGTCGGGAATAGGCTACGTGTCTTCTAATGTCCATATTTGCAGATTAATAATGTCAATATATGGCATCATAAGATTAGTGAATAATGCTATGCTGCTTTTTAAATTATAATTAACATATCATATATTGGGTTAACAGAATCTTCAGTGAAGTTAAGTAGGTCTCACCATCATCATTTTCATATCTGTTTAGATTCTGTCTTGTGTTATGAAAAATATAGACTCATAGTACATAGGCAAATAATTGCTGAATAAAAATTCAAGAGTTCACAAGCATAATTTTAACACAAGTTTTCTATTTAAATGAGATTAGGAATATTTTAGAGTTAATGAATCACATAACAGAATATTATTGATTAATAAAAATAGGTTAATAGGAATACTTCAAGAAAATATGGTAAAGGAATTTATACTTTTAATGATTTTTTTAACTAGACCAAGGTTTCAGTAGAATAATTTTATATATTACTGTTTATGTTAAGAAGTTTTTACTTTAACAGGCATTCTAAGAAAATTACAGTTAATAAAATTGTACTTACATCATTTGCCAATCATTCAAAAGCATAATGAGCACAATGGGAAACTGGGGGAGGGTGTATAAGTACTAAATAGTAAATACTCTCTACATAAGACATAAAAATGACTTTCAATTTAGTATAAAAAGGCAGCAACATTCATTTAGAGTATCATCATGTCTTAAGGGCATACAGTAGCAGAATGCATGAACTGAAGAAAACTCTATACTACTTCTGTTTGGGAATATAAATGAAGAAAGAAATATATCCTGTCAGGTAATAAATGTCAACCAGAGGCCACAGAATTTAGTTAAGTAATCCAATTGTTTTCAACTGACCACTCTACTCCAAATCTTTGAACAACTAACTAGCCCAAGAAATATTTGGAGAGATACTGGAAAAAATTAACACTTATATTTCTGGTATGGACCCTGAGCTTATTTCTACAGAATTCACATTTCATTATAGATTTTTACTTTCATATAATCCATTGGAAAGTTTTCCCGGCAATAAGGTACCCCGTAGTAATACATATTATTTTCCATGACATCTTCAACCAGAGACAGTATAGTTTCAGCCATTTCAATAGGATTCTGAATCACAACATAAGTTTGAAAATATCACATCAATGCATTGTGAAGAAATGGAGCATTGTAGAGAATATAAAGTACACAACCTTATACATTGCAATTACTCAACAAATATGTGTTACATAAAGGAACGAGTATTCCTTGGGGGAATTTTCAGTATCAAAAAGTATAAATTATTTTTTAATTTAATTTAATTTAATTTAAAAAGTATGATTATTTTTTCCCTTTGCTCATTTGTTTCTTAAATGACACATATGAGTGAAATCATATGGTATTTTTCTTTCTCTGATTGACTTATTTCACTTAGCGTAATACTCTCTAGCTCCATCCATGTTATTGCAAATGGCAAGATTTCATTCTTTTTTTATGGCTGAGTAATATTCCATTATATAAATATGCCACATCTTCCTTATCCATTCCTCTGTCAATGGACATTTGGACTCTTTCCATAATTTGGCTATTGTAGATAACATTGCTGTGAACATCAGGGTGCACGTATTGCTTTGAATTAGTATTTTTGTATTCTTTGGGTAAATACCTAGTAGAGCAATCAGTGGGTTGTAGGGTAGTTCTATTTTTAACTTTTTGAGGAGCCTCCCTATTGTTTTCCAGAGTATATGTACCAGCTTTTATTCCCACTAACAGTTCAAGAGAGTTCCCCTTTCTTTATACCTTAGCCAACACCTGTTTTTTTTTTTCCTGTGTTGTTCATTTTAGCCATTCTGACAGGTATGAGGTGATATCTCATTGTAGTTTTGATTTGCGTTTCTCTGATAATGAGTGATGTTGAACACCTTTTCATATGCCTGTTGGCCATTTGGATGTCTTCTTTGGAAAAATTCGTATTCATGTCTTCTGCCTATTTTTTAATTGGATTATGTGTTTTTTGGGGTGTTAGGTTTTATAAGTTTATATACTTTAGATACTGTCATTTGCAAAAAAAGAGAGGCAAACCAAGAAACATACTCTTGAGGCTACAGAGAACAAACTGATGGTTACCAGAGGGAGGTGGGTGCAGGGGTGGGTTAAATAAGTTGATGGTGATTAAGGAAGCACTTGTGATGAATGCTGGATGTTGTATGGAATTGTTGAGTCACTATATTGTACACTTGAAACTAATATTACACTGTATGTTAACTAACTGGAATTAAAATAAAAGCTTAAATAAAAATATAGTTAGCTTTATCTAACAAGTCAAAATGGAAACCAGTCACATTGAGACTGAAAAAAATAGTGTTTATTATGCAGATATGGTGAGCATATTGATCAAGTTTAAACATGTGTGATTAAAATCAATTTCTTTATTTTTGTGTAAAGATTATAGAAGAAATCCTAAGTAGACTTGTCAGTGCATTGAAGTATTGTATGGGATGGTGAAAGCCTATTATTGTCAATTAGCAAGAATATAAAGACTTGTCAAGAAGTGTTTGTCAAGAACAGTTCCTGATAACAATACATTGATCTCTGTAACTAAACCTACCTTTCCAATAGTTGGTTTTCAAGCTAAATCTCCATGTCCTATGACCATTCTTCTGTACAATAACAACAAAACAACAACAAAAGTGTTCCCTACTTTTTCATAAATGTGCACTAGATAAAGAGATCTAATGGATAAACCTCCTCTTAATAAACACATTCCTTTAGGGGGCGCCTGGGTGGCTCAGTCATGAAGCATCTGCCTTTGGCTCAAGTCATGATCCCAGGGTCCTGGGATCGATCCCCACATCGGGCTCCCTACTTGGCGGGAAGCCTGCTTCTCTCTCTCCTGCTCCCCCTGCTTGTGTTCCCTGTCTCTCTCTCTCTCTCTCTGTCAAATAAATAAATAAAAATCTTTAAAAAAAAAAAAATAAAAAATAAACACATTCCTTTAAAGAAATCATGTTGCAGAGAGTAAAGGAGAAAATAGGTGGCTGCCTTTTTATAACTACTAGCAAAAATAAGTAACAAAAAATATGTAATAAATAGCTAAATTCATTAGCACTAAGAATTTGAGATGATGAAATATATTTAAGTTAAAGAGCATACTTACAATCATTAAAAACAGTAGACAAGAACATAGTGAGAATAATATCATAGTGAAGAACAAGGGAATCAGCTTGAGATGTTAATTAGCTGCAGAGTTCATATGTGGAAGTTTTCTTCTACCATAGATCTATCTTTTGGAAATTTAATAAAACTCTTAATAATTTCCAGTCTGTTTCTAGCAGTAAATGAAAAAAGAGATTTTAGAGTAAAAAAAAAAAAAAAAAGAAAGAAAGAAAGAAAGAAGAAAAAGTTGCTAAATTCTTTATTGTGTCAGAGAACACACATGCAGAAAAACTGCAAAAAAATGTGAAAGTGCTACTTAATAATCAATTACAAGGCAAACAGTTATATAACAACTCCATCTGTGACAGAGAATTGTCAGGTCCTAGAATCCCCTATTGTGTTCTTGCCTAGTCATAGCTTCCACTCATCCCTAGAACTGGCTATTATCTCATTTTATGATAATAACTTCTTGACTTTTCTTTACTAGTGTACTTCAAGTATGCATTCCTAAGCAATATCATTAAGTATTGTTCGCTTTTGAGGTAGATATATATATCCAATACTTCATGTCTCACTTCAACTCCTGGTTTTCGTTTATAGCTATTGTTCATGAATTCTAATTATTGTATATCAACAATTATTTATTCATTTTACTTTTGATGGCTATTTGGTGTTACCTGATTTGAGCTACTAAAATTATTGATGCCATAATTATTCTTTATCCATTTCCTGGTGCACATGTGCATAAAATTTTCCAGGGAATATACCTATGAGTGGAATTTCTAGGTCGTATAGTATTATTTCCTGTCTCTATACCTAGAAACACTGGAAACACCCTTGCTTTCTTTAACAAGGTATCTCAGATTTGCCCTGATTTTTACCTGGAACAAGGAATAAAATTAGACACCCTACCAAGATTCCTTTTTTAGGTTATAGGAGTATAAGAAAACAAAATTAGTAGTAAATGCAACATATTTCTTTGTCCTACATCATGACTAGAGACTAATAGGATGATGAGAGAGATGAGGAGTTTTTAATTATTGCAGGTACAGAACAATTATTATTTTCTAAAAATAAAAATCATGAGTTTATATTGACATTTCTAGCATATCTCAAGTCTCTTCTGTCTTGGTCTATAGCAAAGTTTCTAGTCTGCCACCTCAGAGCATGAATTGTAGAGCCTGACTCCCTGGGTTCAAATCCAGGCTTCACTATGGGAATATATTATTTTTTCTGGTATAGATTAACATATTTTTAAGTCTTTTCAATAAAAAAGAATAAATATAGTCCCTCAATTCTTCTAATAAATATAAATTTCAATTTCAATAATAATATTTTAATTGACAAATAATTTAAGTAAGAAGGAAATGATGCTGAATTCAGTAATAATCGATAACTCTTGGATTCTCTTGAAAAAAAGTTCTAAAAGGCAAGATTCTAAAATGAATAACAATAAATCCAGGGTACAATCAAAGGAAAGTAGGAAAGGAATCTATTTTTATACTTAATTCATTTCTGAACTCTAAATCACACAGGCTTCAATTATTAAGTACTGTATGGGTTAATGTTTTGAAATGAAGGATTTGCCTCTTAATGTGAAATCTGCAGTTCATCATAAAGTTAAGAAAGTAATGTCCTTAGCTTAGTTTTTCTCCAGAGAAGCTATTCTCTCTTTGTGCTGTCGGCAGCATATACTAAAGAGAGATAGGAGGAAGAGGGGGCATTTCCTGTATGAAAACATGGCAGAATATCAATGGGTTGAAGTAGTACAGCTTCTCACAAAGCACTGAATGTTCTATACTAATCATTTTGCTGGAAACCCAAATATTTTTTGTGGAATCTCTTAGATTTATAAAGTTTCACTCTAAAACTAGAAATGTATTATTTAAATAAAAGTGACCTGAACATAATTGAAGTAACCAACAAAATATTCAAAAAAACATAATCATATACATAAGTTAGAAAAATAAAGAATTAAATCTAAAAAAAAAAAAAATCTAAGAAACTTTAAAATTCTACCATAAGGTAGTAACATTTAAATATGGAAAGATCAATGCAAAATATTTTCTTAATTCTAAATAAAAATTTTGCATTATTTAAGCTATTAGTATTTATGACTATTTTATAAAAGGAAATTATTTTTTGCATATCTGATGTTATGCCTTTTAAAATAATTTTATTAATTGTATTTTAATAAATAGATATGAGAAATATTTTATTAATTTTAGTATATCTAAGTATCTTAAAATTATTTCTTTCATTCTTTTTCCAGTTTTTGTCTATGTAGCCTTTATGTTCCCTTATCTCTAGGTTCTTTTTTTTTTTTTTTTAGATTTTATTTTTAAGTAATCTCTACACCCAACTTGAGGCTCAAATGTATAACCCTGAGATCAAAAGTCACATGCTCTACCAACTGAGCTAGCTGGGCACCACATTTCTATCCTCTTTTTGAGAAACTGGTAACAAAAGAAGTTCACCATCCTCTTCTGGAGCTAAGATTCTGTGCCCAAGCTTGTAGTTTTAACGTTTTTCTTGACTTTGGCTCAATTAGTGCCTGGAAAACCTAAATCAGAGGTGAGGGGATGGTTAAAGTAGAAAAAAAAAGGCAGTCTGACTAAAAGTTTGATAATACTAATTAGATTAGCTAGGTAACAAAATGTCATAGAAAGAGTTGACAGATGCCAACTGGTACATCACTGGGGGCTATCTAAATTCACAGAAATAATTGTCTCCTGGATTTGCCCTTTGGCATTCATGTGGTCTACTTTGATAGAGATGCTGTCCCTTCAACTGAGAAGAGGAAAATGATCAATTATTGCTTATGGGATGTCAGTCCCAAGGATATAAGGTAAAGTTATGTTTAGCATCACCTAGTCAATTAGATTCATATAATAAGGTAGTGAATATTTACTCTTGCCTCTCATAACAGTATAGGTATTTGTACTAGTCTAAAAGTAGGTGTGAATGCAAATCCTTGGGCCTATGAAAGGGTGCTCCAGTTATTTCCACCGGAAACACAGATTGGTTTTTTTGAAAAGTATTACAGATGAAGGAGTTTCCTTTTAAAGTGTAGAGTAAAAAAACAAATATGCCCTCAAGTGATAACACAAAGAATTCCCTTAAATATGAAAGAGACACAGGAATTTGGAGGAAACCTAGGGATTCCAAAGGAAAGTGAGCATAAAACCAGCAATCAAATTAAGGTTGTGAGGTTGTGCTATGAGGTGAGTAAGAGAAAACCACAGTTTTTAGGGAGAGAAGTAGTACAATGTAAGGTACATTATGTAAAGTTCATTATGGTGGGGTAGACAGAAACGTGTTTGGAGGAACAAAAGAGAAAGAAAAGTATGGAGGGTAATAATGTCTTAGATTTGAGAGAAGAAGTAGTAGTATCAGAAGAAGACAGGTGGTCTTTAAGTGATTGAATAGGTTGAGATAAAGTATATTGCTGAAGGGTCTGCTTGAAATTTAATTGGGAGAACCATTTTCTGGCTTCTTCATATCAAGTAAAGAAAGCAGACCATTATTTAGGGGGGATTCTGGGCCCCTGAAATTCAAGAGGTCTTCAAAGGTGGACAACTTTCAGAGGTAGCAAGAGCCCAAAAGTTGTCATTGCAATTCTAAATTATCCTTAGTAAAATTTTTGCCATTTTGAAGGTACAGAAAATAATTAGTCCTACAGTGGTGAAGCACATGGATTGCTAGAGGGTGGAAAGTGGGTACCCAGTAATTGAGGTGACCTAGGAGAGAGCAGGATCAGATAGAAAAAATTCCCACCTCAGTTTCTAGGGCAGTCCTCTTTGAAAAGCTGGAAGGCTTGCTGTGAGCAATCGGATGAGAAGGGAAAAAAAGAAAAGGGCTCACAAAAGAGCTGAGTATTCCTGCTTCAGAGTTAGGGAGTAAATCTTCACTTGGAAGAACCAACAGCAGTTTCATCCAGGAAGTTGTCTCCTGATGAGCAGAGAGGCCAAAAGAGTCCTGCTCAATAGAAAGGGCCAGGGATTAAATCTTCCCTCAAAAGAACCAAGAATAATTCCATTCAGGAAGAGTCTCAGTCAACATAGAAGAGCCAGGAAAAGTCCTGCACAAATAGGAAAAAAAAAAAAATACAAAAACCAGAAAGAGTCCTGATCAGTCAGAAAAGTACCAGCAAGGGTACCATTTAGTAGAATTGAAGTAACTCACTATTATGCAACTACAGACAAATGTCCAGAGCACTGGATTGTTACTCACCACCACAGATCTCAATTTCTGTAGCCAGGCCAGAAGGACAAAAAGGGCCGAAGTTGGCACGAATACTTGGGTGAAAACATCAGGGTCTGAGGGCCTTCATCATTCTGCCCACATCATAGCACCAGACACTGTGAGAAATAAATAAATAAATAAATAAACCTGTACTTAGACTAAGAGAGAATTTATTCAGAAGTGGAAAGTGTTCCAATCTCAGTAATCCACAATCATCTGAAAATCAAACAGAATAAGTTTGTTTGCTTGTTTGTTTGTTTTTTTTTTAACAGATTATATGAAGAACAAGTAGAGATAAGCAAAATTTTCTCAGAGAAAGCTAGACAAGCAACAGGAAATGATCACTGGGTGAGACAGAAAAAAGATCTCTTTGTTGAGATGATTCCCAGAACAACTTGATAAAGGGGTCACATTCTACTTTTTTTAGAGCTTACACAGGGTTAAGGGAACACAGAGTTCAGGGGATTGTAGGAAAGAGAGAAGCCGGATTAAAGTTTAATCAAGACAAAACACAAGGTAAGAAAGAAGCAACTGTCAACATTTAGTCAGTCTCTATTTTTTGTTCTTTCTCTCCAGTTCAGGCAAAAGAGCCACACCACCCATAATCTGTGTTATTGTCATGGCTGCCACAGTAATTAAATTGTGGCGAGTTAATCTCCCTTTAACTTGCCATACACCAGAGTTCTTCAGCACTGTATTTTAAGGGGGATCAATGTATTGACTGTCAGTGTCCCATTTACCACAATCAAGGAGGTCAGTTATGTGTCATCAAGTATGTGACAATCTAATCTCAAAATTCCATCTGTAGGGTATGTGTCCTGGAGCACACTCTCATACCAATGACTTTCTCAATTAGGGCACTGGCAGGGAAAAGGAAATATACAACTAGAATATTTTTTGTTATTCTAATAAAGGGCTATTTCTACAAGTGTGAGGAAATTTCAGGGTAAAATACAACATAACACAGTGTCTTCAAACATTTAGAAACCATTATCATCCCTAAAACATGAGGTCAAAAGAGAGTAAGAACATTTTTATGAAAATGTAAACTACAGCCTAAAGGTTAACAGGGATTATCAGATTATTTTATTATTCTCTGCATTCCAAACTATATTGCAAGTATCAGTGCATTTTAACACTAAACACGTTTGACTGTTTAACACTAAACAGTATCATTAACAAGAATTCAGTACTTCAAGAAACATAATTCAACCCAAACAGTACTATTGTCATTTAAAACCTATACTATTCATGTGACAACAATAAATTAGAAAAAGCAGCAGTTAATATTTCTGCAATTACACATTTTCTAATGTCTATTTCCCTAATCTTTCGAATGTACACGCATGTGGGCACAAAGATATTTCATGTGATTATCAAGTGATTCTCTTTCTCAGTCTTAAGATTTTTTTTGGAAGATTTTATTCATTTATTTGACAGACAGAGATCACAAGTAGGCAGAGAGGCAGGCAGAGAGAGAGGCGGAAGCAGGCTCCCCACTGAGCAGAGAGCCCGACGCAGAGCTGGATCCCAGGACCCTGGGATCAGGACCTGAGCTGAAGGCGGAGGCTTTAACCCACTGAGCCACCCAGGCGCCCCAGTCTTAAGATTTTTTGCTGCATGTGATAAAGTAGTGTAGTTTCAACTTGACTATAACATCACTGTGGAGTTATTAAATAATAACAGGTAAATGATTAGCAGAGATAACTGGAGAATATGGCCTCTAATTCAGATAATTCATACCATAAAAATTTTGTTTTCATTTGTATGTTCATGAAATTGGGAAAGAAAACCCACAATGTTTCTATTATCTAGACAGTTGTCTAATTATTCAGCATAACCCAAATGTACAAACAGCTTATGAGTTAAGCATCATAATAATATGGAAAAAGAAAGTAATTATCTTTTGAGATATTAAATAGAAAACATATATATCCTCTTTTTGCTCTTTTGAAATGTGGGGAAAAAATAATTAGACTTCTTCAGTTCTCCAGAGACTAAAACTGTATGTTCTCAAAGGCACAAGGTTGGAGTAATTTTTATGCTAAATTTGGAAGCAATACCAATCTTTAAAAACACCGGACCAAGAAAACAGGATATGGCCTAATATGCAGAGAGGACCCAAAGGTATTATTTATAGCATTTCTTAATATATGAACTTTTTAAGCATTTGGCAATAATCAAATATATTTGAAATGTGCTTTTCCTGTTTAAAAGAGTAAACAACTACTTGGGCAAATCTGCTCTCAAAGATTTTATCTGCACTAAGATAAGCATGAACACAGAAATTTAAAGAAAATCTCCAACTCTTCTGAAATATATTTGTAAT
This sequence comes from Martes martes, assembly GCF_963455335.1. Taxonomy (NCBI): domain Eukaryota; kingdom Metazoa; phylum Chordata; class Mammalia; order Carnivora; family Mustelidae; genus Martes; species Martes martes. The sequence goes on along the minus strand of NC_137893.1, from coordinate 107,085,923 downwards.
TGCACACAACACTGTTTATGTATGGTTTTCTCAATCTTTGGAAGGTAAAAATACTATATAAGGTGAATTTCCTGTCTTACTCTACACACCAAAGTTGTGTTTCATAGAAATTTTCCTGTAACCATTATGTCCTCCTCAATGCTACCTAGTATTTTTCTTAATTAAGTACAAATCAAGAATCTATAGTGCACATACACATGCGTATATGTATATACCTAACCATCCATATAGCATTTAAGTCTCTATTGTCTGGAACAAAGAAGCAAATAAATCCATTATATTTTTCTGTGCATGTGTGGGTGTGTGTGTGTGTGAAATACAACTTATTACAATATGCAATTACACACTGAAATAAATGGAAATTATATTTGTCTAAGGTGAATGCTCACTATATCTTATATCAAGTCTTTCGTGTGAAATCAATAGATACTTTAAATCTTTAAATGTTCCATTTCTAATACAATATTTTAGCCAATAGAAAATATTTCAATACAGATTTGTTAAAAAACTAATGGCATTTTTATTATATTTTATGTTTTAGTGAAATAGATTAAATGATTAAAGCTTTTACTTTAAATTATAAAATATTAATTAGAATGTCAAAAAATACATGAAGGTGAATCTATTATCATTAAGGATTCTAATCAAGTTCTATTTTCATCAGTTTGTTGTTATTATTGAATGTTGGAGTAGACAAGTTATGACAATGATTCAAAATATCGGGTTCCTAAAATGCTGATATTTAACTTGTCTATCAATATATTTGCTCCCTGTTTTGCATAGGGTTGGTTCAAGCATATGGAAAATTTTGTCAACAGTTTAGGGGGGGAATGTAATTGAGAAAAAAAATTAAAAATCCACCCGAAATCCACATATAATCAAACACATTTTCCAAAATATGCCTCTGTTTTCATGGCACCATTCTTAAGACAGGGTGTTCAAAGCGAAAGAGATAGAACTTTCCTTTCCACTGCCTCCTCTTATGAAACATTATTTCTTCTGCAAAGTGACCAACAATGTTTATTTAAACTACATTCCTCTAGGTAGAGGTGATGTAGACGAGGATAGTTAAGGAGAAACACAGAGTAATTACTCTCAGACACTGAAGTTACCTGGAGATATCCCTAATATTAAAGTGCCCCACATTTCATGGACAGCTTTGACATTTAGTGGACTTTTGTGTAAACTGGAAATTCCAGAGGCAGATTGCAAAAGAAATTTCTATTCTATAGACAAAAGGTTTCTGAACTACTTTTTGGGTATTGAATATGTTTTCTATTATAATTCTTTAAAATATACTTATAACCCACTTTCTTGTTTTGTTGTGCTCTAGAACATGCATCTAATATACTAATGATTTATATTTATTTTGAATATTATTGCTTACCAACTAGAATTTAAGCTTCTTGAGGTAAAGCATTTTTGTCTCTTTTGTTAAGTGTTGTATTGCCTGATTCTAGAATAGTATCTGGCACAAGATAGGCACTTAATAGTATGTATCAAATGAAGGGGAGAGTGAATATCAAGATGCAGAAAAGAACTCTATCACAATTCTTTTACCTATCATGTCAGTATTGTGTAAGAGTCTATGATTACAAAGTAGTTTTTTTGGAGGGGTGGCAGGTCAGAAATGAAATCTGATTTGGGGAACTTTCAAAATGCACTGAGGCTAATTTTCACAATCCCTAATGTCTCCTGAACTTGTTCTTGATTGGTGGCTAGTTACATATATAATGTACTAAAGAATCTTATTACCTGAAAATTAACCACAATGCCCACATACTGTACTCTAAGATATTAAAGAAATGTAATCATTTTCTGTGAAAGTATTTAATGACATGGAACAGTGCAGACAGTATGAGAGTTACCCCAAATAGATCAGGATCATAGCTGGATCTACAGCCCATTCAATAAAGCTCACTCTGTGTTCACTGAAGACACTGTTCTGTGTGGCCAGTAAGTTTTAGACAAGACAATGTACACATCCCTTTCACTGCTCCTAGATATCAGATGGTTTTATACCTTAGGTGGTTCTCAATATCTGAATTCAAGCAGCTCATTTAATGAAGGGTAAATGGGATTGTCAATCTCTGCTCCAAGACTATTTATAGGCTGTTTTAAGATTTTATTTTCCTAAGCTGTGTCTTCTGCATATATTTTCACAGAGCACCTACTCAATCATAGATAATATTTATATATCTCTAAGGTAGCCTTGATAGCTTATCTCTGCTTACCTAGTATAGCTTACCTAAGTCAGACTAATTTCCTTGGGGAATAAGTCAAGGAAGAGCATTACAAGATCCTGGGTCCCCTTAAGGCTGGAGTGGTGTGGAGGACATTTGGAAAGCCTCAGCTTCATTTCTGTGTGCCCTGTCCAACTTATAACAGACCAGAATCACAGGAGAGATGGGTATGTTTGACTACTGTAAGATTTCTAGCAAAGGAGCAAAAAAAAGTCTCCCATTCTTGACGATGTCAGTAATTATGGTGAATAGGAAGAAAGCCAATAAAGTATCCCATGAACTGTCAGAAATCTTCCCTGATTTTCTTCAAAGCCTCCCGGGTCTACTACTCAGTTAAATACACACACACAGACACACACAGAGTATACATACATATTATATAGTATATATGTCATATATATGAAAAGTTGTATAAAACCATGTTCTGTCTCAGAACCTTACCAGGTTCCCTCAGGCCTTCCCTCGGATGAATTTGCCCCTACCTTGTGGGACCCTGAAAGAGGAAAGAAATACGGCAAAGCCCTGTTTCATCCAAACCGTTTTTGCTAGGCTCATTTGCAATAATCTCGTTAGCTTGGAAATGTGTCCAGACTTCTGACCCTTGCCTAAATTGGTCTTTTTGATTTGCTCCTTCTTGTTTTCATTGGCCTTACTTTTCCCACCTTGTAGTCTCTGTATCAGTAGCCTCAACGGAGGTGTACATATACTTTATGGTAACTCCAAGGGACATACCGGAAAACACAGTTTTAACAAAATAAGTTTTTAGCTCCTTAGTTTTCATTTGTAGTCTCTCCTGAACTCGAACTGTATCAGAATTCTCCTGTTGTCAAGGCATGATGCAGATTCTTTTTTCCCATTCCCTTTTATAATCATGCTTCTCATGCTCTACAAAAGAAAGCATACCTTCCACTCATCGTAAGTCTTATTACTGTGCATTGCCCTGGGTTGTTAATAAAACCTCAGGGTGCTAAACAAAGGCAGAGTTCAAAATGGAAATACTGTATTGGTGAGCATTCATTAATCAAGGCATCTGAACTTATTCTAGGGCTTCTTGTCTTTTCCTGTGTCATACATTTTTGTGTGAAGGGCGAAATATGACATTAGAAACTAGCTTCTTTTACTTGTTTCTGAACATTTGGATTTCAATTATATTGGATTGTGGTGCAGCAGGAGTAAAAGCAAACTTTTCTTAAGAATATAACACTTGTAAGGAGAGTCCCAGGATAGCACTGCATACAACACTGCAAATAAACATTGAACAGGGTGACACTCTCTGTGCCTTATCTATGTTAGGTTGGGAATATTTGAGATTAGTTTTTTTTTGTTTGTTTAAAGCTGAAAAATAATATTTCCCTAGTGACATGTACACCCTTATTCATTTTTCATTTTTACCACTCTATACAATAAAGCAGAACCTCGTATAGGTTTTCATTTGCCCATGTCTTTTCCTGGGTCTCATTTGCATATTTTCCTGATTTGAAGATAAAGATAGTGAAAATTTTCACATATACTTTCAGCAGACCAACATTACAATTTCACCCACACTACATATAGATTCCTTTAGGTTCTAGGAAGAAATAGTCTCATTTATATGTCCAATATCCCTAAACTCTGGAACCTAACCCATCCATAAAATCCTCCTTGTGCTGATACCTGTTCTATTTGTGTGAGTCAGCTAAATGTATCTACTAGGCTTGGCATAGTACCCAGTTATACAAACAAAAATTAATCTAGGTGTCACTGTAAAGAAATTTTGCAAATGTGATTAACAGCTACAGTTACAATTAGTTGACTTTATGTAAAGGAGATTATCCTCTATAATCTGTCAGGCCTGATCAAATCCATCAAAAGGCCCAAAAAGCAGAGTTGAGGTTTCCATGTCAAGGATTTTCTGCCTGGACAGTAGCATCAGTTCATGTGCCAAAATTTCCATCCTGCCCTTCCTGACGGCCTGCCCTATAAATTTCAGACCTGTCCAGACATCCTCCAAATCATACAAACCAACAAAATCTGGATCAATTTTCTAGAATGCCTTGTAAATTTTTACAAAATGGTGGTTTCCAACAGAATTTTTTTTCCCTAACAGTTCTGAAAGCCAGAAAACCAAATGAAGATGTCAATAGGGCTGTACTCTCTCCAGAGGCTCTAAAGGTAATCTGTTCCTATTTTCTTTCACTGTCTGGTGATTTCAGCTGTTCCTTGGCTTGTGGCCATATCATTCAATATCTGCCTCCATCGTCCCATTGCCTCCTCTGCTTCTTTGTCTTCACCCCTATGTGTGGGTTTCAAATTTCTTTCTGCTTTTCTATTATAAAAATATATTTCACTGAATATAGGGTACATGGGGATAATTCAGGATAAGCTCCTCCTTTTAAATGTCCTTTGCAAAATCACATCTTTTGCCATATAAGTTAATATTCATTATTGCCATATAAGGTAGAACTCAAAATTTCTGGCAATTAGAAAGTGAAATATCTTTTGGAAGACTATTTTTTGGCCTACTGTAGGCCACTCTTTACTCTGAAAGATTCCTGTTTATTCCACAAAATATATTCACCTGATCCCAACATACCCAACAATCTCAAATAATTATAGCACCAGTTCAAATCTCAAAATCTCATCAAATGTCATCAGACTAAAAGTCCCAAATCTCATCACCTAAATCATCTAAATTAGGTATGAATAAGACTCTGCATATTATACATCTTGGGGCAAAATTTCTCTCCTTTTTTCAACCTATGAAACTGGAAAATAAATTATATGGCCCAAAATACAATGGGGGACAGGCCTAGTATAACAGTTATATACTTTCCTATTCCCAAAGAGCTAATGGAAGGCAGAAAGGAATTACCAGTTCCAACCAATTTTGAAATACAGAAGAACAAAATCCAATAGATTTCAAGTCCTGAGTATAATCCTCTATGACTTGAAGTTCTGCCCTGTGGTCTTATGGCTCACTTCTCTCGGTCTGCAGTTCATTCCTCTAGATTAGTGTTCTGTCCTTAGAGTCATTCTTACTTTTTCTTCAGTGGTAACACGTATTTTCATGTGAGTAGCTTTATCAGCTTCTTCCATGCCTAAAGAAATTTAGGAGTCTAGCAAATATTTTCCTTGACAGTTCCTTCCTCAGTTCATCCCTTTCTTCTTGCATTTTACTATAAGCAGCAATAACAAACCAGCCTGCGTCTTAAATACTGCTTGGAACTTGAATACTCAAGTCCTTCACTTACAAATTTCTGTTTTCTGTACAACGATAGAACATAATTTAGCTACATTTTTCCGCCTATACAGAAGGATCACCTTTCCTCCAGTTTCCAACTACATGTTCCTCATTTCCTTCTGAATTTCCACCAAAAGAAACTTTCCATTCATATTTTTATCAACATTCTGTGTATGACCATATATGTATTCTCTAAGGTAGTAGGCTTATGTCCTACACTCTTCATTTCCTTCTAAGTCCTAACCTATTATGTAATTGCAAAGACATTTCCACATTTTTAGGTATTTGCTTTATAGCAACAATTTGCAACAATTTTCTGATACCAAAATCAGTTTCCCAAGGCCACCCTGAAAACTTACCACAATTGAATGACCTGGCATAACAAATTTTTTCCCTCATAGTTCTGAAAGCCAGAAGTACAAAATCAAGGTGTCAACAGGACTATACCTCCTCCAGAGACTCTAAGGGAAATTCCATTCCTTATTTCTTCCAGGTGACTAAAGATGTTCTTTGGCTTGTGGCCACATCACTGTAGTATGTGTTTCCATGGTCACTTTGCCACTTCCTCCTCTATGTGTCTTCTCTTCTCTGTACCTATTCCATAACTCCCCGCTCCCCTCCCTTATAAGGATGCACTGAGAGATTCCACACAGATAATCCATGATAATCTCCTCTAAAGATCCCTGACCTTATCACATCTTTTGCTCATATAAGGTAATATTAATTTCAAAATATAAACTTTTAATTAAATGAATTAATTTATTAGAAACACCTTCCTGATTAATTGTCCTGTTTCAAAGGTATATTTATGTTTTCACTAATTCTCTTGAACTGTCCTTTCAACCATAGAAACAACCAGTTTCTCAAAGGAAAAACAAACTTGGCAATGACTTTCTAAATTTGTATGTCCCAAACCCTGTTTCCATTTGGAAGAGAAAGAAAAATGAAAGAAGATTTTAGGGACATTACATGTTCATTTCTCTTTTCCCAAGATGGGTCCTTATCATCCCATGACTCACTCATGTATCACTTCTAAATCACTCAAATCTTGTGTTCAACCACATATGTGTACTCTAAATCATGATGCTTTATAAATATTTTTTTAATGGGGCTGAACAAAATTGCTTCTTCACAGCAAGGAATAAGCACATATCTGTTGTTTTTCATTGAAAGGATATTTGCCTTTTTTTTTTTGTGGGAATATTTCAAAGCACAATTGAATATCACAGTCATTTTTAGCAGAATAATACAATAGAATTTCCAAAGAGTATTGAAAAATAATTAAGTAGAATGTTGAAAGCAAGATGAGACAAGGGTTGAAATGCCATACCAATTCTATATCTAAAAATAATTTTAACTAGTTTATTTGCAAGTTATAAATCCTTATAAATCTTGTTTTATAGTATATGCCAACATTACTTTTCTTAGGAAATTGCTAATATATAGGGAAATAATGCTATGAAACCAAAGATATCTGATTTTCGTTATGCTTCTTACCTTTTTTCATGGAGCTTTACTAAGTAATCTGAAGAATTTTCCTCTTATTGTCTGAATGATTTAGGTATTTTAGTTAACACAGTCTTCTTTTTCCAGACTCACATTAGTAACTTCATTTGCTTAGACACTGTCTAAAGTGACCCTGGACAATATAAAATGCCAAAAAGATATATATATATTTTTATGTAAAATGTAAAACACGTGGCATAAAATTCTAAATCAGCTTAATATGTTTTCAGTGATCTTCAAAGTATGATTTGAATCAAGACCTTACATTTGTATGCTTGATAATAACCGGAAATCATACTCATTTCTGACACAGCAGGTTTTTGATAGCTCTGTAAAAAACAGAACATCATTACTTCAGGCAAGGTGACAAGGATAATCACTTTCTATAATTCATGGTTAATACCTGAATGCCAGTGAAGAATCATTATGTCCTTGGTCCAAAATTTTTAGCCATACTACATCATCTGCCTTCCAAAAAAATATTTGCTAGAATTACTACAGTGACTCCAGTTCAAAGAGACTGCATTAGATTTTTGTCAGCTTTTGAAAATGCTGTAATTCAAAGTAATACTTGAACTGCTAACATGCAATACAAAGTTTATAGCTTCCTTATAGTAGTAACTCTCTTTGGAAGTCTAGAAGTCTGATGAAATCTTTTTATCTGCACCTTTTGTCAAATAAAGTGGCATCTCATGAAAAAAGAAGTGGGAAGCATTTAGAATATAAAAAACAGCTATGTTTTTGCTTAAAAACTAGATTTGAAAATACGTGTTTTTGTGTTTGTTTTCCTTAAAGTCCAAGTGTTCCTTTTATAACTGGTGGTATTTTGTCTCAAATGAAATCATCTAAATCAATGCTCTTTATTGATAAATTAAAAAATGAGAAGACCTCTGTGCATAATATGATTTATCTTGGGTTTGCTTATTTAAGGTGTAAATACAATAGATGCTGACTATGTCTGGAGTTACCAATATAACTTGTTGCATGTGTAAATATGCTCTCACCATGTACAGTCTTTTTCCTGCATTTATCATGTAAATGTATTCAAGCATGTGGAATATATGTTTTATAAGTCACATTTCCATTCTTCTTCTCCTGGTATTTTCTTTTCTTTTTTTTTTTTTTTTTAAGATTTTATTTATTTATTTGAGAGATAGAGATCACAAGTAGGCAGAGAGGCAAGTAGAGAAAGAGGGGGAAGCAGGCTCCCTGCTGAGCAGAGACCCTGATGTGGGGCTCGATCCCAGGACCCTGGGATCATGACCTGAGCCAAAGGCAGAGGCCTTAACCCACTGAGCCACCCAGGCTCCCCTCCTGGTATTTTCAAAGAAAGAAAAACAGTATCTTTTTATGTGTTTACTGAGAATTTCTCTTCATTTAAAACATTGCTGCAGTTTTAGTTGAACAATGATATTGCTGATAATGATTTTAAGAAACATCAGATTTCTTAAAAACTACATTATTTTTATTCTTTCTTCAGGTTATTACGCCTACCTCTAGGAATTTCTTCTAGTGTAGACTCTTTTAAACTTCTAGCATTTGAGTCTGATATATACTGTAAGTGATTCAGAAAAGAATTGGCCCAAGGTCATCAGAATCTCTCCCTTCTCAAGGGGAAATCTACAGGTGTGGTCTCTTGCGCAAAGTGATTGAGGAACAAGATCAAATGACTAGCAATTGTAGCTCCAAAGAGATTAAATTATCCATTAGACATCTCTAGGTTCTGGAATATATACTCTATAGAGGTATAAGTCTCTGTCCCCTTGTAGCTTATATTCTTGTGGGAGGAGATAGATTCACAACAAATAAAAAATAAACCTGATATAGTTGGTAAGAGCAGGGGAAAACAAAACAAAAAAAGTAGAGCCAGACTCTTGGTGGAAAGAGGTTGTGTTAAAATTGGTATCTTCAGAATAAGCCTGACTTAGAAACTAAGAGGTGACATTTGATTCAAGACTATGGTGATGGGAAGATAAAACATGGAGACATCTGGGTATACAGCATTCCATGTAGACGAAAGAGCCAATTCAAAGCCTTGAAGCAGTAGTGGAGCCTGCTGTGTTAGAAGCCATTGGGAGGCCAGTGTGATTGTCATAGAATGAGCAGAGAGAGGCCATAGAGAGGTCAGCATCAGATGATGTCAAAGGAGAAACTGTGAGCCAGTTCATGTAGGGCCTTGTACGATAATAATAAGGAGATAGATCATCATAGAGCTATGTTTCCCATAGGTTTTGAGATCTTTGATTCAAGGCAGCTCAATGAAAACATACATTTACCCAATTTTTTTTTTTTTTTACACTAGAATAAAGCAAGGAATGTATAAATTAGAACACTCCAGGGCACCTGAGTGGCTCAATAAGTTGAGACCCCGATTCTCGTTTGGGCTTAGGTCATGATCTCAGGGTCATGAGGTCCAACCCTGCATTCCACTCTGAGCTGAGTGGGGAGAGTTCTTGAGATTTTTTCTTTCTCCCTCTCCCCCTATCCCGCTCCAGCATGCACATGCACATGCACTCTCTCTCTCTCTGTCTCTCAAATAAATAAATATATTTTTTTTAAAAGATCCTAAAGAAGAACTAGAAAAAAATAAAAAGGACACTTTAAGCCATACAGAAATTTTGGAAGATAGACAGTAAATGAGATCAACTTGACTGTGAAAACCATCAGTAATAAGAAATTCATAAGCCCTTGTAGGCATAAGGGATCTCAGAAAAGACAAGGGTGTTTCTGTTGTTTTGCTTGTTTTGGCTAAAGGAAGGATGGAAGAATGGTTCTGGGAAGTTACCAGCATTTACAAATAATCTCCATTGAATGCCTACTTTTTCTAGGAGAGCTGATAAGTGCATTTACCTCCACAGGAAAGCCAGAAGTCTGACTCACAGCAGCAAGGGATGCCTAGAGTATGTGGCTCAGACTACATCATCTAGGTGCCCTATATCCAGTTTAAATGCTCAGAGGACAGAAGTTAATCAGAACAATGATAACAGTGACTGAAAAACTTTGGGGAGTCTTATTTAAGGCTATTAAAACAAAATTAACAAACAATATCACATGAAACCTATATAATGGCATACGATAGCAAGTCAATATGGCATTTTTGATATCATAATGAATCCAGATGAATATATGCATATGTATTCACAAATAAGTTTGGCTAAAATAGATACATATAGACTTTGATTGATAATTTTGTTATCAACACAAAGTGTACATGCTTTTCAAGTAATATTTAACAATTGTCTCTATAATACAGTATAAGGAAGAACTCAATTCAATACAAAAGGTTTCCTGACCACAATAAAATACATATATAACATATAAATATTGTATGTACTCTTACACTTCATGAAAATATAATACGCAATGAAATAAATACTAAATGATACTCAATCCAAAAACTCTTATCATGGGTATTTTAGAAATTCAATTCAGAAATAAACAATGATAGTGTTAGATTAGAAAAAACAATGGAAAAAACATGTATGCCTTTTATATGTGTTTAAATGTCTCTTAGAAAAGGAGGAAAAAATAAAAGAAGATTGTTATGCACCAATAATGGGTCCGTGATTAAAGGAGCGAGACTGATACAAAGCGAAGGTCAAGCAAAGCTTTATTTCGCGCCAAGCATCAAGAATCTAACCTAACGTTTGGGGCCGCATCTCTTACAAGAGAGGGCGACCCTTCTCTCTTTCACAGACTAGCTTTTAAGGGCGAAGGCCATGCGGTCGGGCCTGGCCACGCACAGGTGACCAATGAGATTGTAACACACACAGGAAACTCCACAGTGATGCTAGGTGACCAATTGAGTTACAATTTACCCTAGTAGACATTTGAACCAGCCTATTACACCTTGATTAGGATTGGCGCCAAAAAGGCTCCCAAAGGGCGGGGCCCATACTCCTTGGTAACCAGGGAGACAGTATGCACACCCCCCCCCCCACTGATTGATGTCTCCACCTGGCCTGACCCACCCTTGTATCTGGGCTTTGTTACCCGGAGCTGGTTTCTGGGACTTGTTTTTTAAGTGAATCCCCTGGGGAAAGGGGAGTAGGGACAGTTTAAGGGTTAAACAACAAGGTTTTGTTTAACCTCAATGAAAGCCTCTTGCTAAAATATAAAAATATAAAATAGGTCCTTACAAAGATGACTGGAGATTACTAAAAACTGAAACAGGAATGTCATATACTTCGTATTTTAAGATCTAGAATAGATCCAACAGTGTATTCCTATCCAAGATTAAAAATATTGCTCCGAATTGCTATGTATAATCTGAGTTGGTATTTGTGAGTTTCTTGAAGTCCTAAAAGGAAAACCATTATCATTAAAAAAAAAAAAAAACTATTTAGTAATAAAATTTAGTTTTAGATTGAAATTCACCACAACTTTTATATATTTAGGGAAGGCATAAATCACTTGATGGTGTATATGAAATAGATAATTAAAAAAGAGGTCACAATACTTAAAAGTAGAATAGGTTACTGCAAATGTGAATTACACTATAAAGCTGCCAATAAGTTTATGAGATCTTATATTTTCACTTTATATTTTTTAAGACAAACCTAACATATCCTTTTTAAGAGACTCTTAAACATACAGGTGCATTCTATATTACCATATTTGATGTAAAATGCAAATTTACTATTTAAATAACTTTATTCCTATTTGACTGAAATCTTAATTATGATAAAGATGATTTCTTTCTTCACGTGCATTCTGAAAAAAAATAAAGTAAATAAGCTAATATGAAACTTTTTTATAGCTCAGTACTCATACATATTTTTATAATAAAACATGATTTCTTAATATTAGCTTTATTTTTTCTGATTACCTGTAACACAGAATGAAAAATGTTGTCAGTAAAAAAGTCTAAAAAATTAAGAAAAAAAAAAGAAAACTTTTTACCAGATACTACCACTGCTAAATAATTATATATATGAAAGATATAAGTACACACTTTGTTTACACATACAGATTTTTTATTGCCATAAAATCAAATCATAAAATATTTGTTCTTTTATAAGGTGTTCTTTATTCAATATGTACATCTTTATGGCTTAAAACATTTGCATCATTTTTTGATAAGTCACAAAGGATTTATATATAAATCATGTGCCATAACTTATTGGTGTTTTTATTTATGTATTTTACCATTTACTGTCTCTCTTTAAGGACAAGAGCAAGTTAAAATTATAAACTGCTTTTAATATATGCCAGTGTTTGGAGGAAAGAAATTGGTAAAGATGCAACTAATGTGATTTTTAATCACCTTTTTTATAACTATTACTTACTGAATATTTACTTTATGCTCACTTTCTTCTTAGAAAAATTTATTTGTTATTATTATTACCAATCCCATTTTAAAGATAAAGAAACTGACATGCAGAAAGTTTCAGTAACTTCCCCCATAGTCAGTCAACCAGGATTCTAAGAGAGGACTCTAACCTAAAAGCTCCAAACTACTATATTACTTATTACAGCATGTTTGGGTTATGTGTGATTACCTATTATTGCACTGAGTCTCATGCATAATAGTAAACTATTTTTCCAACACTGAAAATGATATATATTTTTTTTTTACTGTACCCTCCCACACCCCAAATAGCAATATATTAGGAGCAATAACACACAGCTTTAGTCAAAACCCTGTTTGGGGCTGGGATTCAAACATGGCTATCTCTGTCTGATACTCTGGTGGGAAGTTCCTGAAACTAGTTAATTTGCACAAGACTTTTGTGTAAGACAGTTAAATGGCCATGTCCTCCAGAGAGTGAATTGAGAGCATTGGAATTTGTCTCTGTGATGGGTCCGTGATCCACCCCCAGGTATAAGTGTCCAAGTCCTAGGGAGAAAGAAGTAGTTATAAAGATCAACTGAACATGGTTTGCACTAAAATATTGTATCCTTGGGAGTACAAACAGCATTGCTTTGAGGCCCAGACAACAAAGTAGAACCCAAGTGGGGCACAGAGGCCTGTTACCCATCCTTTTAACAATACTACATGAATATCATTCAGAACCTCAAAACTATAAAGCCATTTTGAATTATCAAGAACTTCAAAACGTGATTGATGGCACTTAAGTCCTGAAAGCAATGTGTGTTAGAATGGAATGCCGTTTGGTAGAATGAGCTTGTTCAAAACCTATTTCCTGAGTCCCCAAGAACTTTAGAAAATGGTTGACAGTAGAACATCACAAAAGTCTGAGGAACTCTTTTGTTGATCTGATCAACAAAATATGTATGATTAATATTAACATGAGTCAACATTAAGACATTAGCAAATGTGTATTTTCAAAACCTGAGGTGCGCTGGAATAATTAGCAGAGTGTCCCTAAACAACCACTGGTAGAGTTGATTTTTGGTGGAAGGAATTAGGCCACACAAGAAAACCACTGTCTTTTAAAATCTCAGCAAACTTTTTCTCAATACCAATGACCTGACTAGTTGCAGATGTAACTTGGTTTATGTCCTGAGAATAAGTTTCTAGTCCTGCTTTAACGTTTTTTAAGTTAAATGTTGCTATGCTAGTCCCCCTTATGTGGGGGATATGTTCTAAGACCCCCAGGAGATGCCTGAAACTGCAGACAGTACTGAATCTTATACATACTGTTGTTTCCTATACATTCCTACTTATGATAAAGTTTAATTTATAAATTAGGCATAGTAAGGTATAAATAATAATAACTAATAATAAAACAGAAAAATTAAGACAATATACTATAATAAAAGTTATGTGAATGTAGTATTTCTCAGAATATTTTGTTGTACCATATTCACCTTTCTTCTAATGATGTAAAATGATTAAAGGCCTACATGATGAGGTGAATGATGTAGGCATCATGACACAGTGTTAGGCTACAACTGACCTTCTGATGATTCCTTAGAAAGAGGATCATCTGTTTCCAGATTGCGGTTGACCAGGGGTAACTGAAACAAGAAAGAGCAAAACTGCAGGTAAGGGGGACTACTGCAATTTGGAGGACAGACTGTCCTTAAGTAAATAGTGATTTACGACCCTGAAAAAAAGTTCTCATAGAAAACCTGGTGAAAGTTAAAACTGACTTTGACATTATATTAAGAACTGCCATGTGTTTTATACCTAATGTACAGTGTGATGATAATCATACCCACCAAATTCATCTGTTGTGAAGATTAAACAATGCATGTAAATCACACTAATATTCATGGACCACTGAAATATGCAAGACACTTTCTTGAGCACTTTATGTATATAAATTCATTTAATCTTCACTAAAAATCTCTAAGATGTGAAAAATAATTATACCTAGGGTAATAAGGATTATAATAGCAGAACTTGTACAACACTTATATATAGTCCACTGTTCAAGGTAATCAGCTATACTTGTATAGAGAGAACATGAAGAACATAGAGGTGAAGAAGATTTCTGGATGTCTCCCAGGTGTTCATGGAAGAACCAGGCTACTCACCAGGGTGGTCAGATTCCCACTGCCCATTTAATAACTATTCCATAGCACTTTATGAACAGTGCTCCAAAAATCTTGATTACGATGTGTCAGAAACATTCCCCACACTATTGATGATCTTCTTATCCACACAAAAATGCCCTGATAGGTTATACATGTCTGTCCCACATAGCACAAAAGTGTCAGGGCTGATAGCTATTTTACTAGCACCAAAGTCCATGTATTTCTCTACATGTGGGACTGTCTTCCCACTAAAGAAAACACTGTTATAACAGGAGTCCATTATAGGATGGGTTGGATGGTGGAAAATGGGGAAAGATTGAAATGATGCAACAACTAATTCTTTTTCCTGCTTCAACCAGAACTAATTTATTTTGTATGTTTGATATATTCATTTATTGTTGTTCTTCATAAGATTCAATTTGGAAAAAGAAAAATTTCTCAAAAGAAACAAACAAATAAACAATGATTGACAGCCTTTCTCTATTAGGGGAAGAACACATTCCTTCCCACCATATTCATGTCATCCATTTGATCATCTTACCTAATTTTCCTCATCAAAACATAATACTTGTCCAAGTTTAACCTAGACCTTCATATTGAGCTCCAATTTCTATTCTGAGGGTTAAAATTTGTCCAGATCCATTTATCAGGACTCTATTAACTGGTTTAGTTAATCCTCTCCTTTTGGGCTCATTGCATTGTTTAGAAATATTATGGTCCATGTTTCAGATAAAGCCAAATATCAGATAGATGATAGATAGATAGACAAATAATAGATGATTGATAGATAGAACAAATATCAGGTAGATGACACATAGAAAGATAATAGATGATTGACAGATAATAAGATAAAGTTGCCTCTCATACACCCAATTTTGGAAATTCACAATATATTAATACCTTACATAAGGACACAATAATAACCTTACATTAATAACACTAATTGGTTGATAAATATCAATTATCTTTCATACCAAGAATGATTCTCAATGCTTAACTCTGAAAAAAAAAAAAAAAGATAACATCTTTATATTTAAAAAAGCCAGCTAGAACTAAGTCTATTTGAAATGCTTCAGTATTTCTATTAGCTACTGAATTGCCTAAAAATACTTCTCTCTCAGAAAACTTTTCACCTGTTTCTGGTAAATCACCTCAAAGGAAAGCACAGAATGTTGCTTTACCAAGTAAGGCAACATTTCTATTTGCAATACTTAGGTGGTTGCCTGGAATCTTCTCACTCATCTTCAATAGATGATTATCACTGTGATCTTCATTAATTTCCAAAGACTGAGCTTCTTCAAAGAGAATTCCATAAGCTTGTTTGAATTGAGAGTTGGCTGCTCAAATACAGGTGGCTATTGGTCAGAAGAGGAAATATTTTTCAGTATGTAAGACACCTAACAGGTTTATACAATATGTAGTTAATACTGGCTTTATGTTTATTTATTTCTGTTATGTTTCCTTTTACTTTCCTAACTCCCTTCACAGCCAATATATCAAGTTCTATTAAGATGATCATCCAACTACATAAAATTATATTCCTTTAATCAAATACTAGTGATCGACCTCCTCTACAAGGCCTTGGCATATTACTGTGTGTATGTGTTAAGATTAGAAGACTCCTTGAGTGTGATGTATGTAAATGGATTCAATATTAAGTTTCAGGTGTTTCTATGTTTGGATCACTTCTCAGAATATTCTGAATAACTTACAATGTAACATTCTGAGTCATAGAGTTGGCACTCTTTCATTAGCTAGAGTTAGATTCCGGGGCAAACTGCTCACTACCTTTCCTATCACCCATCTATTAAATTAAAAGACATTATCCTTCAAAGACCTTTCTATAACCATATTTGCACATTTATTATGCAGAACACCTCCCTAAAGCCCTGCATATTGTCAATAAGAAACTCTCAGAACTACTAGATAAAGGCTATTTGAAATATTTATCAACCTAGTCCTGGGTGTTACTCTAGAGACTCATATTTGAGAGAGCAGCATGAATGTAAGTCCTTTAGTGGTACTGTCCTTGTTAAATCAATTGTAGTTGGCAGGTCTCACATTTTGAGTTATTTGTCCTCAGGATCCCATGTAAAGAATAAAAACAATAATCATTGTTTGTGATAGAATCATTGCTTTCTGATGTGACATAATTAACAGCTCTAGGCCATGTCTTCATACCTCTCAAAAATGCTATGCATTTATCACGTAACTAAAATTTCTTTACCTAGAAAATAGAGTTGCTTTTCCCATGGCTATCATTATTTTTATGTTTCAGGCTAATATTTATATTGTTAACTGGCATAGGAGCAAAACCATGAAATAAATTATCCGGACAAAAGAGTAGAATTATACTTTACTATATTTTGCTTCTTAGTAACCAAAATTTTTAGGTTATAGTTCAAAAATCTGTGTAAATTATTAATTTTTAATAGTTGGAGTATGTGATTTTATTTAACAGAAAATTTTAAATGATGGCCATATTGCCAGACATGATTATCCCCTTCCAAATGTACTTACATATTACTGGAGATTAGAGACTTATCACAATGTTAGTGGGTTTACACCTTGGTATCTCCACTTAGTGTTAATCTATTTTGATTTATACAATTCCTATAACTATACACAATGCTTTAATAGCTAGGAATTTCTTCATGTTAAGAATATGCAAAACAAAACAAAGAACATATATATAATATATATGTGGATATATAAAAACATATATAAAACATATATATATATATAAAATTCCATCCAAGGAAACTAAAACCTGATTTATCATCACATATACTCTACATGTGAAATTGTATAATCTAATCATATTTGTATCAATAGTACATATCTATCTTTTTAACTACAAGTCTATCCATCTTATCTTACTCCATTTAATATAATAAAAATAAAGCAAAAGAGATTTAAAAAATATACACAGGTTTTCAGTGGTCAACCAGATTTGGGCATCTCCCATGAAAATGTATAAATACTTAAAATTAATGTGCTGTGTGGTATTATACAGTTGCACAAAAAATATTTCAAAGCAGGGGAGCAGTTCCCATGAAAGTGATTAAAATATCTCTCAGTAATCAAATATGGTAGATTTATTTTATCTAGTTGCAAGGCTTGGAAAAACTGGTCATTAGAAGTACTACGTCAGTTCAGCACCAATTTTTGGCTGATTCCAAAATTATACAACAGAACTAGATGTTGTCATGTGTGTGTGTGTATATATATATATATATATATATACACACATACATAATATGTATTATGTTATATATAATTTATTATTATTATTTATATTTATTTTTCCCTTTTTTCCACAGGTCTTTGTTCTGACTTACTACAAAAAACTGTTTGGCATCTCTAAGAGGGTCTTTGACTCAATAGGATGGTTCCTACAATTTCTAATCTTGTTATTCTACCAGAAAATAGTAACAAACTCATTATTCCTACAACAAAGTATCAGACTGCAAGCAGGCTACAAAACACACAGTCCCTTTGTCTTTATTCTGTGTAGACTTCACTAAGGCATCCATGTTCTTCATCTGATGCGGAGCCAGGGCAGCATTCCAAAGTCTTTTCTGATGGGTTATTATAATAACACATGGTAGAAATTTACTACTTAAGATATTACTTTTATAGAATTAAATTAACTGATGAGAAAACATGAAAATTACAGCCCAGACATTTTGATTGAAGGTCATATATTATGTTATATATAATATATTCAGGTCATATATTAAGTTAATAACATTGATTACTTCACTTCTAAGTTTGAGTCTAGCTTTTTAAAATCAAATCCATTGTAAAAAATATTCTATTTTATCAGCGAGACAACCAATGTCAAGTATATCCCTGCAACACATTTTACAGAAAATACACACATATATTCTAATATGTACTCATTTGATATTAATCATCATGGTGGTTATTTAAAAATAATCGCAGTATGCCAGTTGGTTATATGTATTTATCAGTTTTGCCACATTTTAAGATAAATAAATTTTGAAGTAATGCTCTTTTTTTTAATACTTCTAATCATAAAGCTCTTGGCCTCACACCATTACAAGTTCAAATGCATATAAGCATAAACCAAATCCATTATTTCTTCAAGTTTTCATAGTTATACCTCTCTTACTGCTTATTAGATGATTATATTAAGAAACAAAAACATTAGCCATAATGTACATAAGTAGAGAATTGGTTTTTCAGAAATATAGCAAATTTGGAGTCTTCCAGTGGCTACCAACTGTTGTTTGTTAAATTGGATTTAATGGTTTAGGGACACTTCATATTTGTCTATTAGAAAGTGAAGTTTTAAGGGTGAAAATTGAAATATACCATATTTAGGCATAAGTGGTTTATCAAATTCTTGGCCAGTGTAGATGATACTCATTTTGGATCTCTGGCTTAAATTTTAAGTTCCAAACCATTAGCAAAAGCACATGTTAATTGTTTGGGGTGATTTTATAAAAATCCATGTGAATCATGTGTATGTATATATGCATATGTATAAATGCGCAAATACACACACACAAAATGCAGTGTTCTAAAGAGATGTATTTTAATGAGGTAAAATGTCCAAAGGAGCATACCTAAAAGTAACAGCCTATGTTTGGAAGAAGAACCTTTGGTTTACCAATGAAAAACGTACATTATAAACTGACTTCAAGAACTCCTTACTCTTGGGCATTAATGAATCTTATCTAAAAATAGATGACTTGTGGTAAGAGAACAAAGTTCAGTCCTTCATACCACTACTACCAATTAAGTAGCATAAACATTAAAATGAGTTTCTAAAACCAACATTTTTCAACCGAATAATCTAATGTTCAGTGAAGCATTCTTAACTTGATGCAATTTCCAAAAATGCAAGGTTATGCCCTCAAATTTTAGCTTATTTTGCCTTCTTAACAAACAAGTTGCTCTTTGATTAAAACTTAGAAACTTAGTTCAAAATCAAGGAAAAATATTATCTTATTTTTCTCCAATAAATATAACAAATCCTTCCTTTAAAAAATGAGTCAGACAAAAATAGTAATACATGAGCTGCTTGCCAAGAACATGTACTCTAAGATGAACATTTTAGAAGAAAATATCTCATTTTGTCAGTCATTTTTATTTGACTTGTCATCTCTTGCTTATGGAGGGACTGGACATTTTAAGGAGCCAGACCATGATATACATGGTAACAGATAGAAATACGTATATTCATACAGATATAGGCAATTTGGAAGACGATTTCATAGGAAGAGTGAGAAGGTTCCGTCAAGTGCTTTTGCTTTGCCAGGAAAAAATAAAGTTTTCGATGAGAGTAAGGGAAAGAATGGTCTGGAAGACTTTAGTGCAACATATAAGTCATGAAATAGAGTTAAAAAACAATTTATTGGATGATAGTAACAGGATTTCTAGCAATTTTGTGTGCTCAGTTTTGTGGATGTTAAGTGGCAAACTGTCAGGGTGGGTGGGTGGCTCAGGTGTGTATAAGTAACGATGCTGGATTTCAGCCCAGGTCATGATATCAGGGTTGTGAGATGGAGCCCCATGGTGGGCTCCATGCTGGGTAAGAAACCTGCTTGGGATTCTCTGTCTTCCTCTGCTTCTCCTCCCCTTCTCTCTCTCTGTCTCTCTGTCTCTCTCTCTCTCTCTCTCAAATATATAAATAAATGACAAATTGTCACTTTAGGGTTTTTTGGGTTTTTGTTTGTTTGTTTGTTTTTTAAAGATTTTATTTATTTATTTGACAGAGATCGCAAGTAGGTGGAGAGGCAGGCAGAGAGAGACAGAGGAGGAAGCAGGTTCCCCGCGGAGCAGAGAGCTCAATGCGGGACTTGATCCCAGGACCCTGGGATCATGACCTGAGCCAAAGGCAGAGGCTTTAACCCACTGAGCCACCAAGGCGCCCTGTTTGTTTGTTTGTTTTTACTTCCTCTAGAAATTTCAGCTTGTGTAATTCAGATTGGGCAAAGGTGGACAGTTGAGTTCATGTAGACAGTAAGTATTTACTGAAGCCCATATAAAGGAGGGATGGAGAAAACAGGTAGTTAAGGGTATTTTCTAGAAAATGATAATGATAGATATTTGATTCTAACCCAAATAAGAATGGAACTGAAAATTGGAGAAAGGTTGATAGCTTAAAAAATGGTGAGGTCATTGGATTGGAATTCCTTAATTCTGGTTTTAGCTCAAATGCCTGGCACACAGTGACTTAATTAATAATTTTGTATAAATCGCACTTCATAGTCATTGTTGAATTGTTCCCTTCTCCACCATATAATCTGGGAAACTCATTAACTAAACAAAGGTAACTTTAATGAGCAAGAGAGAACATCAACTTGACTGAGTCTTACTAGTGTCTCTAAAGGAGATGGTTAGACAGGGATTCTTAAAGAATTTTGGAGGTTGGTTTTAGTCCTGGTTTCATATAAATGTTAATATGTTTACTATAGACAGGGTTTGGTCTGAAATTGGAAATAAGAAATGTATTGGAGGAGTCAATGTAAGAACATGTCTATGTCACGTCTACGAAAGACATGAATCTATGTGAAGGTTTAACACTGTAGTCTTATCTCAGAAGACATGTATCTGAAAAAACTAGTGTTAAAATAGTTTAAGCTTAGACAATTTGTGTTATATACTCATCAGTATGTGGCAAATGATGAATCAATGCCTTGTATAAATACTCACACAACTTTTCAAACTGTGTTTGCTTTCATATTTCTATTAGGCATAGTCTTCACTTGCTCTGTGCTGGTGTCAAATAGTTAAAGAAGATATTGTTTTGCTGGGAAGATTGTGCAAGCGCTCAGGATCAGTTACAGAAATTAGAAATAATTAAATGACGAGAAGAAAAACCTATTTTGTAGAAGTTACCATAACTATGTGGTGACCTAGGTAGTTGTTCAAACTTCATCTTAAGTACCATTTAATAACTTAAACATAGTTGTGGAAATTCAATGATAGTGAAAATAATTATGTTGACCATAAAATTCTTTGCACATTTTATTTTTTTAGTGGGGCTTGAACTCAAGAGTCACATGTTCTTCCAACTTAGCCAGGCAGGCACCCCTCTTTTCACACTTTAAGTGGTTTAGATTGACTTTAAGCAACAGAGCCATACAATATAATATGGTATCATTTTAAAGGATTTGTGTATAAATAGTTCTATGTTCCAATATCATAGTTATGAAAAAGCAATCAGACATACATAATGTCAAAAAATTTAAGTAGATCACTGAAGTGATATGGCAACTGAAATTTTAAAGTCAATTTTACTGGCAATAAGTCAATGGGCATAACCAATCTAGATATTTAGACTTGATCTATATTCTAATTCTGAAAAGACAGAATTTATTTCATACTGTTTTTTGAAATCTAGATCAATAATTGAAAAGTTGACATATATACAGCTAATTTTTATAACATCAATATATTTTGCTTTGGAGACATATCACTAGAAGATATCTTTTTTAAAAAGCAATCTCAAACCTAATGAGAGAACTTTTAAATGGCTCAGTAGAGACATGTGAGCAAAGAAACAGACATGAAGAGAAAATAATAGAAAAGAATGGTAGTTAAAAAAAGAGAGGAAAGGAAAGGAAAAATTTTCCATTTTAGCCCCTTGAGGGCTTTGTGTAGGTGAGTAAGCCTCAACGGTCCTGGAAATAATTATAATAAATATTCAGGAAATATTAGAAAATATTGAAGTGATATATTTTATTCTGACATGAATAACATCAGTGTTATTGACAACTGTAAAAATATTTACATAAACTTTTCAGAATTCTTTAAAAGCAAAGGAGAACCTGATTCATATAGCTACACTTGAAAGCTCAGACAAGAATCCAAAATTAAGGGCGCCTGGGTGGCTCAGTCCTTAAGCGTCTGCCTTCGGCTCAGATCATGATCCCAGAGTCCTGGGATAGAGTCCCACATTGGGCTCCCTGCTGGGCAGGGTGTCTGCTTCTTCCACTCCCACTCCCCCTGCTTGTGCTCCCTCTTTTGTTGTGTATCTCTCTGTCCAATGAATAAATAAAATCTTAAAAAAAAAAAAATCCAAAATTAAATAAATAATTAGCAAATGTAATTTAGATTACCTCAGTCATACTTTACGTAACAATTTTAAGACTAGCAATTTAGCCTGGAGATATAAAAATCAACTACTTTAAAATATGTGCAAAAATAATTTATATGTTAATCAACATTGTAACCTTTCATGTCCTACTTACAATATATGTGAACAAATGTTATTAAAAATCTAGTACAATGACCTCAGTGCTTTTATTAGCAACACTGGCTATCTATGTAGTTAGTGGTTTTCAACTATGTGGTTTTCAACTTCTCTTTTGTGTGATTTTGGAAATTAAACTACACGAACTGTGAAGACAGACTGAGTTTTTCTTGCTCATATCTGTATTCTCAGTGCTGAGGAAAATACCTAGGATATAACCCAGATTTAATAAATAACTATTGAAGGAATGAATAAATATATGAAGTAATCTGTCAGTCAATGAGAAGACTTGCAAAGTTATGGTCTGGACACAATACCAATTTATAACCTCCAACTACTTTAACAACCTCATTTCCTACTAAACTGATATGCATCCAGTATAGCAGTCACACAACTTTATTTGCATTACTTAACATCCAACTCCTAGATAAATTGTGCCTCAGTGCTTACCTAGTATATAAGACAACCTGAGCAAATCATTTTTAACAACCCTTTCCTCTACATAAAAAAAAAACTTTAATAAAAATCATGTAGTAATTATGAACAATTATACCCTTGCTGTGTTTTTCTGTTTTAAAACAAATAGCATTTGGGAAAAAAAAAATCAATGTATAGATTTTGTTCAAATGCAGCAGAATATTTCTTGCATGAACTAAATTTTCTTTAAAAAATTATTTAAAAAATTACAAATTGCACTTTGTGTTCTTTTTCAGTATTCTCGTTTGTCAACATATTTAAAATCTTCAAATGCTCACATAGAATGAAAGAATGGAATAAACTCGAGTTCACTTGCTTCATTTTCACGTAAGGAACCATCATTATTTATTCTGAATCAGTTATTTAATGAAGGTTTATGTAGCACACAGAAATTGGCTAAAACAATCTTGACATAATCTTTAAAATCTAAGTGAGCAAGTATAGGTAAATGCATGTGTTGGAAGCCAACTGCCCACAATCATCTACTGAGCATTATCCAAATTAAATTCCATGTAAAATGAAAACATCAATGAAAGTACAATTTGAAGTTAATTTGAAGTTAATCTACATATTCAAAAACTTCAAAAATAACTGAAACAACTGTTGGCAATTAAACTAATAAACTATTTTTTTCAGGGAGGAGTTACTTACTTACTTACTTAGTTAAAGATTTTATTTATTTGTTAGAAAGAGAGAGCACAAGCAGGGGGAGAGGTAGACAGAGGGGGAAGCAGGCTCCCTGCTCAGCGGGGAGCCCAAGTCAGGACTCAATCCCACAACCCTGGGATCATGACCTGAGCTAAAGGCAGCTAAAGGCAACCACTTAACCCACTGAGCCACACAGACATCCCAGGGAAGGAGTATTTTATAATAGACACTTTTAGAATGGCCTGAACATGGTGTTAATTAAAATAAAGCTGACTTTTAATTGGTTCTTCATTGTTCTTTAAAGTTTCTACCAAAAATAAACTCCTAAAAAAAAAAAAAAATTGAACTCCTGTACCAAGGATAAACCAGTGCTGTCTCCTTCTTGTGCACTGGTGATCTGCTATCTTTTAAAATTTACCTAAAAGCTAATTCCCTTATGAAGTCTTTTGTCACCATTACTAAGCAAAAACTAAGTTCTGTTTTCTCCTTGTTTCTATAGCATTAATGTTTGTATGATGAATTTTTTTTGTTTCACTTTTGCACTACTCCCTCCTGCTACTAATCACCCTACCACACCCTGGATGGCAACATTGTAAATGCTATGTATCCTTTGGAGTAAATATAACCACAGCAGAATCATTCCAGGAACTATATCCTAACCAATTGAAATAACCAGCTACCAATACAAGAATATTTATCATATGATAATAATATCTCATAATTATTAAAGAAATTACACAAAATTATTCAGTCATTCTATAACTATTATAAAATATAAAATTACATGTCTCACATGGCCCCTTTGAATTTCTCTGTTATGTGTTATTTCTACCACAGATTGCTCTTGGAAGAAGTAAATGTGCAAAGAAAAAAATTTCAAATATATCCTTTCATTCATTAATTCCAGGTTCTTAAGAAGGTATAAACGAAGACAAGCAGGAATTACTAGCAAAAGTAAAGTGTACTAAGCTTCACTGACCTCGTGGGGAGCAATGGGGCTTTTCTAATCTTTGATTTTTGAGATTCTAAGAAATCATGTCCAATTTAATTGTGGGAAAGAGAGAAAGCCATTAAAGTTAGAAGTTGCATGGAAGGGAAGGTTCATTAAGAAAAAAAAAAAGATCCAAATTAATGTCAAAATAATTCACCAGTTCAATTACCTGAGAAAATGAAGATGGGAGTTTCTAGTGTTATTGATGACAATAAAGGAAAGGAGAAAGGGGACAAAGAGTTTAATTGAGTGTATGTGAGGAGACAAAGCTAGCTTAAATGAAAGCAGAGGTCAGGCCAGGTCTTCTCCAGAGACACAGAGATTTTTGAAAGTATGTATTGAAAGAGAATTCAATCCAGAAGGATAACCTAACATCTTTCAAGAAAAAGGAACAACTATTAATCCAAGATTAAGCAACCCCTTAAAAACATTGCAATAGTCCAAAAGGCAGTACGTTTTAGTTGTGATTTGTGTTTATAAACTGTAACAAGCTTCTCTTCAGTAGATTTTGTTGTCATTTATAATGTTACTGTTTTACTCAGTGGACTGACTAACTATAGTTAGTGACATCTACTGTTTCAGAGTAGGTTTACTCATGAAGCTAGAATTGCAGCAACAAATGCAAACAAAAAATTTCATGAGCATTTCTGCTAACAGGAAACAAACATTTATAGCTTATATTTCTAAAAGTACACCCTGAGAATATAGTCACCAGATTTAAAAATGATAATAAATTTTTATTCAGAAGTAGTATATGTTTATTTGGAAAAATCTTTAAATGTGCAGTTATATATATTATATATTTTTATATGATAATCACCCAACCACAGAGAGAAAATCATTACACATATTTAATGCTTTTCTTCTGGTCTATCATCTAAGGATATATAAGTACTTAAAAGTGCCATCATGTGCTACATACTATTTTATAACATATACTCTAATTTGTACATAGAGTATTATGGACATACTATTTTATGACATATATTTTTCATTTGTATATCCCACAAATATATTCCATTATAATCAAATGTCATTAAGTTAATTTTGTAGCTTCATGTAAGACTACTCTGTTTGATCAAAATTTATTAAAGCCGCCTTCCATACAGATTCCGTTTTTTAAAATCACATGTGCATGTAGTGCAAAGTGATAAATATTTGAAAACATATATTTTGGTGCATAATTCAAAGTATTTCTTCATCATTAACTTCTGAAAGTGGACAAACTGTATTAAAGTGTATAAACAGTTTTAATATAAGCAAAATAATAAAATGTCCTCTAACACTTTTTAAAAATGATTTGCCAACTATAAACCAGTATTTCCTACAGAAGTTTCTACAAAGATGAAAACTTTCTACATCTTCTCTAATATGTGACCACATGTGGATACTGCATATTTGAAATGTGGTTAGTGTGACAAAGAAATCGAATTTTTAATTTTATTTGACAATAATTAATTTTAATTTAAATAGTTATATGTGGCTAGTATTAGCATGGATGTAGATTCAATAGGAATTTGTTTTGTAATTTGCATTTTCTGAATACTGTGAAGTTTGATTTTCTGAAATAAATTAATTAATCAAATGTATTTTTGGTGTGAATTGCTTATTTATGACTTTAATCCAATCTCCTCCTGGAGTGCTCCAGATCAAAGTTTTTTAAAAAAGGGGGGGGGAGGGCAGGAAGGAAATAAGGAGGAATGAAGGACAAAGTAAGGAAGACATCTAAACTGCACAGTGTAGAAATATGCACACAATCAGGAGAAAGAAATCACACAAGTGAAACAGGAAAAGTGTAACAGAAAGAATTATTAACTATAATAAAAAAGTAACCATAAGATATAAGGAAACTCTAAATTGTACCTTGGCCCTGAGGGAGAGCACCCAAGAAGGACAAACTTGGAAGAGATTCAGGTCTTGTTAGAGAAGATCTGGTTTGACACACAGAACAGGAGAAGAGTTGCTTGATTTGGTCCGGCTGGAGTTCTGGTCCTGGCGGCAAGCAGTAGGCCACACTCCAACATACAGGTTGGGGCGCAGGCCCTCAGCAACCAGTAATGTAGATGTAGGGAGAGTCCAGGTACCAGTGGGGCGAGAGGCCTTCTGAGCATGCAGGTTGAGGGATTCTTGCTAAGAGAGCACAGCTGGGCAGCTGAGTGCAGGCTAAGCAATGCTCCAGTTCTCTAGAGGATGCAGAAAAGTTATCACCAGTCCAAGTCTGAAGGTGACAGAGGGACCGTATTATGCTCCCTTTGAATATCCTTGCTATGTTTGTAAAATTTCCATGCTTACGAATCCCTGTTCCCCAAAGGGGAAGCCACACAGTACTGGAGATCTTTCTAGCTGCAGCTGCAGCTAATTTATAGTCATGTAAGCTCGGCAACTTCAATCACAATCACTTGGTCAGAGTCTTAAACTCAGAAGAATGCAACTTATGAAGGAGATTCCTTGTGGATTCCATTTTGTTGGTGTTTGTGGCAGAGAATGTCCAAAATTGAGGATAATAATGGAAACAAAGTTGAGTTTTAGGCACAGAAGAGAAGTTTTTGTTAGTAGTAGAAGCAGTAAATCCAAGTCCTCACAACAAATTCAAGCCCTAACAACAGGAGAACTGTAGCATATGGAGGCCAATTCTATAAAATTACATTTATAGCCTTTTTTTTTTTTTCCTGACAACTTAGTCCTGAGCCTGGTTCTCTAGCTCTAAACGTACCTCTTATCTTTCTCACTATTATATATAACTTGCTTAATCAGCTAAGGTCTATTCTTTTGCATATAACAAAAAAACCCTAATCAAGACAGAATTTTTTTTTTTTTTCTAGAATAGGCTGTCAATCAAAAAAACTTCACAGAAACTAAAAGATTCTAAAACTGGTTATGTGGCCTACTTAAGGATGAGGGATATGAAATCTTAATAATAGATAGGACTCTTCCTAACTCATGACATATATAATAAGGGAGATGGTTAAAAATCTTGTGTGGTCAAGAAAGTAGTGCCTAAGTCTTCAAGAAACAAAGGGACTTTTTTTTTTTTTTAGATTTTATTTATTTATGATAGAGATAACGAGAGAGGGAACACAAGCATGGGGGTGGGTGCTGGAGAGGGAGAAGCAGGCTCCCCTCTGAGCAGGGAGCCCAACATAGGGCTAGATCCCAGGACACTGGGATCATGACCTGAGCTGAAGGCAGATGCTTAATGACTAAGCCACCCAGGTGCCCCCCAAAGGGACTTCTGACATAGAACAAAGTGAATAGCATGAGGTCATCAGGATTTGGAAGTAAGCTCATTGCTTCTGACTGCACTGGACAGTGAAAAATAGAGCAAAACATGTAAACCACTACAACAACAAATACCCTCAAAACCCTAAATTCTTATACAAAGGTAAAGAAAGTTAAAAAAAAAAATGTCTACAAACATGTTTAAAGAGCATTACATGCAGTGATGCCAACAGAAAAGAAGCACCATACTAAAATTCCGATTTTATTGGTCCTGGCACTTAAAATACAGTAGTGTCTTGACTCAGTCAATTTCCT
Organism: Martes martes; assembly: GCF_963455335.1. NCBI lineage: Eukaryota > Metazoa > Chordata > Mammalia > Carnivora > Mustelidae > Martes > Martes martes. Next base: position 107,057,628 of record NC_137893.1, on the reverse strand, counting down.
TGCAAGGTACTGCCAGTTTTCACCTCCTCCCCACATAACTGAAAGTTTCCAGATACAAAACTAGAATATGTTTCCATTGCATCCTAGAATTCCATTCCCTACCACATGAACTTGAGGAGCCTGCATTTATAACAGATGTTAAGCTAAGAAAGTAGAAACATATTTTAGATGGGCTGAATTTCTCAATGAAGTTCACTTACAAATACTGGATTGCCTGTGCAAGTTTGTTGTTGTTGCTCAGTGATATTTCCTAACAACCTAAAAGAGTAGTTAATCTGCACTCAATAGATAGCCTTGGATAAGAGTACTAGTTCAAGCAGATATGAAATAGATGTGGTTATTGGCCATGTCAATTAAGTACAATGAATACTATGGTGTCTCACCCTCAATAAAGTTGGATGCACATGAAAGTCACTTGAAGTGCTGTTTAAAAATTACTGATGTCCAGTGTCCACATCCCAAAATTTTAAAGTGTATGGTGAGGCACCAATATTATCATTTTGAACAAGCTTCTCAGGTGATACACAATAAGGAATCCTAAGAATTACGAAGTAAGTAATTTTGTAGTGGATGTATTATATGTACCATCTTATCTACCCCAAGAGCTGCCAGAATATATTCATTACTTCAAAATTTTGGGAGTCATTAATAAGGGAAGTACAGACATCATAGAAAGTGTGCTGGTTTCTCATATCTACAGGCCAAAGAGATCTAGAACAGCAGTTGCTGCGGTATGATTTTTTTTTTTTCTTTTTCAATGTAAATGATAAAATCAAAGGTAAGGTGAGCCAAAGCTACCTTAATAGAAAACAAGGTCAGAGGGGTAATCAGAATGGTGCAACACGGAGGAATCCCTCATGGTGGCTAATTTATCTTGGGGTTGCTCAGACCAAATGAAATGGTCAGCCTACCAAATTCATACTTGATTTATAAAACTGAAATATGTCCATGCCTGGTGAACAGAAGTCTAACTGAATCATGATAACAGACCTAATACCACTCATAGATGGATAGCTCCTTGAATAAAGGTTTGGTATTGTCACAACTATGGAGCATCTCTGCTCTTTATTCTCACCTAGAACATGGGCCTTATGCTTTGGTGTAAAGTGTCTTGCATGGTGGTCTTATCACCACGAGAAAAAAAAAAAAAAAAGGTCACGTGGAAAAGGTGACTTACTGCCCAAGGATGATGGTGACCTGCAGCCTTGATAACATTGTTAATGTATAAATACACTGTAGCTGTTAAGAGCAAATATTCTAGCACAGGGATGCCTAAGCTCAAATCCAAGCTCCAGTTCTTACTAGTTACGTGACTTAAGCAAAATACTAACATTCTCTTTATCTGTGTGTTCCCATCAATAAAATGAAGATAATGATAGTATATATTTGTTTGGTGCTGAGGATTAGTATGCAAAGAACTTTGAATAATGCCTGGTGCACAAAAGTGTTATGTAAATGACTTGTTTTTTTGTCATAATAACCTTGGACTCTAAAACTCTGAATTTGTTATTGCATGAGATACATGATCAACTCTTTGTGCAAGTCATTGAGAAAGGTTCTCTATTATTAACAGATGAAATTTGATCCTAAGTAATAATATTAAAAAATAATACAGTGATTACCAAGGAAAAAGAGAGCTATACATCTACGTAACATGTGCAGACATACATAGTTTTTGGATTCTCTGAAACAGGCTTAATTTAAAAGAGTTAATTTAAAAATATTTTTATGAATATAGCAATAAAAACTAGTTATTTTGAAATTATACCTTTGAACTTTGTAAAATTTGGAGCAAATAACAAAAACATTTATAAATGAAATCAAATTGAAATTATATTTAAAGGAAGTATGTGATTCTTCAAATTATAAAGAGAAGAGATTAAAATATACTCAATATTAAATATTTCACTCAGGGTAGAAACATATAAGCAAATTTTAGGAAATTTGAAAATGACATGGGGAAATTTATAGAGCTACTTAAAATGAAGCATCTTGGATTTTGAATAAAAGTAAGTAAGTCTTGGTCTAAAATGGAAATGAGTCTAGTTTTCTTTTGAATAGTCAACACAAAGAATAAAGAATAAAGCCTCACATAAAAGAGCAAAAGATCTAAATAATAATAATAATAATAATTGAACTGTTTAGTGTTAAAGTAAGGAAAACCTGCTGGAAAAAATATGGATTGTAACTGCATCTTCCCTGAGGTGATCAATAAGATAAACTTCTTAATCTCATATATCTAATTGTAGAGAAAGGACAAACAACTATTACTGATGTTTGAAAGGGCACAATTTTCCCCAACAATCTTATTTAGTGTCTGAGGAACAAATTAAGTTGGAAGGAAACAGTAATTTAGAAGCTGCTTGGGGATGGTATGGCATAATTTAAATTATAGCCTAGGGATGGACATATATCACTATCTCTATCATATCCATATCTATAGCATATAACACTATGGACAATTTGATAATAGATAACATATGTATAAAACATATTTGAAGAATTGAGTATAGTTAACCCACTTTTAGATCTTTCATATAAGTCAATGCAGGTGAACTCAGCAAATGGTCATTTTTCAATATCATATGATGATCATGTATTCTGTGTTGTAATATAATATGGCATTTGCCTTTTCAGTTTTTAATTAGATTCTTTAAAGTTATTAAATAATATTTTCCTCTCTGGTGTGTCTTAATATATAGCAAAACTAATTTAGCATAATGCTATGTTAAAAATAGCATTTTGATCAGGTAACTGGTCAAGTTTTATAACATAATTTAGAAGCCACCATGATATCTAAATCAATAAGGATTGTTATTATAAAATTCCAGTCATGGTGAGTTTTTCTCAGGCATTTCGTTTCTAATTTTTCTCACAAGGAAATTTAAAGAATCTATGTAGGTAAAGTGTTTATGTAGGTACCACATGTATTCATCTACTATTAGTAGGTTACAAATCTGTTTCAGCAGTTACTTAAACACTATTCATGTAGGCCATATCAGACATGGAACTTGATTAATTTCTGCCTAATGTGTGATGAGGGATGAGTAAGAAATGATAGGGACACCCCACAAAATTGCTTGGATTTCAATTATTATGTAAACTGAATTATGATTTGAACACCAGACTCACTCAATTGCTTCTATTTTTCTAAAATATAACATCAAATATACCTGTTTTCTCCATCTGTTTTTAAATAAATTATTACAATTTTAGGCAAATTGCCAAAAAAATATAAAATGTATAAAAACCATCATGGTTATCCCACAATACACATATTATTTTTGAGGGTAGAGTTATTATTCTTCAAAAACTCAGAATCTTAAATAGTGGTAATATTACTTCTAAGTAAGGCCTAAGTACCATAAGGGAAAACCTGCCACATTTTATACCCCTCATAATTTATTAGCATCTTTAAAAAGCTAATTCTTAGTGCCTCTTCACTAAAATTACCTGCAAGCTATAACTTCACAGTGGCATTATCATCCAAATTTATTATTCTCAGCAGTTCATATAATGAAGAAATATGATAGAGAAATTAAGATTCTTTTAAGAAATTATAATTCACACAAAAATTCTAATAATCACTTAATTTATTAATTATTTCAGTATTTTCTTTATTTTGGTCTACTATATGGATGCAGAGAATAACAACTATGTGTTCTCTTAAGAAAATGCCTAACTAAACATTTTTTCTTAAACTGAGAGAATAGGAAGTATTTTTGCTGTATGTTACATTTAAATTTATATAAGGGACAAATTAGGACCTCAATCATAGGAATGCCCCAGAAAGCACATAGAGAAGTCAAATACATGATGTCCATGTAGCTATTTTGTTTCCAGTTTTCTAAGATAAGGCATAAATATGGCTAACATTTACAGGTAGAAATGGTCAACTTACAGGTTTTTTTTAGGATAAATATAATTTTTTAATCTGGTAGACAAAAAAATATGAAGAGGAAAACTACTTCATCAGCAGTGTTCAACATGAACAACTAAATCTACATAAATGTGTAGAACAGACTATCAAAATGCTGCGGACAATAAATTGTCCCACCTTAACTCCATGCTTTTCATTAGAGGCAGATCATCGACCTAGAGGAGAATAGTGTCAGAGCCTTGAGATAGAAAGTACACCCAGTAAGATGACTTCTGCATAAGTAACAGGATATCTGTGCATCAAAGCATGTTCAGTCAAGACATTTATTTATTTCCAAAAAAAAAAGAAAGAAAGAAAGAAAGAAAGAAAACATTAGGGTTTTAAAACAAAATAGCATAGCCTTTCAGTAGATAAAGCAGCGTGTGTTGCAGAAGAGAAAGAAATCTATGAAGTATTAAATCTTGAAGAGTGTAAAAATCTAGATTACTCACTAGTAGCCATTAAAAAAACCTTTTCTGGAGTTTTCATTGTGATACTAAACCTAATGCATAATTTAATTAGGTATTTATTTTACTTGGGAATGTGGATAGGATAGGCCTAGTTCAGAACAACAGGTAGTTAAGAACTAGTGAAAAAATTCCTCAGAAGAATCTGACCTTTCTCCCACCAGGACATATGCCTATCCATCATCCTACCATGTACTACTCCCATGATGTATCTTACATCAAGAATGCCTGGACATTTTCATCAACAGTCTACCCTCTTGGGGGTTCACAAAGCCCATTTTCTGGTTTGGGAAAGGAGAATTTCTATGCCAAGTAGTTCCAAAGCTGGAATCCCAGACTAAGGAAACACTTGTTACCATTCCCAATCAACCTGCCTTTTGTCTGTTCCATAATCCTGGATAGAGGAGGCCAAACTTGATACCTGCATTCTGTAGCATTGTTCAATTATATGTGTTTCTTGAGAGAATCTTTAATGTAATAATCAAAGTAGGAAGGGAAAAATCTATCTAACTTTTGTGTTAGTCAACATTTATCATGATGTATATGCTTCTTATCAATGGTCTATTGGTACAGAGAATAGTGGTAAGAGTAATGCCTATACAGTAATATATTAATATACATTAACATTACACAATAATACAATAATAATCACCTTTTTATTTATTGCTTTCATTCTCATGATTAGAACCTGCAAAACGCTGAATTATTAACTTTACCTTTCACCCAGAATTATTTTTTTCCATAATGTAGAATATACTTTCTTATTTTTTGATATTGTGTTCATCCGAGATCTACCTTGATCTAAGGAATGTGCACAGAAACTAAGATTGTACCAATTCTAAGCCTAGGACTTAGAAAAATGTGTATGTTTCCAGTAGCTCTCTTATCCCCTGCCACTGTCATGAGAGGACTATGCCCCAGCTAGTCCACTGAACAAATAAACACAAAGGCCTCATGGTGTCGATTTGCACCCCAGCTAAATCTTGGAGCAAAGACCAGTTGAGCCCAGCCAAGGCAACTTAAATCTCCTAACACCTATTGATCTTCAGATCCATGAGCAAGATGATCGCTATTTTAAACCAGTGAGTTTGGGAAGTAAATAGCCACAGCTAACTTGTTCTCTCTCTTCTTTCTCAGTAGTCTTTTATTCATAAATAAATCTCAAAATAAATTTATGTTATGTCAATTCTCCTAGCATTTAGGAGGTTTGGATTCTGATAATCAAGTTCTACCAGCAAATGGGTGGAGTAGAAACTTGTAGTTAAAAGAAAAATCTTTCCTTTTCTACAAATCATGTAATGACTTTCACAGATCTTTTAGTAATTTTACTACCTGATGTTGATGATTTCCAAAGAACGTTCCTAGAACGTCTCTTTGTGACGAAGGGGAACATTTTAAGGTATATTAAAAGAAAATCCACTTTGCTATGTGTGTATTGAGAATATTACTGAATTTTGAATAGTTCCATCTCACTAATTTTTCAAACATTTTTCACTACGGAAAGAAAGCAAATCTTTGGATTTCCTAAAGCTCAAATCATCTTTAGTATTTTACATGGCACTTTTATGAGACAGTGAAGAAGCTCTGGATAACAATGTTCTATTCTTATTGATCAAGAAAGGTAAGCATAAAAATGTTATACACTTTTCCACAAACAAAGGAATCACCCAGGAATTATGATGTCTTCAAAATTTCAGTTTCAATTCAATGTCCACTATGTACAACTTTTGGTGAAGTTGATTCAAAAGATTTGTAGTTCTTTATAAATCCTTTTACATCCTATGAGATTGGAAAATCAAAATGTTTTATAGATAGCACAATGAATCATAGTGATTTATACTATATTTACAAAATGCTTACACATCAAAACCATCACCACAAATTTCTATTAACCCTCAGCATTTGCAAAACAGCATTTCTAGCTAAAAAGATTTGAGTATTGTAGCAGGCAACATTTAAGTTCAACTACTTATGTACAGATTTACTTCTCTCTTCTTATGAGATTGCTATACATTTTATAAACTTAAACTACTATACATTTCTTTAGACTAGCTTTTTTAATAGTTCTATAATTTTAGAATCAAGTCAATGTAACTTTTTGAATATCCAACATCTTTAAACACCAATGAAGGTTTTAAATGCTTTATAGATATAAAAATATTCATATTTAATCCTTCAAAGGAAAACTGATGTAACTTTAGGGTAAGCGTCACACACAAAAAAAGAAAAGGTAAATATTTTGAATAAAATCAGTTCAATTCACAATTCTTAATCATGAAAATGCCATAGCCTATTTCTAGTAGCTACTTCTCTTAACATATTGAAAAAGTATTAAATTCTGGTCTTGTGAAGTATCTTCCTTATCATAGTAGCCTGAATGTGCTATTGTTTCTTTATCAAAAATGATAAAATGTTAAATTTTACAAATATTAAGGACAGTCATGACTAATGTGCAAAAAGGACATACTTGTAGATTTTAGTCTAGTTTTACTCCTTTAATATTATTTTATGACTTTATGATCTTACAATATATACTAATAGACCTTCTCCAGAGCAAAGGCAATAAATGCCAGAGATTTGAGGAAAGTTGCAGATCTCCAAATGTTCTACTATGGAGAATGGGCAAAGAAGCAAATTCAGGTCACATAGGAAGTTTCTGAAGCACCTACAAAATGTTGAAGGGGATGAATTTACATTGGTCCAAATCATGAATAAACAAGTGATTTTATACTTCGAGGTAAAAAACCTGGGTGTAGTAGTGGATTAATCCAGGGTATGCCTTCATTTAATGGCTTACTGGAAAGCAAGAGGTTTGAAAGTTGTGTAAAGAGAGCTGACATGATGAATTATGAAATCTCATTGGAAAATAACAGTAGCATGGAGCTAACAGAGTTGTGGAAAAGACAGTGTGGAAATATTTCTAAATCACTGAGGTCAAGAAACAGTGGTGAGAAAGGAGTAAAAGAGATAGAAAATTGGTTTTTACTTGGAAGATGGAAGTTAATATTTTATAGTAGAGATGTTTTATGAAGATAAGTGAATGTTATTAAAGTTAATTGAAAAAATAGTATGAATATTCACATTAACAATAAAAAACCACACATTGGGGTTTTTTTTTTGTTTTTTGTTTTTTTTTTTTAAGATTACAGTACTAATCTTTTGGCATCCTACTCAAAACATATCTACCATAGAGTATAGGATACAAATTAAATAATTCATAGCATATTAAACATTGTTCTTAGTTTTCTTTATTATTTGTTGAAATGTATGCTCTAAAAATGCAATTAAACAAGTTTTATTTTAAACCAGAAATGTTTTGTGGCCTGAATAACTATACCACTATGACTTGCCTTCTTTTCCTCCATTCCTGTTCCTTCTCTTCCCTTTTTCTTACAAATATTACTCATACTTCTCTATCACCACCAAACTTTCTCCAGGCTTTTCAACATTTGGAGAAGAACTGTTGGCATTCTAGGATCTTCTATGGTTAACAAAACACTACAGTGAAATCCACACAGTTAGCATAATTTCCATATAAAGTTATATTGTGCCAAAAATTGCTAATGATTACTTATTAAGGTAGTATTATGCATTTTGAATGGGATAGAGAGAATTAAAAAGTAGAAAAAAATTGGCCATAAAGGTGAGAATAGGAAACAAGATGTGTAATGGAGAAACTATAGGAAACATAGCCATCCATTACTTACAGCTACTATATCCAAAAAGTATTCTATTAATTAATTAATAAAACTTTTATTCAGCACCTTTTCAAAGCCAAACACTGCCATTATTTTGAGAAGTAAACAAGTAAGTAAGTTCTTGATCTTTTACTCAATATGGCCTAATCTTGTATGAAAAATTCACAAATGAATTAATACTAAGTATTAAAGTGTTAAAGGTTACAGTGCTATTTTAGTGTTTTGTGTGATTACTATGATGACACATTGGAAAACAAACCAAGACAAAACAAAAAAACATTAATAATGCTTGAGGTGCTAGAAATTTAAACATAGAGAAATATTTGTTTAAGTGATCTCTGAAAGACTAAGAATTGATTTTTCCAGGTCAGGCAGAGAGAAACAACCCAGAGTAAATGAATAGCAACCCCCTTATCCACGTCAGAGAAAGCCAAATTTAAATGTCAAATGGCTGGGTAAAGTGAATTATCAAAATAATATGTATTATAGGGCACCTGGGTGGCTCAGCTGGTTAGGTGACTGCCTTCAGCTGCGGTCATGATCCCCGAGTCCTGGGATCAAATCCCGTATTGGGTTCCCAGCTCCATGGGGAGACTCCATCTCCCTCTGGCCTTCTCCCCTCTCATGCTCTCTCTCACTCTGTCTCTCTCTCTCTCAAATAAATAGATAAAATTTTTGAAAAAATAATATGTATTATGTCTGTTCAATTTGTGCTAAGCTATAAATGCATAGAATCTTTGTTAGATATTTTATATATTATATTATATTATTTTAGATCAACTGATACTATATAACTGATATACTATATCAATTGACATTACATATTACATTTATTATATTTATAGTTATTATATTTATTTTATATAATATATTTAATTTTATATCAAAATACATGTATATACTTTAATATTTTATGTATATTATACTGATGTTTATTACATATTATATTTCATGGTATATAGTAATTACATAAAATATATATAGTATACATTTTATGTGCATTATTGTTTTCAGTGATAGTGCATCCTAAATTATGTTTCATATTAGCATATTATTGTACATTTAAAATACTGTGAAATATAAAAGTAGAAATTTCATAAATTTAGCATATATGATTGTACATGATTATGTATATGAATCACATACAAAATATATGATCAAAACAACACCAAAGAAACAATTCATGAAAGAAATAATGAATAATCAGGATGTCATTATAATTAAAAATTTCTCTGTGAAAGATAAAGTCAAGGGAATGAGAAGATAAGCCACAGACTGGAGAAAATATTTACAAAATACTTATCTGATAAAGGACTGTTATCCAAAGTAGACAAAGAAAGCTTAAAACTCAACAGTAAGAAAACAAACAACCTCATTAAATGGGCCCAAAATTTGAACAGGTATCTCACCAAAGATTTATACATGGGAGATAAGCATATGGAACTACGCTCTACTTCCTATGCCATCAGGAAAAACAACAATGAGATATCACCCCACACCTATTAGAATGGCCAAATCCCGGAATACTTGTCAACACCAAAGGCTGGTGAGGATGAAGAACAGTTAAGAATTCTCATACATTTCCAACAGAATACAAAATGACACAATCACTTTGAAAAACAAAATTAAACATATAATCCTGCAATTCTGTTCCTTGGTATTTACCCAAAAGAGCTGAAACCTTAGGTCCACACAAAACCTTCACACAGATGTTTATAGCAGCTTTATACATAATTGTCAAAACCTGAAAGGAACCAATATGTCCTTTAGTAGGTAAATGGGTAAATAAACAATGGTACATCCAGACAACAGAATATTATTCAGTGCTAAAAAGAACAAAGATCTCAAGCCATGAAAAACATGAAGGAAACTCAAATGCCTATTACTAAGTTAAAGAAGTCTACCTCAAAATGTTATACATTGTATGACTGAAAACAAATGACAATCTGGAAAAGGCAAAATTATGGAGATAGTAAAAGGATCAATGTTTGTCAGAAGTTGTGGGGAAAGGAGAAATATAGAAGTAAAGCACAGAGGATTTTTAGGGTAGTGAATCTATTCTGTATAATACTATAATGGTAGATACATATCATTATACATTTATCAAAATCCTCAGAATGGGCAACTCCAAGAGTGAAGACTAAGATAAACTGGAGTTTGGGTAATAATGATTTATCAGTATAGGTTTATTGAGTATAACAAATGTGCCACTCTGGTACAGTGTTTTGACAGTGTGTGAGGAGGGGGAAATTTCTGTACTGTCCCCTCAAGTTTGCTGTGAATTAAAACTGCTCTAAGAGATAAATTTTATTTAAAAATACAGTTTCAAATTATATCAAATTTCTCCTCTTGTCTTAAACTATATTTTAATATTTTCTCAACAAAATTTGACCTGGTACAATCATAAATTAAAATTTGTGCCACTTTTATTTCAAATATACATGAGATATATATTATATTTATGTCATTTAGATATAATCAACTTGCAGGAGAAAATACTCTTTCCACTCTTAGAAAACTAATCAGATACTACAAAATTAGAGGCTTTGTAATTGAAACAAAGATTTTGTTTCTATTGAAGTCCAATGGTTAGTAAATATGAATCTTGTGTGATTTTTTTTTATTTTATATTTTATTTTCTATTTTCTGCATTATTTCTGAATGTGATTTAAAAATATAAAAATGAAACTACAGAATGACTATTAAGCTTTCCTAGATCTACTTAATAGGTTCAGACTGATTCTAAAGTGTCAGGTTTTATTGGTAGCATAATAAAAAAATGGGATTTGAACTTACATAAAAACAATAGTTGATTAAAGATCCATGTTATAGATAAAAACAAAACAACAACTTTTTTTTTTTTTTTTAATGTAAGTAGGCTCCATGCCCAGCATGTAGCCCAATGTGGGGCTTCAACTCATGACCCTAAGATCAAGACTTGAGCTGAAATCAATACTTGAATACTTAAGCTAATGAGCCACCCAGGAGCCTCCAAAATGGCAACTTTTACTCATCAGTCATTTAATTGTTGAACAACTTTCAGTGACGTAAAAGAAAAAACAAACAAACAAACGTGGATTTAAGTTTTAATTAAAAGAAGGTTACTGGCACTAGAAAGTTATTTCTTCAAAGTTACATCTTCTACCCTTATTTATATCTTCCACAGTCTTAATAGTGTACTATTTTTATTTAAATTGCCATAAATAAGCAATGGATCAAGTCAGATTATGAATGAAAGACTACCAGATTATCTTGTTCAGTCCTCAGATTTTCTCATTTCAGTTTTGTAATAATACCATACAGCTGTCCATTAATCATAACAATGTAATCATAGAATGACTATATTTTAATAAATTACTCCCAATGTTTCTCTATTCACAGTTCAGTATAATTTTAAAGACAACTATTGAACACCTAACTTTGCCAGGCACTGTGAGAAGCACTGGGATACAAAAATGAACTAGAGAAGTTGAACCTGGGGGAACCTGGGTAGTTAAGTCAGTTAAGTGTCTGCCTTCAGCTCAGGTCATGATCTCAGTGTCCTGGGATAGAGTCCCAAGTCAGGATCTAGGCTTAGCAGGGATTCTGCTTCTCCCTCTGCCTCTCTCCACTGCTTGTGTGCTTGTTTTTATTGATTTGCTTTCTCAGACAGAATTTCTAATTCCAATTTTGCAAGACACTGATTGATAATGCAATTTTTTCCTTCAACATCAGATGTGTTGTTGCTGTTTTCATATTTTTATGAGGGTAACAGATGATCATGTTCTTCTAAACTTCCCCACAACCATCGAGCCAAAGATATTTAAAGAAGAAATAATTTTCATTTGTATCAATTATCAAGACCAATCATTTTGGAATAAATCAGACACTCTGTTCTTAATAAGGAGAGTATATTACTGTTGATGTTTTAAGGTATGGTACATGTGGATTAAAAGAAAGTCAAGAAATAATTTCTCATCAAGATGGGTATAATTTTACTGAAAGACAGATCATTAATATACATAAAGGTCAAGATATGTTTCCTACAGCTGTTTTCATGCCATTTTAGAGTATTGTTGAATAAAATAAAATAAAATATAATATAATATAATATAACATATAATATAATAAAAATATAAAGACTATTAGAATTTTTAACTGAATTTTATTTTTAATGGCTAATATTTAATATTGATATCATTGTCCTTTTAATATTATTATAGTCTTAATGACATGACATGATGTGAGGTCAGGAAAGAATTCTTGAGACATCTTCAGTGTAAAAAATGTGGTTTTATTAAAACATAGGGACAGGACCCTTGGGCAGAAATTGCTGCACTGGGTTGGTGAGGCAGGATTGATTACATACTTTTCAGTTGGAAGGGGTAGAGACAAAGGCAGTTTCCAACAGGATTTTCATGTTAAAGAAGACTTATAGGATCCTGAAGGCCTGGCTACTGTCAAGCTAAGATTGTTTCTTTTTTCCTCTAGCAAAGCATTAACATTAAGACAGTTGGGAGTTCCTGGAGAAATGTCATACTCTGCATTCCTCAAGTATTTGTCAATGGGCTACAAGTTGTAAGGAGATTTAATTTTATCTACATTTCCTTTTGCCTTTGTTCTCCACATCATTTATAGTATACAAGGGTAAAGGAATGTCCTTTCTGCTCTCAAAGGAGCTCATATAGATAAAGAAAAGCTGTTTAAAGAATAGTGTAATAAATAACTCAAAGGAGTTATAAAAAGAGCACCTACCTTGAACCTGTCTTTTTGATGTGGAAACAAAGGCAGAAGAAAAGTTTAAATCTTTTTACTATACAGCCCATTGACAAATCCTTGAAACAGGCAGAGTGACATTCCTCTAGTGACTCAACTGTCTCCATGTTAATACTTCGCTAAGGGCAAAAGGAGATCTTAGCCTGACCCCAAGGATCCTGTAAGTCAATTTTAACCTACAACAAATCCTTCAGAAATTTCCTTTATCTCTAAAAACCCATGATATGTGTTGGCAATCATCCTCCAAGTACATTGCCCACCAATATAATTTGAAGGGTCTCATGACTAAGATTTTAACAGATGGTAATAAGTGACCTTTTTCCAATAATAGCTAACTAGCTCCCTCAAGGTCCTGGAAACCTTGCTTCCAAATTCTTCAGAGATTTACAGTATCCCAAACCCTCTCCCAACTTGAAAGTATATAATGGGCCACTCCTCACGACTCAGGTACAGCTCTTTCTGCCCACCAGTTCTGTCCCCATGCTTTAATAAAACCCCCTTTTTGCACCAAAGATGTCTCAAGAATTCTTTCTTGGCTGTTGGTTTCGAATCCTAACATCTTTCCTACATCAGAAACAACTTATAAAATGCAAAATAGATCTTCATTGATTATGAAGGGGTGTAGGATGAGATGTCCCAAAATATGCCCCTTTGCAAAAGATTATTTCAAGTTAAAAGTAATAAAAACTCAAGGAGGGGTCAAGATGGCAGAGAAGTAGCAGGCTGAGACTACATCAGGTAGCAGGAGATCAGCTAGATAGTTTATCAAACCATTGCAAACACCTACAAATCCAACAGGAGATCGAAGAGAAGAACAGCAATTCTAGAAACAGAAAATCGACCACTTTCTGAAAGGTAGGACCGGTGGAGAAGTGAATCCAAAGTGACAGGAAGATAGACAGCGGGAGGATGGACGGCTCCTGGCAAGCGGTGGAGCAATGGAGCAATAAATCAGGACTTTTAAAAGTCTGCTCCACCGAGGGACATCACTCCAGAGGCTAAACAGGGATGAAGCCCATGCGGGGTCAGCATGGCCCCAGGTCCCGCAGGGTCACAGAAGGATCGGGGGTGTCTGAGTGTGGCAGAGCTCACAGTTATTAGACCAGGGAAGCCAGCTACAGAGACAGAGCCAAGGAGTGAGCTCTCAGCTTGGGGTTACCTTGAACCGGTCACAGGCTGGGTGAGCTCGGAGTGCAGCCAGAGGCCAGCGAGACAGGAGTGATTGGGCTCTTTTCTCTGAGGGCACACTGAGAAGTGGGGCCCCGAGCTCTTGGCTCCTCTGGGCCAGAGACTGGGAGGCCGCCATTTTCATTCCCATCCTCCCGAACTCTACAGAAAGGAACGCGTTCAGGGAACAAAAACTCCCAAAAGCGAACCTGAGTGGATTACTTAGCCTGGCCCCTGGTAAGGGCGGTGCAATTCCGCCTTGGGCAAAGACACGGGAGAATCAATACAACAGGCCCCTCCCCCAGAAGATCAACAAGAAATCCTTTTCTTTTTTAACTACTTTATCTAATATATATATTTTTTTTCTTTTTTTTTTAATCTTTTTATAATTTTTTTTTCTGAACTTCTTTTTATCCCCTTTCTCCCCCCCATGATTTGGGGTCTCTTCTAATTTGGTTAAAGTGCATTTTCCTGAGGTCTTTGCCACCCTTTTAGTATTTTATTTGCTCCTTCATATACTCTTATCTGGACAAAATGACAAGGCAGAAAAACTCACCACAAAAAATAAGAACAAGAGGCAGTACTGAAGGCTAGGGACATAATCAATACAGACATTGGCAATATGCCAGATCTAGAGATCAGAATGATGAATCTCAAGGTTCTAGCCGGGCTCGAAAAAGGCCTGGAAGATATTAGAGAAACCCTCTCTGGAGAGATAAAAGCCCTTTCTGGAGAAATAAAAGAACTAAACTCTAACCAAGTTGAAATCAAAAAAGCTATTAATGAGGTGCAATCAAAAATGGAGGCTCTTGGGCACATGGGTGGCTCAGTAGGTTAAGCCTCTGCCTTCAGCTCAGGTCATGATCTCAGGGTCCTGGGATCAAGTCCTGCATGGGGATCTCTGCTCGGCGGGGAGCCTGCTTCCTCCTCAATCTCTCTGCCTGCCTCTCTGCCTACTTGTCATCTCTCTCTATCAAATAAACAAATAAATTCTTTAAAAAAAAAATGGAGGATCTTACTCTTAGGATAAATGAGGCAGAAGAAAGGATTAGTGATATAGAAGACCAAATGACAGAAAATAAAGAAGCTGAGCAAAAGAGGGACAAACAGCTACTGGACCATGAGGGGAGAATTTAAGAGATAAGTGACACCTTAAGACGAAACAACATTAGAATTGGGATTCCAGAAGAAGAAGAAAGAGAGAGGTGAGCAGAAGGTATATTGGAGAGAATTATTAGAGAGAATTCCCTAATACGGCAAAGGGAACAAGCATCAAAATCCAGGAGATGCAGAGAACCCCCCTCAAAATCAATAAGAATAGGTGCACACCCCATCACCTAATAGTAAAATTTACAAGTCTTAGTGACGAAGAGAAAATCCTGAAATCAGCCCAAGAAAAGAAGTCTGTAACATACAATGATAAAAATATTAGATTGGCAGCAGACATATCCACAGAGACATGGCAGTCCAGAAAGCACTGGCATGATATATTCAGAGCAATAAATGAGAAAAACATGCAGTCAAGAATACTATATCCAGCTAGAGCTAGGCTATCATAGAAGATAGAAGGAGAGATAAAAAGCTTCCAGGAAAAACAAAACAAAACAAAACAAACAAACAAAAAAACCTGAAAGAATTTGCAAACACCAAAACAGCTCTACAGGAAATATTGAAAGGGGTCCTCTAAACAAAAAGAGACCCTAAAAGTAGTAGATCAGAAAGGAACAGAGACAATATAGAGTAACAGTCACCTTACAGGCAATACAATGGCACTAAACTCATATCTCTCCATAGTTACCCTGAATGTTAATTGACTAAATGCCCCAATCAAAAGACACAGGGGATCAGAACGGATAAAAAAAACAAAACCCATCAATATGCTGCCTACAAGAAACTCATTTTAGACCCGAAGACACCTCCAGATTTAAAGTGAGGGGGTAGAAAACAATGTACCATGCTAATGGACGTCAGAAGAAGGCTGGGGTGGCAATCCTTATATCAGATAAATTAGACTTTAAGCCAAAGACTATAATAAGAGATGAGGAAGGACACTATATCATACTCAAAGGGTCTGTCCAACAAGAAGACCTAACAATCTTAAATATCTATGCCCCTAACATGGGAGCAGCCAACTATATAAACCAATTAATAACAAAATCAAAGAAACACATCAACTATAATGCAATAATAGTAGGGGACTTTAACACTCCCCTCACTGAAATGGACAGATCATCCAAACAAAAGATCAACAAGGAAATGAAGGCCTTAAATGACACTGGACCAGATGGACATCACAGATATCTTCAGAACATTCCATCCCAAAGCAACAGAATACACATTCTTCTCTAGTGCACAAGGAACATTCTCCAGAATGGATCACAACCTGGGTCATAAATCAGGTCTCAACCGGTACCAAAAGATTGAGATCATTCCCTGCATATTTTCAGACCACAATGCTCTGAAGCTAGAACTCAATCACAAGAGGAAATTTGGAAAGAACACAAATACCTGGAGACTAAACAGCATCCTTCTAAAGAATGAATGGGTCAACCAAGAAATTAAAGAATTTAAAAAATTCATGGAAACAAATAATAATGAAAACACAACAGTTCAAAATCTGTGGGACACAGCAAAGGCAGTCTGAGTGGAAAATATATAGCAGTACAAGCCTTTCTCAAGAAACAAGAAAGGTCTCAAATACATAACCTAACCCTACAACTAAAGGAGCTGGACAAAGAACAACAGAGAATGCCTAAACCCAGCAGGAGAAGAAAATCATAAAGATCAGAGCAGAAATCAATGAAATAGAAACCAAAAAAACAATAGAACAAATCAACAAAACTAGGAGTTGGTTCTTTGAAAGAATCAATAAGACTGATAAACCCCTGGCCAGACTTATCAAAAAGAAAAGAGAAAGGACGCAAATAAATAAAATCATGAATGAAAGAGGAGAGATCACAACCAACACCAAAGAAATACAAACAATTATAAGAACATACTATGAGTAACTCTATGCCAACAAATTTGACAATCTGAAAGAAATGGATTCATTCCTAGAGACATATAAACTACCACAACTGAACCAGGAAGAAATAGAAAACCTGAACAGACCCATAACCAGTAAGGAGATTGAAACAGTCATCAAAAATCTCCAAACAAACAGAAGTCCAGGAACAGATGGCTTCCCAGGGGAATTCTACCAAACATTTATAGAGGAATTAATTCCTATTCTCCTGAAACTGTTCCAAAAAATAGAAATGGAAGGAAAACTTCCAAACTCATTTTATGAGGCCAGCTTTACTTTGATCCTCAAACCAGACAAAGATCTCATCAAAAAAGAGAATTACAGACCCATATCCTTGATGAACACAGATGCGAAAATTCTCATCAAAATACTAGCCAATAGGATCTAACAGTACATTAAAAGGATTATTCACCACGACCAAGTGGGATTTATTCCAGGGCTGCAAGGTTGGTTCAACATTCGCAAATCCATCAATGTGATACAATACATTAATAAAAGAAAGAGTAAGAACCATATGATACTCTCAATAGATGCTGAAAAAGCATTTGACAAAGTACAGCATCCCTTCCTGATCAAAACTCTTCAAAGTGTAGGGATAGAGGGCACATACCTCAAAATTGTCAAAGCCATCTATGAAAAACCCACTGCAAATATCATTCTCAATGGAGAAAAACTGAAAGCTTTTCCACTAAGGTCAGGAACACGCCAAGGATGTCCATTATCAACACTGCTGTTCAAAATAGTACTAGAAGTCCTAGTTTCAGCAATCAGACAACAAAAAGAAATTAAAGGCATCCAAATTGGCAAAGAAGAAGTCAAACTACCACTTTTTGCAGATGATATGATACCATATGTGGAAAACCCAAAAGGCCCCACTCCAAAACTGCTAGAACTTTTATAGGAATTCAGGAAAGACACAAAGAAATGGGAAAATGTTCCATGCTCCTGGATTGGAAGAATAAATATTGTGAAAATGTCTATGCTACCTAAAGCAATCTACATATTTAATGCAACCCCTATCAAAATCCCATCCATTTTTTCAAAGAAATGGAACAAATAATCCTAAAATTTATATGGAACCAGAAAAGACCTCAAATAGCCAAAGGAATATTGAAAAAGAAAGCCAAAGTTGGTGGCATCACAATTCCAGACTTTAAGCTCTATTACAAAGCTGTCATCATCAAGACAGTATGGTACTGGTACAAAAACAGACACATAGATCAATGGAACAGAAGAGAGAGCCCAGAAATAGACCCTCAACTCTATGGTCAACTTATCTTCAACAAAGCAGGAAAGAATGTCCAATGGAAAAAAGACAGCCTCTTCAACAAATGGTGCTGGGAAAATTGGACAGTCACATGCAGAAAAATGAAATTGGACCATTTCCTTATACCACACATGAAAATAGACTCAAAATGGATGAAGGACCTCAATGTGAGAAAGGAATCCATCAAAATCCTTGAGGAGAACACAGGCAGCAACCTCTTTGACCTCAGCCACAGTAACGTCTTCCTGGGAACATCGCCATAGGCAACAGAAGCAAGGGCAAAAATGAACTATTGGGACTTCATCAAGATTAAAAGCTTTTGCACAGCAAAGGAAACAGTTAACAAAACCAAAAGACAACTGACAGAATGGGAGAAGATATTTGCAAATGACATATCAGATAAAGGGCTAGTATCCAAAATCTATAAAGAGCTTATCAAACTCAACACCAAAAGATCAAATAATCCAATCAAGAAATGGGCAGAGGACATGAGCAGACATTTCTGCAAAGAAGACATCCAGATGGCCAACAGACACATGAAAAAGTGTTCCACATCACTCGACATTGGAGAAATACAAATCAAAACCACAGTGAGATACCACTTCACACCAGGCAGAATGGCTAAAATTAACAAGTCAGGAAATGACAGATGCTGGCGGGGATGCAGAGAAAGGGGAACCCCCCTACACTGTTGGTGGGAATGCAAACTGGTGCAACCACTCTGGAAAACAGCATGGAGGTTCCTCAAAAAGTTGAAAATAGAGCTACCCTATGACCTAGCAATTGCACTACTGGGTATTTACCCTAAAGATACAAACGTAGTGATCCGAAGGAGCACGTGCACCCGAATGTTTATAGCAGTAATATCCACAATAACCAAACTATGGAAAGAACCTAGATGTCCATCAACAGATGAATGGATAAAGAAGAAGTGGTATATATACACAATGGAATACTATGCAGCCATCAAAAGACATGAAATCTTGCCATTTGCAATGACGTGGATGGAACTAGAGGGTCTCATGTTTAGTGAAATAAGTCAATTGGAGAAAGACAACTATCATAATATCTCCCTGATATGAGGAAGTGGAGATGCAACATGAGGGGTTAGGACGGTAGGAGAAGAATAAATGAAACAAGATGGGATCGGGAGGGAGACAAACCTTAAGTGACTCTTAATCTCACAAAACAAATTGAGGGTTGCTGGGGGGAGGGGGGTCATGAGAGGGGGTTGGGGTTATGGACATTGGGGAGGGTATGTGCTATGGTGAGTGCTGTGAAGAGTATAAACCTGGCAATTCACAGACCTGTACCCCTGGGGATAAAAATACATTATATGTTTATTAAAAAATAAAAATGAAAAAAAATTAAAAGAAAAATTTAAAAAAAAGTAATAAAAACTCAAATCACCTGGGTGATTCAGTCACTTAAGCATTCGACTCTTGGTTTCAGCTCAGGTCATGATCTCATGGGTCATGCCATCAAGTCACATGTCGGGGTCCACATTCACTGGGAAGTCTACCTGAAGATTCTTTCCCTCTACCCTTTCCCCCACACTTGCACACTCTCTCTCATTAATAAATACATCTTTAAAAAAATAATAAATCCCTGTAGATGAAATAAAAGCTCTCTGCCTCCCCCATAACTGCCTACATTTACATTGGAAAGGAGAGTCTGCAACAGGAAGAAAGCTTATTTACAGAGGCTCCTCTTTACCAAGGAACTTATCTATCTAATAGAGCAAATTTGCTTTTCCCCAAATAACCTTCATCATCTTCTTGCTCATGAGTTCTCTCCCCTCTGTATCCTCGGCCCCCTGTTCTTTTCTTTAGTTCATATAGGCTTCATCTTGCCTCCCTGTCTTTGGAATTTCATGTCTGTGTCGATCCGAGTACTTTGGCTATTAAATCTGAGTTTTCTCTTATTAATCTGTCTTATGTCAAATTTGATTCTAAGTCCAGCTAGAAAGGCCATAGTGCAGAAGAAGTTCTTCCTCCTTGACAAATGATAATCACCTTCAGCCATGGAATGAGTATTACTGCCATGAAAAATACTCATGTCCCTTAGTTGCCAATCAGAAAATTATAAGACATGTTTTATATGTAAATACAATTAAAAGAGGTATTAAATATTTTGCAGTTAATGAGTTAACTATAATCTTAGTTAAAATGTAAAAATAGTCCATCTTTAAGGAATTTGCAAATATTTAAATACCAGTCAATGAATGTAGCTCACATTTTTCTTAAGGTATCTGTACATCATCTTCTCCTTGATATTATAATCTAGACTATAATACATGTATTTCTAAAAATAAATTACACATGATTCTGCTTATTGTAATATATGGAAACCAAGGGTAACAACAATGAAATATTAATAGAAGATAGGTAATGAAACAAGCTGACCAGATACAAGTTTCATAGATTGAGTTAAAAAAAAAAATCAACTATACTTTGTCTACAATACACTCAAAGTAAAACAAATGGTTAAACAACTATGCACACAAAATAAAGGAAATGATAACCAATTATATATCAACCAAAAAGAAAAAAAACTTCATGATGATGAGGGAGTACAAGTCTAGCTAAGGACAAAATAGAAGCTGACACCCTGCAACCTCCCCGAAAAACATGCACACTCCTGGGTGGGATATTCCTGACATTATTCCATGAAGCTCCCAACTGTTCTAATGTTAATGACTTGCTAAAGGTAAAAACAACTTTCACTTGACATTGGCAAGGCTTTGGTATCCTGTGAGTCTTTTTTAACACATGAAAATCTTTTTGAAACCTCCTTTTTCCTTATCTCCCCCAACTCCCAAGTATATAATCAGCCACCCCTCACAACCCTAGGGCAACAACTCTTTCTGCCCGGGGGTCCTGTCCCCATGCTTTAATTAAACCATCAAAACCACCAATTTGCCCCAAAGACATCTCAAGAATTCTTTCTTAGTCTTTGCTCCTGCCAAACCTCACCTGTATTCCAAAACTACATCAATGACATTATTATCAGGGAAAGGAGAAATAAAGATAGAAAGATGACACAAAACAGCAAAAACAAAACAAAACAAAACAAACAAATAAAAACAAACCTTTTATTTTATATTGCTGAATACAGCCTTAAATGTCAATAAAACAATAATAAAAGATTATCTTTAATAAAAATAATAAAAATTATCTTAAAAAAAAAGGAGAGATATATTTATTTTGCCTTCCAAAAAAAACAGACAAATAAAGCAAGAAATAAAAGTATTATACTGTATCATATCAGGTTACAATAAACAGACAAGTAAATATTTTGCTATAAACCTCTAAAATCTAGGTAAAAAAGAAATATGATATTAGCCATAAGTGCAAACAAGTACCTATGGATAAAATTTATAAAAATAGAAAGAACCCAAACTTACCCATATGTTAATTTTAATAATATCCTATGAAAGTGTAATAATCTAGGAAAAAATAATTGTGGAAATAATTGTTCAACTCCTTCCTCATCCCAAACTTCAATTGGTATTCCAGTGGATTAAATGATTAAATATAAAAAGAAACCAGAATTATACTTCAAAATGTAAATATTAATCTTCCTCTGGAGTGGGGAAAGTGTTTCTAAGAAAGCAAGTGAAGATAATAGCCACACAGTAAAAAATTAGGGAAAATACTGCATAAAAAATTTTTAAAGTATATCTTTAACTATATATATATATATATATATATATATATATATATATATATTTACACACACTTAATTTTATCTACAAAAATTTATAGAATAAGTAGATCTCTTAGGTAGATGTAATTTTTATAAATTTTATAAATTCTGTAAAGGTATTTTTCTTTCTTTTTTTTTTTTTAAATTTTATTTATTTATTTGACAGACAGAGATCACAAGTAGGCAGAGAGGCAGGCAGAGAGAGGAGGAAGCAGGCTCCCTGCTGAGCAGAGAGCCCGATGTGGGGCTCGATCCCAGGACGCTGGGATCATGACCTGAGCCGAAGGCAGTGGCTTAACCCACTGAGCCACCCAGGTGCCCCTCTTTTTTTTTTTTTTTAAGATTTTATTTATTTATTTGACAGAGAGATAGCACAAGTAGGCAGATGAGGGATTCGATCTCAGGACCCTGAGATCATGACCTGAGCCGAAGGCAGAGGCTTACCCACTGAGCCACCCAGGCACCCTGAAGGTATTTTTCTATTTAAGCACTGTATTAAGTTTTAGATGGGTAATTTTCTTTGCTTTGTCTTAGAAACCTGGGTTTATTTCTAGTTTACTTGTAAGAACTATAGTTCTTTGCAGTTCCACATTATTTGAAGGTATTCCTCGGAACTTCCACTAGAACAAGTTCTGAGCTTTGTCTCTGAATACCATATTGAGAACCAAGCCCAAATCACCAGGTGTATAGATGTCTACAAGGCATTTCTCTCTATCAGATACCTATTTTCTCTGTTTTTGCCATCTAGTTAATTTGTATTTAACTGTAAGCTCATCTCTACATTTAAAAAAAAACGAGCAGGTTTGATGAGCAGGGTATTTATTTATGTTGCCATACTTAAAGAGGGAAAACTCCGTATTTGTTCCTTTAAAAGCAAACTAGTAAAAATCATTATCAATAAATATTTAAAAAGAGAAAAAATGAAATTAGAAGAAATCCTGTTTGCAACATATTTAAAAAGCCACAAGTTGAATTTTCTGGTATTGAGATCTTTCAAGTTTCTAAAATATTTCCACTCTTTGAACTAACGTATGAAACATATGAAATTACTTATTTTCACAAATCATGATAATGTGTTAGCATCTTATTAGGATTTTAAATTCGATATAAAGCATATTTAGGGTTTAGAAGGTTATATTACTCTTTTTCTCTCTGAAGACTAAATGAAATGATAAACACTTACTTTGTAAGCTACTATACTTATGTATTGTATCTGATCAACTTGTAATCAGCAATTTTAAATAATGTTGATAACCACAGATGACATGTTTTGTATTGTACCATACTCCTAATTTTAATTAGCTCACCATTTTATGTAATTATTTTCAATTTTTTCTAAAATATTCCTCTAGCATAGCATGCTTTGCCTTTCCACGCAATTTAAATTTACTTTTAAATTTGCTTCATGTTGTTAGTTCACATTCATTCCAACCTGGAAAAGTAAAGCTTGACTACTTGTTAGGTTTTAATACTTCAATAGATGGGCCACTGCTATGTAATTGGTTTTTATGTAGAACTCCAGCATTATTATGAGATTGTAGTTTATCTTGCATGACAGTGAGTGAAAGATTGCATAACTCCCATTTGCTTAAAGAAGAACTCTGGCTAGCTGACACAGCTGTTATGATAATGGTAATTTGGTGGTGAATGAGAAAGGAGCTATCCAGGGAGAAAATTTCCATAACTATGGCATCTAATATCAGATGTAAGAAGTAATTTTCTCCCATAAACTGCATCCAAAATATTTTGTGAGTTCAGGAGCAAGAATAATATGGCAATATGTATATTTAAATCTATATACTCATCATTAGTTTCTACAATTCTTTTGTTCCTGTGGTACATTTTCTTGACATATTTTAGCTATAGTAAATTGTAGAAATTCATAGAAATGTAAACCTGACATGTCTAATCCCATCCAATATAAAGCAATTACACACACACGCACACACACACAATTATAGATAATCCAAAAATCCATTTAAGAATAGAATTAATTTTCCATAGACACAATTAATAAGCAGGTATGGAAGAATGCTTTAAGACTCTTTAAAGAATAGATTGTCATCTCCTTGCCAGTTTCCTTTGAAAGGGTATAAATATACTACACATAAATAATTCTCATATAGTTATCATTTAAAAGAACATTTTAAAAGTTTAAATCAGGTATTGAATTGACTGTTGTGGAGAGTTTGTAAGCTCCTTAGAATCTGGTACTGTATGGATATATTCTCTTATCTCTTTTTGTAAATTAGTTATGCAGGAAAATTAGATAAAAATAACAAAAATATAAGGCAATAAAGCTAAAGTATATATTTTGTGGCAACAAAACATGGAAATACACCACAGAACTTTTGCATTTTTTGGTTTTAGCAGTAAAAATACTTTTTTTTTTTTTATTTGTTCAGTATACCAGAATGTATTGAGTCTATTCCCCTCTAGCTAATACTCCATATTCAGCACTCTGCATATAGAACTCCATCACTGGTTTCCAACTGATCTCCCCACAAAGAACATCTATAAAGTTGGAAAAAATATAAAACAAAGGTTTGAAAATATCAAATAGCCTTCAAATCCAATAAGGACTTAAGAGGCCAAGACCTTTGTGATAAGGGAAGTGCATTTATCCAAACCAAACTTCTCTTCAGCATTTTATCCTCAGAGTATTTGCTAATTCACACCCAGGGGCATAGAGACCTAACAAAAATAAATCTACATATTATTTTCTACAGTTTCACTAAACTTCGGGGGAAAAAATGGAGTTTGAGTCTTTAAATGCAGCAAAGATTCCAGAGACAAGAATTTCAGAGAAAAAATGGCCACTGAGAAGTGAACCCGATGTTCTGCAGTAGATTTCTCTTTGATGCATGTGGCAAATTATATAATGCACATAAATAGTCAAATCTCTGAGAAAGTTAACAAAACATATTTGTAGTGTCTCTCCTAATTGGATGGAGACCCTAAATGTGGGGGAATCCAATTGGGTGGAGGCCAGTGGAATGGGCAGTGAAGGAATTCACCCAAGGCAGAACAAAGAAGATAGAAGTTTACTGAATACACTCCAAGGAAGGGACAGGCAGGACAGCAAAGAGAGTGCCTGTGATGAGGCGGTAGGACCACAGTTGTGGGGTGGAGTGAGGGAGTATGAGAACATATGGAATTTTCCTTTTTTGGTAGTCTTAGGAATGTGCCTGGATGTAATTGGTCAGTTAAGCCTATGGTTATTTTGAAGTGGGTCACTTATTGAGCCTGTTTGGATTCAGCTTGGTGGTCACTGTGGGCCTTTTACCTTACTCTGGTTTCCACTGTTGCCTAAAAGTGATCTCTACAGTATTTGCTAACCAAATATAACACCACGGATAGATTATAGTATTAATACAGTACTAAGAGGATGACAAATCCTGGAAGTTCAAGTCTGAAAGAAGGAAGGGCCCCAGTAACACTTCAGGCTTTTAGCTGAGATGTCTGGAGTAATTGAAGATGCCATACAAGTAAAGGAAAAATTAGTAATAGCCTCAAGGTAACCTTACTTTTGCACCCCTCTGCCAAAGGAATTAAATCTTCTCTGGAGGAAGATATGTCATCCAAAATGTATACAATTTATCATACCAAAGTCTTATATTAAATAAAAAGCAAATTACTAGATTTACCAGAATATTGAGCCAATGGTTAAAATCATAAAGAAAATATGATAGAAACAAACAACAAATAAGTAATCCAACTTATTGCACAAAAATTAAAACTATGGTTAATATTTTAAGAAACTATTTTTTATAAAACAATGAATTTCACTAGAGAATCAGAAGTTTAAAAACTCTAATGGAATGCCAGAATTTAAAAATATATATATACAAAAATAAAAGAAACAGAATGAATACTAGAACAAATATTAGTGAACTAGAAAAATATAAGAATAAATTATTCAGATTAAAGCAAAGAGCTGTAGATAAAAATGAATTAATAAATTGTAGACATGTATGAAATGATGTAAAATTTGGATAGTCTCATAACTAGAGTTCCAGAGGTATCTGTCTGGCTCAGTTGGTGGAGTGTGCAACTCTTAGGCGATCAAGCCCTATGTTGGATGTGGAGCCTACTTAATTATAAATAAATAAATAAATAAATAAAGTTCCAATATGAGAGGAGAAAAAGGCTGACACATTAAAATTTGATAGCATACTAGCAAATTTTCCAAAACTGATTTTTTTTTAATGGACCACATGAAGAAAACTATCATAGTAAGTGTGTAGGAAAACAAATGTATATTATATATATATTACATTCATATCTCTCTATATATTCATTTCAAAGTCCTCACAATAAGCCTGTGAACTAACCTCTGACCAGAAAAATATAATAATAATAATAAGAGCATAGAGCAGTCAGAGAGTACCTTTAAAGGTTGAAAGAAAATTACTGTCAATGAAGACTTCTATATCCAGTAAAAATAACCTCCAGTAAAAAAGGGTAAAAAAATAATGTATGTTTTTTCACAGTAATGAGAGAATTTAACATCAGTGTGTATGCACTATAAGAAAATTATAAAAGTGTCTACTCAGGTAGAATGATAATTATTCTGTATGAAAGCATGTAGGTCAGAAAGAAATAAAAGCATTGTAGATTTGAAAAATATGACAAATATTTCACAGAAGTTAAGAGTGAAAAAGAGATGAAGTGGAAAACTTTTTTGCATTGCCTAGGAAGTGACAAAAATAATAAAGTAGGAAGGTATATTTTTCACTGGGTACACATAAAAAATTCTGGAGTAACCATCAAATAAATAATAAAAGCATGTACATTAATGAGCTAGTGAAAGGAAAAATAAATTAAAAAAATAGGTTAATAAGGGAAGCAAAAAGATCAACGTAGAGATAAACAAAAACAAAAAAGTACATTGGTATTATTAAACCCACAGATATAAGTAACTGTATTCAATGTACATAATATTCCATTTATAATTAAGAGAATGTCAGAATTGACCTTTAAAAACTTGCTGCTCACAAGAAACACTGACTCTATGGACAAATGCATTGTTATAAAAAGGATGGAGGGGCGCCTGGGTGGCTCAGAGGGTTAAGCCTCTGCCTTCGGCTCAGGTCATGATCTCAGGGTCCTGGGATTGAGCCCCACATCGGGCTCTCTGCTCAGCAGGGAGCCTGCTTCCCCCACCTCTCTCTGCCTGCCTCTCTGCCTACTTGTGATCTCTTTCTCTGTGTCAAATAAATAAATAAATAAAATCTTAAAAAAAAAAAAAAAGAAAAAGGATGGAAATAAAATTCTAGTCAAATTCTAACTAAAACAAACATTTATGTCATAAAAAGTCTATATTTAAGATAAGAAACACTAGTAGAGGTGAGAAGGGGCAGTTTGTAACTATAAAACAACCAATTTAACAGGAAGTAAACCATCATAAAACTAACTGCCCAGTAACATAGTCTACATATTTCTGCAACAAAATGTTGAGGAAATTAACATAAGATACAGAAAAAATGTCAACTATAGTTGGTGATTTTAAAAGTAATTTGAAAATGTCTTTTTTAAAAAAAGTTACCTTTTAAGTATCTGCAGACACACACGCACACACAAACTCAAATGCAAAATTAGTAAGTATGTAACATTTTGAACAACACAATGAAAACTTAGTCATACTTCAACCCAAACTCAGTATATATTCATTTCAAACAAACAGGAAACTTTTACCAACATTCACCAAATACCTTCAAGCAGGAATCAGGCTGATAAATCTTCCCAGCTATAAACATGAAACAGTTTACAAAAAAGAAGCATGGATGGATGACTCAGATGGTGACCCAAGAGCAAAGAGGATGGACAACCTCAGGTTGCCAAACTGGATACTAGGAAGACCTATTCTGTATTCCTTGAGCTCTGGAGAAATCTGCCCAAATTTCAAAATTTCTGAGGAATAATACTACTATGTGCTCTCATTCTTTTCTTTATTGATTGAAAATGGCTCTTGCTATTATCTTATCCCTGCCTCACCCTTGTGATTTTGGAGTGTAGCGGTATTTATATTTTATAAGTCTCTTAGTTACTGAGAAACTGTAAATTTTGAGCAAAACTTAAGTTGCCTCATACACTTTTGGAAGTGTTTTAGATAACAAGATAATGAATCCTAATCATGTTCTCGTGCAGTATTGTGATAAAACTTTTGGAGAAGACAGTGAGCACATTTATGCATGGGATTAATATAAACAATTACATCGAGGGTATATAGACTTTTTTAGACTGGAAATCATGGCCATAATATTTTGCAGGATCTTCTATCAAGGGGAGCCTATTTTTCTACCTCTTAAATGTGATAGTGTCTTGTGACCAGTTTTGTGTGTAATAATAAACAAATACTAAGATTAGCCAGAAGATAACAGAAGCCAGAGGATAATAAAATTAGATGTTTAAAAACTGAGAGGAAAACCACAACATCCACCTATTAGTCTATTGCTAATAAAATACCCTTCAGTAATAAAGAAAATAAATGAATCATAAATTAAAGTCAGTGAGTTTGTCACCAGTGGATTCATATTGCAAAAATAGCTTTAAATTTTTTCTTTAAGCTAAAGAAATAATACGACATGTCAACTTTATCTAAGAAGGAATGAAGAACATGATAAATGATGAATATATGGAGAGGTATAGAAAACAAGTTATTTACATTTTTTCAACTTATTTAAGGAATAATTAGTATGCAAAGCAAAAAATAACAGTATCTTATGAAACTGAGAACTCACACAGAGTGAAATAAACAATACTGCATAAAGAACAAAATGGTAAATGGGAGCATACTGTTGCAATGTTTTTTTGTTTATTTGTTTGTTTAAGATTTTATTTAGAGAGAGAGAGCATGAGAGCTGGGGGGCGGTGGCAGGGGAAGAAGAGGGAGAAGCAGACTCCCAGCTGAACAGGGAGCCTAATGTGAGACTCATTCCCAGGACATGGAGATCACGATCTGAGTCAAAGGCAGATAGTTAACTATCTGACACACCAAGCATCCTGTTGCAATATTCGTATGTTATACATGAAATGGTATTAAGTCACAGGTATTTGTGATAATTTGAAAATGTATATTATATTCCTATCACAACAGTTAAAAACTTAAACATAGATATATAGTTAAGAATAAAAATATTCATGATGAGAAAATGAAATTAAAAAAGGAAAAAATAACAAAGAAAGAACACTTTAATACTAATAAGGTAGAAAAAAGGGTGCCTGGGTGGCTCAGTGGGTTAAAGCCTCTGCCTTCAGCTCAGGTCATGATCTCAGGGTCCTGGGATCAAGCCCTACATTGGGCTCTCTGCTCAACAGGGTGCCTGCTTCCTCCTCTCTCTGCCTGCCTCTCTGCCTACTTGCGATCTCTGTCAAATAAATAAAATCTTAAAAAAAAATAAAAGGTAGAAAAAAGTAAAAGCAACAGATGCAACAATTATAAAACAAATATTGAGGACATTAATCAAAACCACTATTTTTAATAATTAATTATACATGAGTTGCTTAAATTTTCTAGGGAAAAAAGAAAGGAAGAGACTAGATTGGGTTAAAAAATAGGACCCCCAAATTTGCTGTTTAAAACAATTACATGTTAAACTCATAGATATGGGGGTGCCTGGGTGGCTCAGTCAGTTGAGCATCCAACTCTTGGTTTCAGGTCGGGTCATGATCTTGTGGGTGAGATCTAGCCCCACATCATACTCACTCAGCATAGAGCCTGCTTCAGATTCTCTCTCTCCCTCTCCTTTGTGCTCTGTCTCATAAATAAATAGAACCTTTAGAAAGAAAAATAAACAAACTCATAGATATATTAAAAGTTAAGAAAAACAAAAAAGGAAAAGATATTTTTAAGAAAACACTAATACAAAGAAATATGAAGTAGTATATTCAAATTTTTAAAAAGGAGACTTTAAGAAAAAAGACATTCTCTGAGTACCAGAATACTAGAGATTTTCATTTTTCAAAAAAAGTTTCAATTCTTCAAGAAGATGTAAATATATAATAGAAGTTCAAAATTGACAGAAATGGAGAAAGAAATAAGAAATCTGTAATTATATTTAGAAATTTTCACATTACTCTGCCCATAATTGGTAAAGGAATTAGACAGAAACTTGTAAGTGTTTGGAAGATTAAAGGAACACTTTCAATCCATTAATTGACATTTATGAAATACCTTAACAAGAGCAGAATAAAAATTTTTATAACTGAAATGAAACAAAAGACTTGAATCCTACACAGAAGAAATTGAGATAACTATGATCATATGAAAAAAAGATCAAAATACATTTACATTTCAGAAAAATGCAAATTAGGCACTACCATATAACTACTACAATTGTTAATATTATTATAAGCAAATATTTGTGCAGTTGTGGAGAAACTGGAATTCTCATGCCTTGTGGCAAAAATGTATAATGTTACAGTTGGTTTGGATAATTGTTTGGCACTTTCTTGTAAAATTAAACATACAACTACTTATACTATAATGAACAATTCCACTCCTAGGTATTTACCAAGATAACAGCAAAGCAACAACACACTCATATCCACAAAATACTAGTTCAAGATATTCATAGAAACTTTATTCATAATAACACCAAACTGGAAGCAACTCAAACGTCTATGAATTTCAACCCTAGGTATTCCTTCCTGCCCTGCCTCTTCCCCCAGAAAATACTGTTAAGTCACAACAGCCCCATGTAAAAAAGCCAAAAACCATCAACAGGAGAATGGATAAACACTGTTTTACACTCATACAATGGAGTGTAAAACTCAACAACAAAAAATGTACAAAATACCGGCACGTGACCTTATCAAGCTTAGATCCCACAGACATTATGTTAAAAGCAAAAAAAAAAGTTGCAAAGCGAATGTTCATCATAGTTCTACTTCTAAGAATAGGCAGTAATAATCTATCTAGGATATTAAAATTAATAAATAAATCCCTAGTAATGGCAGAGGCAGGAAAGGTACTACATTGTCCAGAAAAAGACATGGGGCAAGTTTCTGGGTAATGGGGGTGTATATATCTTGATTTAAATGGTAATTTTATGGATATGTACCATAGTCAAAACTACTCATTGAAGTGGATACTTCAGATCTTGGAGATTGACATTATACAATTTCTACCTCAAAATACTAATGTAAGAAAAAACAATACCATCCACCTCCTTTACATTCTTCCCATTATTAAGACAGATTACTGAAATACATTATTAACACTAACAAGAAAAGATATCTGATATTCTATTTTATTGCTTACAACAAATAAAAAAAAACCACAATCTGCATAAATACAATAGACTCCAATCTCCATCTTCTCTCAGGAATGATTTCTAAGAAGTTATAATATCATGATAAATATATTATCTATTAGCTTTTCTAGAAAAAAGCAGTTTGGAAACCCACATGTGCACTCTTAGGCAGTGAATAAAATCATGGACATTCACATTATTAAGGTCAAATTGGTCTATTTGCATGAATATTTCTTTAATAGGACAGCTAGTGATAATTTGTTTTTACACTAAAGTGATTTACAAAACTCATAAATATAGCCCATTAAATTCAATTGAATATTCTTCCAGCTCAACTTCTTTTAGCTGAATCACAGATATTCCCATGCATACTACAATGAGAAATTGCAAATTTTTATCATTTCACAGGGATTGGGGTAGATTAGAATATAAATTGATCCAAGAATACACTGAGTAATTTTGTTGTGGGGATAAAGTAATGCATTCACAGATTGAAGCCCTAAACTCAGTCACAGTTGAAAAATATTTTACATAGGCATTTATGTCATATATTCAGATGATTTCTCATCAATTATCCTGACACAGGAGCAGTTAAAAAAGAGGATTGTAGTAGTAGAGGGATCATGTGGTAGTCTGGTGCAATTTCACTACATGTAAGTATTAGTACAAATTTAGGGGAACTTTTCTTGTCTATGTAGTAACCAGAAATTGTCATTCAGAGATATATCAAGTTAAGTAAATTAAAGTGGAAAATTATTGTGGAAATTTTTAAATTATTTCACTAAACACTTTAAATATCTTTTAGGTCTTCAAGGAAAATAAACTTTTAAAAATCATTGTTAATCTTTTGCTGAAATGAAGCTAGTGTATGATAAATATAAATGTGTTTCTGCTTTTATTTTTTACATAGGGAACCATGGATTATATAGTATTGATGGATGTGTACATATCATGTTTGGGAATCATGCATATTTTAATAAAATAATGTAACAACATATCAGAAAGTTAGGAAAGAAGAAGAAAGGGGGAGAGGAGGAGATGGAGGAAAGAAGGAAGAAAATAATCAATCTATAATTCTATAAACTTTGTTAGTGAGCCCACTTGCTCAACTATAGTATGCAACATCAAAACCAGAAACAGAGACCACTTAACTCCTGATATAACTAAAACCCATTGTACTTATTTCTAAGCACACTTTCTTGAGGCATTGATGAAGGTGTCTTGCGATGAATGGAATATTGCAACTACCAGACCACAAAAACCCTCATAGCTGTGGAATGCCTAGGAGACCACACTCCACACGTCCCTTTCATTGCTCATGATCACAGACTGATCATGTACCAGCACCCACCCATGATAATGTGCTCTCTGCCTGTTCTGTTGCATATACCGCCCAACCAACTCACCCAGTGTCTCTTCATGAAACTCTAGGTGTCCATGTTATCAGTGGAGAAGTCGGTTGTTAAGTTTTGTGTCTGCCACCTCCCCCCGGTGCCTGTATCCAAAATAAATGTATCCTTTTCTTTTTTTCCAAACACTTCTCTCTCAATGAATCTATCTGAGTTGTTCCACATAGCATTGTTAGACTCAGCTTTTGATTTGGACGCCTCAGGATTCCCTGGATAGAGAAGTTGGGAGCAGAGTATGCCAGGGTTTATCCATTCATTTCCCAAGTTAGCAGCTTGATAGATTGATCATAACACTTACACACAAATACTAACATGTGTTTGTGTATGCATGTGTATATGTTCTCTTTCAGTTGTTTTCAATGAACACCAGGTGCTTACTCAAAATTAACAAATAATGGACATCCATATTTCCACGTAGACTTCTATCCCTACACTTTGAAGAGTTTTAATCAGGAAGGGATGCTGCACTTTGTCAAATGCTTTTTCAGCATCTATTGAAAGTATCATATGGTTCTTGTTCTTTCTTTTATTAATGTATTGTATCACATTGATGGATTTGCGGATGTTGAACCAACCTTGCAGCCCTGGAATAAATCCCACTTGGTCGTGGTGAATAATCCTTTTAATGTACTGTTGGATCCTATTGGCCAGTATTTTGGTGAGAATTTTTGCATCTGTGTTCATCAAGGATATTGGTCTGTAATTCTCTTTTTTGGTGGGATCCTTGTCTGGTTTTGGGATCAAGGTGATGCTGGCCTCATAGAATGAGTTTGGAAGTTTCCGTTCCATTTCTATTTTTTGGAACAGTTTCAGGAGAATAGGAATTAATTCTTTTTTAAATGTTTGGTAGAATTCCCCTGGGAAGCCGTCTGGTCCTGGACTTTTGTTTGTATGGAGATTTTTGATGACTGTTTCAATCTCCTTACTGGTTATGGGTCTGTTCAGGTTATCTATTTCTTCCTGGTTCAGTTGTGGTAGTTTATATGTCTCTAGAAATATATCCATTTCTTCCAGGTTGTCAAATTTTTTGGCGTAGAGTTGCTCGTAGTATGTTCTTATAATTGTTTGTATTTCTTTGGTGTTGGTTGTGATCTCTCCTCTTTCATTCATGATTTTATTTATTTGCGTCCTTTCTCTTTTCTTTTTGGTAAGTCTTGCCAGGGGTTTGTCAATCTTATTAATTCTTTCAAAGAACCAGCTCCTAGTTAGTTTTGTTAATTTGTTCTATTGTTTTTTTAGTTTCTATTTCATTGATTTCTGCTCTGATCTTTATGATTTTTTCTCCTGCTGGGTTTAGGCTTTCTTTGTTGTTCTCTCTCCAGCTCCTTTAGGTGTAGGGTTAGGTTGTGTATTTGAGACCTTTCTTGTTTCTTGAGAAAGGCTTGCACCACTATATATTTTCCTCTCAGGACTGCCTTTGTTGTGTCCCACAGATTTTGAACCGTTGTGTTTTCATTATCATTTGTTTCCATGATTTTTTTTCAATTCTTCTTTAATTTCCTGGTGGACCCATTCATTTTTTAGAAGGATGCTGTTTAGTCTCCATGTATTTGCGTTCTTTCCAAATTTCCTCTTGTGACTGAGTTCTAGCTTCAGAGCCTTGTGGTCTGAAAATATGCAGGGAATGATCTCAATCTTTTGGTACCGATTGAGACCTGATTTATGTCCCAGGATGTGGTCTATTCTGGAGAATGTTCCATGTGCACTAGAGAAGAATGTGTATTCTGTTGCTTTGGAATGGAATGTTCTGAATGTATCTGTGATGTCCATCTGGCCCAGTGTGTCATTTAAGGCCTTTATTTCCTTGTTGATCTTTTGCTTAGATGATCTGTCCATTTCAGTGAGGGGAGTGTTAAAGTCCCCTGCTATTATTGTATTCCTGTCGATGTATTTCTTTGATTTTGTTATTAATTGGTTTATATAGTTGGCTGCCCTAAGGGGGCATAGATATTTAAGATTGTTAGGTCTTCTTGTTGGACAGACCCTTTGAGTATGATATAGTGTCCTTCCTCATCTCTTATTATAGTCTTTGGCTTAAAATCTAATTGATCTGATATAAGGATTGCCACCCCAGCTTTCTTCTGATGTCCATTAGCATGGTACATTGTTTTCCACCCCCTCACTTTAAATCTGGAGGTGTCTTCGGGTCTAAAATGAGTTTCTTGTAGGCAGCACATTGATGGGTTTTGTTTTTTTATCCACTCTGATCCCCTGTGTCTTTTGATTGGGACATTTAGCCCCTTAACATTCAGGGTAACTATGGAGAGATATGAATTTAGTGCCACTGTATTGCCTGTAAGGTGACTGTTACTGTATATTGTCTCTGTTTCTTTCTGATCTACTACTTTTAGGGTCTCTCTTTGCTTAGAGGACCCCTTTCAATATTTCCTGTAGAGCTGGTTTGGTGTTTGTAAATTCTTTCAGCTCTTTATCTTTATCTTTATGGAAGCTCTTTATCTCTCCTTCTATTTCCAATGATAGCCTAGCCGGATATAGTATTCTTGGCTGCATGTTTTTCTCATTTAGTGCTCTGAATATATCATGCCAGTTCTTTCTGGCCTGCCAGATCTCTGTGGATAGGTCCGCTGCCAATCTAATGTTTTTCCCTTGTATGTTACAGACTTCTTTTCCCGGGCTGCTTTCAGGATTTTCTCTTTGTCACTAAGACTTGTAAATTTTACTATCAGGTGACGAGGTGTGGACCTATTTTTATTGATTTTGAGGGGCATTCTTAGCATCTCCTGGATTTTGATGTTTGTTCCCTTTGCCATATTAGGGAAATTCTCTCCAATAATTGTCTCCAATATACCTTCTGCTCCCCTCTCTCTTTCTTCTTCTTCTGGAATCCCAATTTTTCTAATGTTGTGTCATCTTATGGTGTCGCTTATCTCTCTGTCGCTTATCTTCTCTCCTCATGGTCCAGTATTTGTTTGTCTCTCTTTTGCTCAGCTTCTTTATTCTCTGTCATTTGGTCTTCTATGTCACTAATTCTTTCTTCTGCCTCATTTATCCTAGCAGTGAGAGCTTCCATTTTTGATTGCACCTCATTAATAGCTTTTTTGATTTCAACTTGGTTAGAGTTTAGTTCTTTTATTTCTCCAGAAAGGGCTTTTATCTCTCCAGAGAGGGTTTCTCTAATATCTTCTATGCCTTTTTCAAGCCCGGCTAGAACCTTGAGAATCATCATTCTGAACTCTAGATCTGTCATGTTACCAATGTCTGTATTGATTAGGTCTCCAGCCTTCAGTACGGTCTCTTGTTCTTTTTTTTGAGGTGAGTTTTTCCGCCTTGTCATTTTGTCCAGATAAGATTTGCTTTCTCCTGCTGTGGAATTCCGCTGTTCTTGGTGAGCGAAGTTGGTCTTGGCTGGGTTTCTTGTTGATCTTCTGGGGGAGGGGCCTGTTGTAGTGATTCTCAAGTGTCTTTGCTGCAGGCAGAATTGCACTGCCCTTGCCAGGGGCCGGGCTAAGTAATCCACTCGGGTTTGCTTTCGGGAGCTTTTGTTCCCTGAGCGCTTTCCGTAGAGTTCCAGAGGACGGGAATGAAGATGGCGGCCTCCCAATCTCTCCGCCCAGAGGAGCCGAGAGCTTGGGGTTCCACTCCTCAGTGCGCCCTCAGAGAAAAGTGCTCAACCGCCCTGCCTCCCTGGCCTGCTGTCGCGCCTTGAGGAAAGCAGTCAATTGCTGGAACCTGGAGAAAAGCGCCCAGTTATTTCCGTCTCTGTGGCCTCCAGCTGCACTCCAAGCCCACCCAGCCTGTGACTGGCACAAGGTAACCCTGGGCTGAGAGCTCACTCCTCAGCTTTGTCACTGTAGCCGGTTTCTCTGCTCTAATACCTGAGAGCTCTGTGGCACTCATACACCCCCGGTCCTTCTGTGGCCTCATGGGACCTGGGATTATGCTGACTCCGCCTGGTTTTCCCCCCAGTTTAGCCTCTGGAGCGATGTCTCCCAGTGGAGCAGACTTTTAAAAGTCCCGGTTTTGTTCTCCGTTGCTCCGCTGCTTGCCGGGAGCTGGCCCCTCCCCCAGTGGTCTGTCATCCCGTCACTTTGGATTCACTTCTCCGCAGGTCCTACCTTTCAGAAAGTGATCGATTTTCTGTTTCTAGAATTGTTGCTCTTCTTCTCTTCTATTTCCCGTTGGATTTGTAGGTGTTCACAATGGTTAGATAAGCTATCTAGCTGATCTCCTGCTACCCGATGTTGTCTCAGCCTGCTACTTCTCCGCCATCTTGACTCTTCCCCTCCATATTTCCACTTAGCTTTACAATATTTTCTAATGCATTTAAAATATTCTCTTGTTTGAAATATAATCATTTAATTGGTAATCATTACCTTTTGTTGAATAGTTATTGGGATCTTAATTGGTACATTGACTAGAAAGGGACACAAAGGAAGTTTCTGGATAAAGGATATGTTGTATGACTTGATTTATATAATGATTTTTTGCAGTTTAAGTATTTGATATAAAAATGCTTTGCAAATATATTTCTCCATTGTCTTTTAAAATATTTCATATAATTTTAAATTTTTAATAATATAGTAACATTTTTCTTTGATACTTTTTCTTTCCAGCACAGCCTTGATGTATTGGTACTATACACACCCCTCCTAAATGACTCAGGGAAGCTGATCTACCACACATTTCCAGGTTGGGTTCTTTACATACCTAGACTAATCCTTCCAGTCCCTTTACTCCAGGTGTTTACTGGCTGATATATGGACACATGTTCATTTCAGATATCTGATAATATCAACTTCTATTTTCTTCTAAGTACAACTTTAATTCTTTAAAAATAATTAACTCTAGCCTCTCTAGATTTTGGCTGTTGTATATGAAGAAGAATGGTTCCAAACTAATTTTTTCTTAACTGTCTACCAAAGATTCTAATCCTATATTATGAGTAATTATTTCTCCATTGATGGTGCCTTCCTTTTGCTTTAAATCATATCTTTAGGTGAACCTGGGTGGCCTAGTCATTCAGACTCTGCCTTCTGTCTCCCTGCTTCTCCCTCTCCCACTCCCCCTACTTGTGTTCCTTCTCTCACTGTCTCTCTCTCTCTGTGTCAAATAAATAAATAAAATCTTTTAAAAAATAAATACATCTTATCTTTACTTTTGAAATCAACTGTAGAGACTAATTTTGATTTATTTAGCATATTAAATTTCTTCTATTTCAAGTTTGAGTTAATCATACTATGATTTGTCATTTCATAAATCATTATTTAATATCTGCTTTTGTTCTCCAGCAGAATTCTACATTTCAAAAAAATTCAGTTTATTTGAAAGTTTATGTTTGCAAAGAACCTTTTACTTCCAGAGAAATCAGTGCTATTTAAGAAAATAAAAAAATTGATTGCATTTTTAATGCATCATTGCATTAAAATCATTAAAATTAAAATCATAAAATGATGCATTTTAATTGCATCATTCAAGTAAATATTATAAGCCCCAAGGGAGCTGGCATAAACACTGTTATGGAGAAAAAAATTATTTCCCTTAAAAAGAAACCTTGATTCCAGAGTATACCTAAAATCCAGCTGCTCACCAGCATTATTAATACCCCTGATTCTTTTTATCTTCCAGTGTTCCCTCAGTGCACTAATTTTGCCCTCAGGTCTCTCCTCAGAAAGCTGCCCTCTTCTAAGAGTGCATGTGCAAATGTAATGTTCACAAAAATTAAAGAGACATTGTCCAGTGTGTGTATCATTTTATAAGAAAAATCACAAGTAAACTGATAAAACAAACAAACAAACAAAAATTCTAAAGCCTCTAAATAAACATGTAAACTTCTGTGACCTCCTTCCTCATGAGGAAATTATGTCAAAAAGCTATGTCATTCACTGAAAAGAGAAATGGAATTAAAAGGACTATAATAATTGGAATGGACTTATAGGGATTTAACCTTCAGATTGGGATAATGTCAATGTTTAGTGAATCCTGTGGTTAGGGTGAATACCTTATCCAAATTCAGAGATTAACTGAAAGGAAAGAAAATGAGGATTGACAGAGGAATAGGAATCCAAAAATGCCAGATAATGAGGTTATCAAAACACTACATATTGTATTTCATTTTTGTCATGGAACTTTTTTTTTAATTTTTAAATTTAAACACATGTATATATGTGTTTATGGAATGTAGGCTCTTTATAGAAAAAGGATTCAGTATCACTTAGTCATCATGTCCCTCAATTTCCTGGCATAGTGTTAGCATACAGAAGGTACTCAATAAGCAGTTGTTGAAAGCATAAAAATGTTATGATTCACATGGTGGCAAAGAAGATATATAAAACAAAGTTAAAGAAACTGAATAGAAGACTTCAAGGAAACAAAGATTCTTGCAAGGTCCTGCTCCTCTTACTCTCTACTAATAATGAATATTTTTCTTTTTTTTTTAAATTTATTTATTTGACAGAAAGGGAGATCACAAGGAAGCAGAGAGGCAGGCAGAGTGAGAGAGGGAAGCAGGCTCCCCGCTGAGCAGAAAGCCTGACACGGAGCTCAATCCCAGGACCCCAGGATCATGACCTGAGCCAAAGGCAGAGGCTTAACCCACTGAGCCACACAGGTACCCCAGTGAAAAATTTTCTAATTGATGTAATAGTTGATTTTGTTCATCATTCAGGTCGAACTGAGTTCTAGGAAGATTTGGACAATTTATCTTTTTGTTCATGAACTCACATAGGATCTTAATGATAAGGGCATTTATTAAGAATTATTTATGTATTCAGGATACAAAACTTTAGTTGATTTTTGCTGTGAATACCTTCATGCACACTGTGTCTTAATAGTGTCTTTGAGGGAAAAAGAGTACTCCAGAGTGTATCAGAGTACAATTTATTAACCATTTATTTTAAGCTAGCAATTTTTGGTCCTGTTGAACTTTTTCTTTTCTTCCCCATTTTTAAAATTTAAATTCAATTAATTAACATATAATGTACTATTGGTTTCAGAGGTAGAGGTCAGTGATTCATCAGTCTTACATACCCAATGCTCATTACATCATGTGGCCTACTTAATGTCTATCACCCAGTTGCCCCATTCCCCCCCTCTCTCCTCCAGCAACTCTCAGTTTGTTTCCTATGATTAAGAGTCTCTTATGGTTTCTCTCTCTCTCTGGTTTCATCTTGTTTTATTTTTCATTTTTTCTCCTATGATCCTCTGTTTTGTTTCTTACATTCCACATATGAGTGAGATCATATGATAATTATCTTTCTCTGATTGACTTATTTCGCTTACATAATACACTATAGTTTCATCCACATCACTGCAAATGGCAAGATTTCTTTTTTTTTTTTTTAATGGCTGAGTAGTATTCCATCACACATACACACACACACACACACACATCTTCTTTATTCATGTATTTGTCAGTGGACATCTGGGCTCTTTCCATAGTTTGGCTATTGCGGACATTGCTGTTATAAATATTGGAGTACAGGTGCCCCTTTGGGTTACTACATTTGTATCCTTGGGGTAAATACCTAGTAGTGCAATTGTTGGGTTGTAGGGTAACTCTATTTTCAACTTTCTGAGGAACCTCCATACTGTTTTCCAGAGTGACTGCACCAGCTTGTATTCCCACCAACAGTGTGAGAGGGTTCCCCTTTCTTTGCATCCTTGCCAAAATCTGTCATTTCCTGACTTGTTAATTTTAGCCATTCTGACTGGTGTGAGGTGATATCTCACTGTGGTTTTGATTTGTATTTCCCTGATGCCGAGTGATGTTGAGCATTTTTTCATGTGTCTGTTGACCATTTGGATATCTTCTTCACAGAAAATCATGTTTTCTGCCCATTTCTTGATTGATTGGATATTTGTTTTGTTTGTTTGTTTCTTTCTTTTTTTTTTTTTTTTGGTTGTTGAGTTTGAGAAGTTCTTTTTTTTTTAAGATTTTATTTATTTATTTGGCAGACAGAGATCAAAAGTAGACATAGAGGCAGGCAGAGAGAGGGAGGGGGAAACAGGCTCCTTGCTGAGCAGAGAGCCCGATGTGGGGCTTGATCCCAGGACCCTGAGATCATGACCTGAGCCGAAGGTAGAGGCTTAACCCACTGAGCCACCCAGGTGCCCTGAGTTTGAGAAGTTCTTTCTTTCTTTCTTTTTTTTTTTTTTTTTTTAAGATT
Source organism: Martes martes (assembly GCF_963455335.1). Lineage (NCBI taxonomy): Eukaryota > Metazoa > Chordata > Mammalia > Carnivora > Mustelidae > Martes > Martes martes. The sequence goes on along the minus strand of NC_137893.1, from coordinate 107,016,830 downwards.
TTATTTATTTATTTATTTGACAGAGATCACAAGTAGGCAGAGAGGCAGGCAGAGAGAGGAGGAAGCAGGCTCCCTGCAGAGGAGAGAGCCCGATGTGGGGCTCGATCCCAGGACCCTAGGATCATGACCTGAGCTGAAGGCAGAGGCTTTAACCCACTGAGACACCCAGGTGTCCTGAGTTTGAGAAGTTCTTTATAGATTTTGGATACTAGCCCTTTATTTGATATGTCATGTATAAATATCTTCTCCCATTCTGTTGGTTATCCTTTGGTTTTGTTGATGGCTTCCTTTGCTGTGCAAAAGCTTTTTATCTTGATGAAGTCACAATAGCTCATTTTGCCTTTGTTTCCCTTGCCTTTGGATGCGTGTCTAGCAAGTTGCTGCAGCTGAGGTCACGGAGTGATTCTAGGATTTTGATGGATTCCTGTCTCACACTGAGGTCTTTCATCCATTTTAAATCTATTTTTGTGTATGGTGTAATGGTCCAGTTTCATTCTTCTTCATCCAACTTTCCCATTTGCTGAAGAGACTGTATTTTTTCCATCAGATATTCTTTCCTGTTTTGTTGTAGATTAGTTGACCATAGAGTTGAGGGTTCATTTCTGAGTTCCCTATTCTGTTCCATTGATCTATGTGTCTGTTTTTGTGCCAGTACCATACTGTCTCGACAATTACAGCTTTGTAATAGAGCTTGAAGTCTGGAATTGTGATGCCATCAGCTTCAGTTTTTTTTTTTTTTCAACATTACTTTGGCTATTCAGGGTCTTTTCTGTTTCCATATAAGTTTTAGGATTATTTGTTCCATCTCTGTGAAAAAAGTTAATGACATTTTGATAAGGATTCCAATGAATGTGTAGATTACTCTAGGTAGCATAGACATTTTCACATTTGTTCTTTCAATCCATGAACATGGAACACTTTTCCACTTCTTTGTGCTTCCTCGATTTCTTTCATGAATATTCTGTAGTCTTCTGAGTACAGATCCTTTGTCTCTTCTGTTAGATTTAATCCTAGGTATTTCATGATTTTGAGTACAACTGTACATGGGATTGACTCCTTAATTTCTTTCTTCTGTCTCATTGTTAGTGTATAGAAATGAAACTGATTTCTATGCATTGATTTTATATCCTGCTACTTTGCTAAATTTCTGTATGAGTTCTTACAATTTTGGGGTAGAGTCTTTTTTGTTTTCCACAAAGAGTATCATGTCACCTGCAAAGAGTGAGGGTTTGACTTCTTTGCTGATTTGGATGCCTTTTATTTCTTTTTGTTGTCTGATTGCTAGGCTAGAACTTCTAGTGCTATCTGTTGAACTTTTTTCTGACAAAAATTTGTGAAAATATTCCCCTATCTTACTGCTATACTTCTCACATTTAGATCTGAAATTCCCTGGAACTGGTTCTTGTATTTGATGTGAACTATAAGTCAAGTTTCATTGTTTTTCATATAGGTAACTGATACATTATCACCTCTTACAAAGTAATATTTTAAGGATTTTGGGGGTCTATATTTAAAAAAGATTTTTATTTATTTAATTTATTTTACCTATTTATTATCTTCTTATGTCTATCTAGTTTGCATGTCAGGATAAGCCTATTTTCATAGGATGAGTTAAGGGAAATTCCCTTATCTTCTATTTTTTTGGAAGAGTTTATGAAGGACTGCTTTTAATTTTTCTTTACATTTTTAGTAACATTCACCAGTGAAGCCATCTAATGTTGGATTTTATTGGGGATATTTATTATTATTATAATAATAATTATTATTATTATTATTTAAATCTCTTTACTTCCTATGGGTCTATTTGGCTTTATTATATGTTCCTGAATCTTGAGTCCTGGAAGCCTATGACATTTTAGAAATCAAGAAATTTGTCAATTTTGTCTAGGTTATCTGATTTGTTAGCATATCATTGTTTATACCTTTTACCTAAAATTTCAGAATTGATTGCACCTATTTAATTCATTATTTATATAAGATGGGTGTTTTCTTGGTCTCAGCTTATTTATAGCAACAGTATTAGCTAAAAATGCCCAAGGCACTCCCTTGGGCCCATAACACTTGTGGTGACTTCCCACAGACATTTCCCTCACCACAGCCAGTACTGTGGCTGGACCAGCAGCCTGTGGTTCTTTATGATTGCAAGACACACTTCAGCAACAATGATCACAGAACTTTGAAAGAAAAAAGTTTTATTACTCACAACTCCTGGAGGGTACAGGGCAAGCCAGAGAGATCTCTGCAGAGAGAGGAAGTGAGTGCCATCCTGGATAAACGGTAGAAGGTGGGGTGCCCAGGGTTTCCTTGATACACTCTTATTGGTGAATTTAAAACTTAAAAGCAGGAAATAAGGGGAGGAAGTAAAAAGCAAGGTTGCTGAAAGGATCACTTATTAAGCCTATCCAGGGCACTCTAAAAGGGAACGTTCATGGATGGAGGTAGCCTTGTTTCTTATCTAGTGGTTTTACTAGTAGCAGTGTCATACTGATGAAATTTTGGAGTATAGGTGAGGTTCAGTGGGATGGAGACTGGAGCTGAGGACCAAGAAAGAATTCTTGAGATGTCTTTGGTGCAAAATAGTGGTTTGTTAAAGCCCATGTGCAGAAAGAGCTGCTGCGCTGGGGTCTTGAGGAGTGGCTGATTATATACATTGGAGTTGGGGAGGTGAGGACAAAGGGGGTGTCCAGAAGGACTGTCATATGCTAACAAAGACTTTTTGTTACTGGAGGCCTGGTTATTTTCAGGTTATGGCTGTTATTCTCTCTAGTAAGGCACTAAAATGAAAACAGTTGGAGTTTCTTGGAACAATGTCATACCCCTCCTATCACAAGTCCTTGTCAATGAGCTTTAGGTTTAGAAGAAATTTAACTTTATTTACATTTCCTTCTACCTCAATTTTAAGGAGGGGAGGATGATATTAGGGCTTTGAGAACTGAGTTATAGGTCTCTGGAAATTAGGCTATTGATAAGAAAGCTTCTTCCTTGTAAATCACTAAGGACATTTGTAAACTGAGTGAGACTCAGGTCTTACAGGACTGTAATCTCTACCAGTTAACTATTTGTTTTTCCTTTAGGGCAGCCAGGAGTGCCTAAGGAATGTTACATATATCCCATGACAGGGGTGTTTTCAGGGTGTCAGCTTCTGCATTGCCCTCAGCTTGCCTTCCGTTCCCTCATCAATACAGCTGGCAATATGTTTACATGAGATGGATGTCTTTGAAAGGGATGCCTTGGCAATCAAAACTTACTGTCAGGCACTTACATTACAATGAGTCATTTCTTTTTTCTTGACCATTCTAGATAAAGATATACCTATTTTGTTGGTCTTTCAAAGAACTAACTTTTGGTTTGACTGATTTCTCCATTATTTCACTATTATCTATTTCATTTATTTCCACATCCATTTCTAAGATGTCCTTTCTTCTGCTTTGGGTTTAGTTTACTATCTTCTTTTTTTCCTATTTTCTTCAGGTGTAAGGTAATATTATTGGTTTGACATCTTTTTAACTTTTTAGCGTAAGCCTTTGAGGTTATAAACTCCCCTCAAAGAACTGCTTTTGTAATATTCTTATATTTTGGTATATGGTATCCTATTTTCACTTATCTCAAAGTATTTTCTAATTTCTCCACAAACACATTGGTTATTTTGCAGTGCATTGTTTAGTTACTGCAAGCATTTTGGTGCTCTATTTCCTTTATTTCTGTTTCTAACATACTAATATTAGAGATTAGATGTTTGAAATAAGGCTCTATTTATCTTTACCATTTTTTTCCTCACTTCCTCAAAGGAAATAATTTTTATTTGTAAAAATCTCAACATTTATCTTATTTTATATATCTAAGTTCATTGATGCCGCTGCCATTTCCATCCTGCTATACAGTGATTTCTTTTAATTTTTAAATTTTTTTTTTTTTTTTAGATTTTATTTATTTGTTTTTCAGAGAGAGGAGAGAGAAAGCACAAGCAGAGGGAGAAGTAGACAGAGGGAGAAGCAGGATCCCAGCTGAGCAAGGAGCCCTGATGAAGGACTCGATCCCAGAACCCTAGGATCATGACCTTAGCCTAAGGCAGACACTAAACCAACTGAGCCACCCAGGTGTCCCCAAAATTTTTACATTTTCTAATTTAAAGTTCTAATTTAAACTTAAAGTCTAATTTAAGTTCTATTTCACCATTTCTATTTCTCTACTAAGAACATATCTTTCTATTAATTCCATCTGTTACCTCACAGATAATAGTTGCAATAGAGATCTAAAAATCTTTGATAATTCCTTTATCTGTGTGGTTTAGAGGTATGTATCTATTAATTATTTTTTTCTCTTTTGAATTGATCATAATTTTCTTATTCTTTGTACATTGAGTAATTTTTAATTGCATCCTGGATATTTGAATATTACACTATGTAGATACTGAGTTTTCTTTAAAATCCTCTGAAGAATTCTGATGTTTTTGTTTTAGCAGTCAAACAACATAGCCAGTTTGAAATCATAAGTTCTAACTTGTTATTTTTTGCTGTTTCTTTTTGTTCTCTCCTCCCTGTTTCCTTTCCTCCCTCTCTCCCTCCATTCCTTTCCTTCCTTCCTTCTTCCTTCCTCCCTCCATTTCTCCCTTCCTCTCGCTCCTTCCTTCTTTTCTCTTTTCTTTTCTTTCTTTTCTCTCTTTCTTTCTCTTTCTCTGTCCTTCTCTTTCTCTCTACCTTTCTTTTCTTTCCATGACTGCAAGCAGTCAAAGGAATTTTGAAAAAAAATTGAATTGAAATTGAAATTCTGTTTTCCCTCTGAGTGAGGGACAGGTGGGGCTAGGTAGGGAGAGATAGATAGGAGGCTCATTGATCAGGATCACAAAATTAAGAATGCGGGAGATAAAGGAAACCAAAGATAAGGGAGCAAACCAGAGGATCCTGTCCTAGGTGTCATAAGTAGGGTATTGTTATAACAGCTACTTGTGACCAACAAAATTACTGGACCCTAAAAAGGAAATAAACCATTGAAGGTGTTATCACTAGTCCTTACTCAATGGTTATATCAATACAGATGTTAAGAGGATTTAAGTTCCCTGGTTGGTTTTCTGTAAAAGACCATCCCTAAAAACCCCCAGGAGCAACCTGTCCAGACCCCTTTCACTCCTGAAAGCTTTTTCTGTATCCTTGCTTAATAAACTTCTATTGCTTTACTCACTCTTCTTTGTCCTCAAGAATCATTCTTCCTGGGGTGCCTGGGAGTCTCAGTGGGTTAAAGCCTCTGCCTTCAGCTCAGGTCATGATCCTAGGGTCCTGCAGGGAGCCTGCTTCCTCCTCTCTCTCTACCTGCTTCTCTGCCTACTTGTGATCTCTGTCTGTCAAATAAATAAATAAAATCTTTAAAAAAAAAAAAAAAAAGAATCATTCTTCCACACCATGAGACAAGAAACTAGCTCTCCTGCTTCACCTCCAAATCTGTCAACTTTATTTTTCAAAAGAATCTTCATGTAGTTGCTTTTTATATTTTGTTTAGAGTTGTAGTTGTAAGCTAGGAAAATAGGTTATACTGATCTTACTGTATCTTCACTGACATCAGAAGTCTGTGCTCATTTTAAATTGAATCTAGAATGGATATTATCAATTTTTCCCAGGAAAGAATTTCCATCCTTTTTTTTTCCCAGCAATTCAAAGATAAAATTTTATTTTATTTTATTTTTTTAATAAAGATTTTATTTATTTATTTGACAGACAGAGATCACAAGTAGGCAGAGAGGCAGGCAGAGAGAGAGGAAGGGAAGCAGGCTCCCTGCTGAGCAGAGAGCCCGATGCAGGGCTTGATCCCAGGACCCTGGGATCATGACCTGAGCCGAAGGCAGAGTCTTTAACCCACTGAGCCACCCAGGCGCCCCCAAAGATATAATTTTAAATAAGAAATGTAATGCTTAGCAGATTTTTAAATTAAAAATTATGTGGTAGAATGTGAAATTTTCTTATAGTATAAAGTGTATGAGTACTCTATTACCCTTGGATTTAGATTTACCAGATTTTCTTGGTAGTGATCTTACAACCTGTTATCCTTCTGAGATTTTAGAAACTGGTTTTAAGCAGACCAAAAGGCAACTTATTTTAAGGTGTCACCTTAAGTCTTGGACCTGAGAACAATTTAGGGATATTTATTAAAAAAAAAAATCTATACAGTGTGTATTTTAAATTGATCATCACTTTTTTAAAATCAAAACTTTCAAAAGCATGGATAATATAAAATAGCATATAAAATAAAATATACAGATGTTACAACTCCCATAGCTTGTAATGAGGGAGCAAACTTTTGGTCCCCATGCTTCCTTTAATCTGCTGGATTCCATATTCTCCTTTTTCCATGTTAGGAAATCTTTCATACAGATTAAAAATGGCAGAAGCTAAGAAACTGTAGGCCAAAGTGAAAATACTCATAATCAAAATCAAGGAACCCACTGTAGCCAGGTCTGGGACAAAGGAACAATGCTGTGGCCTGGCCAGTATCAAAAATTAATGTAACTGAGAAATAGATTCATATTTTATAATATACTCAAATACTATAAGAGGAAAAGGGAAACCACAGACTGGGAGAAACTATTTGCAACAAACACATTTAACAACGTCATCATATCCAAAATGCAAACAAAAAACAAAAACTTCTTACAGTCAATAACAAAAGACAAACAGCTGCATTAAAAAAAAAAAAAAACACATGTAAAGGCTTCACAAGCACATGAAAATATCATCAACATCTTTAGTTATTTGTGAAATGTGAAAAAAAGACACATTAAAGAATGTTTAGGGGAGTTTTATTCTTAATATCCTTAAATTAGAATAAGCCTATATATGTATATCCATAAAATATTGGGGGGGGTGTGAAATATTTATACAATACTATACCAAGTAGCAACCAAATGAAGCAAGCTACTGATAACCACAAAAATAAGGATGAATGTCTCACCATATGCTCAGGAATTAAAGCAGAAATAAAAGAGTATTTGCTACTATAACTGGGGCCAAGGGGTGCACAAGCACCTGGCTCCTGGGATCCAATCAGATCAGGTTTGGCTCCTTGCCATTGACAAAAACTGAAGGCAGAGAGAAAAGTGGTGGTGAAATCAGAAAGGAATTTATTTCCGCAAGGTCAACACTAGGAATACAGTGGACTAATGTATCAAAGTCTATGCCCAAAGTGCTGAAAATACTTCTAGGTTTATATAAGGAAAACGGGACAAAGGTCAGTGGGCACAAGGCGTTTGGGCAGTAAAGGTCATGTTGATCATTGTCTTTGGGTCATTGACGTGCGTCTTGCTAGCTCAGGGCAGTCTATTTTGCTTTAGGGGGTAGTTTTGTTTCCTGTCAGGAAATGCTTTGCCCACAGCCTCTTTTGTCTGACTTAAGAGATAAGCTGGAAAGAAGACCTTAATCAAGTAGAAAGTATAGACTGAGGTCAAAATGGAGGTAGTTGAAGTCCTTATTCACTATATGATTCCACTTAGGATGTGATTCCACTTATATGATGTCCAATTACTAGGAAATTTAATCTAAAGTGATAGAAATCAGGAAAAATATCAATTTAATTCATCATATTAACAGATTAAAAGGAAAAGAGAAATCCTATGACCAGCTCAATAGATATAAACACATCACACCACTCACACACTGTCACAACAAATTTTTTTTACATGAACATATTCATGACAAAAAAAATCAGCAATCAAGATACTAAAGGGAAATTCTTGACTCTCATAAAGACTAAAACATCCTGTAACTAATATCATTCTGAATCATAAAATATTAAAATTTCCCTCACAGTTTAGCACCAAAGTGAGTTTCCGTCATCATCATTTCCATTTACTGTTTAACTCTAGATCCTAAGCACAGCAGTAAGGTAATGAAAAGCAGTAAAAGGCAATGAGATGTGAGAAAAACAGAAGCAAAACATTAATACATATAGGTGATATAATTATGCATGTAGAAACATTTTTAAAAATCTATTTTAAATAAATCATGAAGTTTTGTGGGCTACAGATCATGGCCTGAACCACTCAGGCACCCTATGTGAAATATTTTTAAACTGTGACTGAATTTAGGGCTTCAATCTGTGAATTCATTACCACAAAACTGGACCACTTTCTTTCTTTTTTTAAAGATTTATTTTATTTATTTGAGAGAGACAGAGAGTGCAGGAAGGAGAGGGAGAGAGAATCTGAAGCAGACTCCATGCTGAGCACAGAGCCTGACTCGGGGCTTAATCCAGGACCCTGAGAGTATGACCTGAGATGAAACCAAGAGTTAGAGGTTTAACCAACTGAGACACCCAGGCCCCCAGACTATTTCTTTCACCATACACAAAAATAAACCCCAAATAGATTAAAGACCTATATGTAAGACCTGAAACTATAAAAATCCTCAAAAAGAGCATAGCCAGTAATCTCTCCAACATCTGCTTTAACATTTTTCAAAATATTTCTCCTGAAGGAAGACAAATAAGAGCAAAAGTAAGCTATTGAGACTGCATCAAAATAGTTTCTGCACAACAAAGGAAACAATCCACAAAACTTAAAGACAAACTATTGAGTGAGAGAAGATTTTTGAAAATGATATATCTGATAAAGGGTTAATATCCTAAGTATATGAAGAAGTGATACAACTCAACACCCAAACATAGATGATCCTGTTTAAGAAATAGGCAGAAGACATGAACAGACATTTCTCCAAAGAAGACATCCAGACGGTCAACAGACACATGAACACATGATCAATATCACTCATTATCAGGGAAATGCAAATCAAAACTACAATGAACTATCACCACACACCTGTCAGATGGCTAAAATCAACAACCCAAGAAAAAACAGGTGTTGGCAAAGTTGTGGAGGAAAAGGAACTCTCATGCACGGTGGGTGGGAAGGGAAAGTGATGCAGCTATTGTAGAAAACACTATGGAGGTCCATCAAAAACTTAAAAAATAGAAATAATCTATGATCCAGAATCACACCCCTGGGTATCTACCCAAAGAATATAAAAACACAGATTCACACGGATACATGTACCTTTTTATTTATTGTATTATTGTAGCATTATTTAGGAAGGTCAAACTATGGAAGCAGTCCAAGTGTCCATTGATAGATGGACATTGATAGATGAGTGGATAAAGAAGAGGTTTCATACACAACACACACACACACACACACATACACACAAACATTGGAATATTATTTAGCTATTAAAAAAGATTGAAATCTTGTCATTTGTAGTAACATGGAGAGAGGTAGAGCATATAATGCTAAACAAAATAAGTCAGTCAGACAATACCATATGATCTCACTCATACGTGGAATTTAAGAACAAAACAAGTGAGCAAGGGGAGAAAAGAGAGCGAGAGAAAGAAACTAAGAAACAGATTCAACTAGAGAGATTAAACTGATAGTTACCAGAAAGAAGGTGGGTGGGGTTTGAGGGAAATAGGGCATGGGGATTAAAAAGTACACTTATCCGGGGCACCTGGGTGGCTCAGTCAGTTAAAAGTACACCTATCATAATGAAAAAAAAATGGAAAAAATAATAAAGATAAAGGCTTTGGTTGGTTAAAAAGAAATCTTTACTTAGCTTTTCGCCAAGTTTCAAGCCACGTCCTCAAAGAGCAAATATAGTAATACTATTGCTGGTGTTACTGATAATAATTGTGGTATCTAAATACATGGTAATTGATTGTATATGTGTATGTGCACATGTGTGCATGAAAAAATCAATTTTATTATAAATCTAAAACCACTCTTAAAAAACATTTTTTCTAAATCTATTAATAAGATTAAGTGAGTAAAAGATGAGGAAGAAAAAATTCTAAATAGTATTTATTTATATATGAAAAATACTTAAAGATAAAAAAATTAATGCTTCAGAAAATACAAAAGATGTTTACAATAATAGCATTTTAGACTTTTATTTGAAAAGTTTTTTAATGAATATACTAATTTAATACATCATTTATGAATGATGAGGAGCAATCATGAATGAGCTTGAATGTTTTGCCCTAGGTCAATGGGAGAGTCAGAACCTGAACCGAGGTCCAACAACATGCCTATCCTTTACACTGAAACAATGCAATTTTAATAAAAATTTGAGTTTGATTTTTTCCCCAAATTTCTGTGTGTTAAATTAAGAACGAACAAGGAGAGAGAATCACCAGAATCGTAGTAGCTCTTAGTATCCCAGTTCATTCATTGTTAATAACATAGAAACTGACTTTTTTTTTTTAAAGATTTTATTTATTTATTTATTTATTTATTTGACAGAGAGAGATCACAAGTAGGCAGAAAGGCAGGCAAAGAATGAGGGGGAAGCAGGCTCCCCGCCAAGCAGAGACCCCGACGCGGGGCTCGATCTCAGGACCCTGAGATCATGACCTGAGCCGAAGGCAGAGGCTTAAACAACTGAGCCACCCAGGTGCCCCGAAACTGACTTTTAAAAAACAAAAATATCAAAAAAAAAAAGATCATATTTTCAAGAGACTTGCAAAATGTCTATTTTGAAACATTGTTTTAGAATAAGCTAAACATTTTAAAAATATCTTAGATGTAAATTTTATACTACTAAAATAGTTGAAGATCCACTCCTAAAATTGAATTTTGTATGAGTGAATTATATTTTATTTTTGAAAAATGGTGTAACAAACATTTAAACATTCTTTCAAAGCAACAACTACAATCTAAAATCAGAAATGTCCCTCCATTGATGTAAAATTTCTTTGACAGAAAATAGTGGTTTAAATAAATGAAAGTCATTGAACCAAAGATTTATAGTAATGAAATTTCATATTTGACTGAAAAACAGCTGCGGAAAACCTAATCAAATGCTGAAGAAAAGCTTAAGCTAACTTTATTTAATAGCAATGACTGACTTGAATAAATTGCCAAGGTCATGAAGCTACAAGCATTTCATATATTTTATAGAAATAGATACCAATTACTCCAGATCATTATATTTAAATAGGCATAGATAGAGAGCTACAACCACAAAATATGAATGCTTTGTGTAAAATTTTAATTTACCTTGGCAAATAATTATTATTTTATTTTTAAATTACCTTGATATGCTAAATTTTAGTCTTATAAAGTATGATTTTGGTTTAATTGTATGCATCACTATTTCAAAACCCTGACTGAGTTTTCCTGGTGAGGAATGTAAGCAGAAACATAAAATGTTTAAGTAGAACATAAAATTTCAATATGCTTAGGAAATAAGAGCATACCTTCATTTAATAATGGTCAATTATAAACAATAGCTCTTAGGTAAGCAAACATATGATTATTTTAAAGTGTAAAATGCAGAATACTTTTCGATTCTCTTACTTGACTTCAATGTTACGGGTATTAGATCATAATTTAATATACACAGTGTACATATTCTGTTTATGACCTATGATGTTAACCAAAGTATTCTAATGATTTCCTTGATATGCTAAATAATCATAAATGTATGTTGGAATAACCAGAAAAGTTTATCAGGTATATACTTGTTATACATTTTTCTTTCCTGAGTAACTTAAATACATGAAGTTATTGCTCAATTACCTGATAATGACATAGTCTAAAATGTCTATATTGAATAGAGGGAGACAAAGCTATATACACATAATTATAATGTTTCTCTTTTCCAAGCTTGGTGTGCTACCTTGGTGTGCTATCTTGAAGTTTAGACATCAATCTTCCCATACTATAATCATAAACTTCAGGAGTTCCCCTTGATAACTTTCACATATTTTCTGGATATAAGCTTCTAAAACAACAACAACAAAATTCATGTGAAAAATCTTTCTCTATATTAATAATGCTAATGTTCAGTAAAAGAAACATACTATATGGTGTGCACAATCCATCCATCTGCTTTCTGCTTAAGTTCTATGGATTTATTTCTTTTAGTTCTGTCTTATCATCATCCCTCCCCCCCCCCCCCCAATGAGGGAAACTTTCATTTAAAATTTAAAAGCTGTTCTCTCCGGAAAGTGGCATAGTTTGGTAGAGGGGCAAAGCAATGTTCTAAGAGAAAAGTGATAGAGATCCAAATCACTCCCTCTTTGAGGTTAACATGAACCATATGATGATCATGTGATGTTTCTTTTTTAAACTGTTGATGTGATAGATTACATTAATTGATTTTTGAATGCTAAACCTGCCTTTAATTTAGTGAGATGGAATAGTAAATCGCTGTGTGAAGTGAATAAATAAATATTTATAAAAACCAATCTACAGAAAGAAAATGTAATATTAATTGAAATAAATTGTCCACTTTAAAAAATAAATTACTCTAAAGTTGAATACTGATACATATATATATATATACACATGAATATATTCATTTTAACTTAGGTTGAAAATCTTAATTCCTTTTATTGTTATCTCTCAGCTTCTTTTCTCTCCCTCATTTTTTATTTCCATTGAAATGTTTCTTTTCTTTTTTTTTTTTTTTTTAAAGATTTTATTTATTTATTTGTCAGAGAGAGTGAGCACAGGCAGACAGAGAGACAGGCAGAGGCAGAGGGAGAAGCAGGCTCCCTGCCGAGCAAGGAGCCCGATGCGGGACTCGAGCCCAGGACGCCGGGATCATGACCTGAGCCGAAGGCAGCCGCTTAACCAACTGAGCCACCCAGGCGTCCCGAAATGTTTCTTTTCAATTAGCATTTCAACTGTTTTATTCAGGAATGAAACAGTCTCATCTCCATCAGGCTCTTCTAAAATCTATTTTATAAGGAAGACTGATATCCTTAAAACTTTTTAAAATAACTTTTAATATATAATGTCATCACTGGCTTTCTGGGATACTGAAAAATACTTAAACCTTAGGTTTCAGTATCTCTGAGGTTTTTTAATACTTTAGCTTCAAGAAGTATTCCTAATATTATGACCACTTTGTTTCGCTAAACTTTATTCTAATCAAACTTACCTTCAATTCAAAGGTCCTGAATTACTCAGCAATTAACCCAAGTTTTGTACTTTAGTCATGCTGTAACAAGGTATACTCAGTATTTACACTACTACTTCCTAACAATGTGATCTTGGTCAAGATATTTAATAAAAATTCAACCTTATGAAGAAGTTCTGAAGTTATGAAGAACTCTATATAATGAATTATATTCCTCATAGGGTTTTGTAAAGATTAAATATAGTACTAATACCTAACACCTAATATAAACTATTCTTTCTTTAAAAAAATATTCATTTATTTATTTGAGAGAGCGATAGAGAGCATGAGCTGGGCTGGAGGTAGGGGAAGAAGGAGGAGGAGAAGCAGACTCCCTATAGAGCTGGAAGCCAGACACAGGCTGGATTCCAGGACCCTGAGATCATGAACAGAGCTGAAGGCAGATTTAACCAACTGAGCCACCCAAGCACACCCCTAATATAAATTTTCAAATTTAACAAAGCCACACAATGAGGTATCCTCATTTCACAGCAAAACTGAGATATAAAGTCGTTTTGTTTACCTTTTTAAATAATTGCCCAGGATTTTAACTACTAATTAGTCAGACCAATCTGGTTCCAGGATCTGAGCTCTTAACTATTATGGGAACTGTCTCTCATTCTTCCATCTTTGCTTTCGGTTAAGTGCCTAATACTTTGTAGCTGCTCACAATGTACCTGTCATTTATGATAAGATGACAATGATGATGATGTGTGGAAGACTGAGTGAATGAATCCAATAATATGAATAGATTCCTAATATCTTAAGTGATTTTAACAAAGTTAGAAACACTCAAGTTAATTGAACAATTTTAAAAATACTTTACCATTTTTTCAAGGAATTCATAACTGTTTCTTAAATTATTATTAAGAGGGGCGCCTGGGTGGCTCAGTGGTTTAAAGCCTCTGCCTTCGGCTCAGGTTATGATCCCAGAGTCCTGGGATCGAGCCCCGCATCAGGCTCTCTGCTTAGCAGGGAGCCTGCTTCCTCATCTCTCTCTCTGCCTGCTTCTCTGCCAATTTGTGATCTCTGTCTGTCAAATAAATAAGTAAAATCTTAAAAGAATGTATTCAAAATTTAAATAAACAAATAAATAAATAAATAAATAAATAAATATTAAGAATGGAGACACTGGGAGTGCTTAGGTGGTTCAGTTGTTTAAGTGTCTGCCTTCAGCTCAGGTCATGATCCTGGCATCCTGAGATCTAATCCTAGATCAGGATCCAGTCCCAGGTCAGGATCCCTGTTCAGGGGGTCCTGCTTTTCCCTCTGCCTCTATCACTGTCCCTGCTTGTGTTCTCTGTCTCACTCTCTCTCTCAAATAAATAAAAATCTTAAAAAAAAAAAAAAAAAAAAAAGAACAGAGACAGTACTCAGCTCTCTCAAAACCTGATTAAACTGTGGAAATTAAATTTATAATTAGATTTTTTTCAGTTATACCTATTGACAAAATGCATATTATTTGGAATAGTTTGGAAGCTCATAGGGAAGCATCTTGTGTTTATAATTATATTAGGAATATTTTAGGATTATATTAATTTCATATAGTCTAATGGTTTTAATTTTCCTGTAGAAAAATACAATGTAATAAAAAAAATCAGGATTTCAGATAAATATCTAAGATCTGACAGAACATACAAATGAACAATTGCCAGATGATATGTAAAAATAGACTATAACCTGTAGCAACCAGCCTAGGAATCTAACATCTCAGGATACTATTAACTATAGTAACCAATCCTAGAAGTCAGACTATTACCCCAAGGAACCAATCTATGAAGACAAACAATATCCACAGCTACCATCAGCTCAAAATGACCAGCACTTAATTAATAAGTGTCAGCTTCCTTAATTTTTGCCTCCACTTCAAACTTAGGATCAGCTAGAGAAAGCCAATCCCATATAATGCCCCACTTCTAGTTAGTCTGACTCAAATTGTCTATGTCGACATCTGCCAATCAAGACAGAGCTGAAAGCTTCCCTTTCTTCTACTACAAAGTTTTCCCACTCCTCTGCCTTACTTTTGAGTCTCTACCAAACTCAAGGGATGGTGACTAACTCCCTTGCTAAGCAAGCTCTGAATATATAGCTTTTGCTTATTTTCATTTTACTGGTCTCCACGTTTATAGATCTTTAGATAAAAGTCTTTCTATTAAAAAGTTCTCAGATAGCCTACTTTATCAGGTAGTCTTTCCTCAAGTGTGTTATAATTTATATAAACTGAGAATAAAACATATTCATTAGATATTCCTTAAATATACTTTCTTATGGTGTCAGTTAAATAGATACCAAACAAAAACGCTAAACTTACCTGATTTTTGGAAAGAAATCTGAAATTTATAACATCAATAAAATTTATTTTTAAATTTATTTCCTGTGGTTGGTCAGATAAATGAATCGGTGAAGAGGTGCCTGGTTGGCTAAGTCAGTTAAGTGTCCCACTCTTAATTTTGGCTCAGATCATGATCTTAGGGTCCTGAGATTGAGCCCCAAGTGGGCTCTGCACTAGGCATGGAATCTGTTTAAGATTCTTTCTCTCCCTCTGCCCCTTCCCCAACACCCTTCCCCCCACACACTTTCACCCTCTCAAATAAATAAATAAATAAATTGC
Organism: Martes martes; assembly: GCF_963455335.1. Classification (NCBI taxonomy): domain Eukaryota; kingdom Metazoa; phylum Chordata; class Mammalia; order Carnivora; family Mustelidae; genus Martes; species Martes martes. Next base: position 107,001,278 of record NC_137893.1, on the reverse strand, counting down.
TGAAGATTAAAGACTTAATGTTTAAAAAGGGGTGATCTGTACCATAATGTTCATAGCAGCAATGGCCACAGTCACCAAACTATGGAGAGTCAAGATGCCCTTCAACAGATGAATGAATAAAGAAGAAATGGTCCATATATACAATGGAGTATTATGCATCCATCAGAAGGGATGAATACCCAACTTTTGTATCAACACAGACAGGATTGGAGGAGATTATTCTGAGTGAAATAAATCAAGCAGAGAAAGTCAATTATCATATGGTTTCACTTACTTGTGGAGCATAGGGAATAACACAGAGGACATTGGGAGGAGAGGAGAAGTGAATTGGGGGAAATCGGAAGGGGAGATGAAACATGAGAGACTGTGGACTCTGAGAAACAAACTGAGGGGTTTGGAGGGGAGGGCGGTGAGGATTGGGTGAGCCTAGTGGTGGGTATTAAGGAGGGCGTGTATTGCATGGAGCACTGAGTGTGGTGTATAAACAATGGATTTTGGAACCCTGAAAAAAATAAATAAAAGCTTATTTAAAGTAGAATTAGAGTGAGCTTAGTTGAGATAGAACACTTGAATTTATCCCTCATTTTATTTCTAAATCTTTGTGAATGACTTTGAATAGGCTTTGTTTACTTGATGTTTTGCCTGTTAATCCTTTCTTCTTTGCACTCTTTCTACTAATGGTTTAAAAAAAAAAAACAATCCCCTGTATTTTCCATATTTTTAAAACAAGACAAAACTTATAAGTAAGAAAAAAGAAAAGGAATCATATATCAGTGATGGACTTCAGGGAACTTGCAGGAAATTAAAACAAAAACTTACACAAACTGTGCTATGTCTGTTGCTATATTAATAATAGGGACCATCTTTAACACCATGTCTACAATGTAACACTTGAACTTAAAAGATATGGACACATGTTTGTACACAGAGTCATTTCCTTGCTATTGCCTATTTTCCACAAAGTAGATAGCACCCTATATTTAACTAAATCTCAATTTTTTTGTTTTTGTTTTTGTTTTTGTTTTCCATCTGAAATGTTTTGATTTGCTCAAGTTCCCAAGATGCTGAGAGCCATGGATACTCCAGGGATAGGTCCTGGTAATTCAAGTAAAAAAGTAAATTACTGGTAATACATTTTTACCCCAAATCACCTCACTGCTCTTTAAACCTTTCTCTAGCTTTAGGTTTTAGAACACTATGTTAAGTCTCTCTCTTCTCAGATTCTGGATTGTTAGTTTCTAACTAATCTTTTTGCTACATTACTCTCTTTTTCCCCCCATAGCCCTAATTCTACATCTTACCAAATTTACAACTCCATCTTAACAAATTAGCAAATGCATAAATCAGGAATTTGATAGATCATTATTGAGTAACTAATAATCAAAGAAGAAATTAGATAATATATGAATACATAATTAAGGGGAGTAAAATTGATGAATTGATTCAAGAATCAATTCAGAGCATGCTGAATTTTCATTTAACAGTTTTAATACTGTTTTTTACTATTGAGATGAAGAAAATATCATTTTAATCGCCTTTAGATTTTCATTTCTAGCTTTCACCTTCTCTCTTCTTTTCCTTTTCTCTTTTACTCTTCACTTATGTTATTTTTCTTCTATCCCTCTTTCTTCAATTGATACAGCAAAATATGTAAGATTCTTGGTTATTATGGTCATAATTTGTTAGGGTATATAGACATTGTATAGGGTTCTAATTTCCTTCATAAAGCAATAGTTGATTATTTGGAACAAATGGAATAAATTCTTTTATTGTGAATTCCACAAATTTTGTATTTCTGACCATGAATATGTGAAAAGGGAGCTAATAAGTCCTCTAGAATCAGTTCCATGCATCCAAATCAATGCTGACATATTTTCATATTATTGCTCAAGCAGAAGTGAAGTCATACTCGGGCATATTGACAAAGAACCTAAAGCTGACTTGCTGTACACCTGTTTTACTGGACATTGATTCTGATGCAGGGGATAGCAGAGGATATGGTATAACCTCACATTTCTTATAAGGTTCCTCATGCTGTTAAAATAACAGAAAATATTTATTTCTAATTTATTAAAAATATTGCATTTTTCTCTTGTATGAAAAGAAAAAAATATGCAACTCAGTGTAGTTTCCTGATAGTCCCAATGTTTGCTTTATGCTTCTGGTTAAGCTTACTTTCTCAGTTGTTAGTGCTTTTAAATTGGTTGGTGTGGGCAGTGATAGTTTTCATTTTCAAAAATAATTGAATTTTTTTTCTCTGTGGAAACCTTCAGCTTGCAAGCTACCTTACTTATTTCAGGTAAGCAAAAAAAAACTGGTGACTGGAAAAAAATAACAATACCTGAAAAAGTGTTTAATTTCTCTCAAAATCTCCTGATTTTTTAAAAGATTTTATTTATTTAACAGACAGAGATCACAAGTAGGCAGAGAGGCAGGCAGAGAGAGAGGGGGAAGCAGGCTCACCACTGAGCAGAGAGCCTGATGCGCGGCTCGATCTCAGGACCCTGGGATCATGACCTGAGCAGAAGGCAGAGGCTTAACCCACTGAACCACCCAGGCACCCCAAAATCTCCTGATTTAAAATCTAAAGCAGTTGCTATGGCTATGTTTTTCTTGATACATGTGTAACTGAACATAGAGAAAGCTATGTTAACATTTGGTTCTAAGCACACTCAGTATGTTTGCAAGTAAATAATGGCAACATGGATGAAATCAAAGCATGCCTATAATGTCCAATAAAAATGATTAATGTCAGTAGTATTAGCACAATGGGCCAAAAAATAAAGAATGCAGTCTATGGTGATGATGAATTATATACAACAAAAAATAATTCCACATGAGATCATTATTTAATATTATTTTAGAATCAGGGAATTATTATGCCCTAAACTTTATAGATGATTATAACCTAGTCTTTTTTTTTTTTTTTAACACAGTAAGTGAAGTAGAAACTCAGTTCAACAAACTGAGTTTCAGAAAATTTAACAGCCAAACACAATATTTTCAAAGTCAGAAACCGCCTTGCCTGTCCAGGTGCACAATTCAATATTTTTGGGTTTATAAAGAATCTACAATAAAATACTTTGTCAGAAACATGCTAAAAGTTTCATTATTCAGAAGCTTATATAAAAAATATGATTGAGGGATGCCTACGGGGCTCAGTCATTTGACTATCTGCCTTCTGCTCAGGTCATGATCCCAGGATCCTGGGATCAAGTCCCACATAGAACTCCTTGCTCAGTGGTGAGCTTGTTTCTCTCTCTGCCTGTTGTTCCCCCTGCTTATGCTCTCTCTCTCTCTCTGATGAATAAATAAATAAAATCATTTAAAAATATGTAATTGAGCTTTACATTTATTACAGAATCCACTCATGCATAAAAACAACATTAAGTAACGATAAGCAGGGGCGCCTGGGTGGCTCAGTGGGTTAAGCCTCTGCCTTCAGCTCATGTCATGATCTCAGGGTCCTGGGATTGAGCCCCACATTGGGCTCTCTGCTCAGCAGGGAGCCTGCTTCCCCCTCTCTCTCTGCCTGCCTCTTTGCCTGCTTGTGATCTCTGTCTGTCAAATAAATAAACAAAATCTTTAAAAAAAAAAAAAAGTAGTGATAAGCAGTGATTAAGCTCATTTTTTTCAGTTCTTACAAAACAATGACAAACTTAAAAGTGCCCATATACTTTACACTTTCACCTAATTTTCCATGTACTCTAAAATATTTAAATATATTTTTCTTAGTTTTAATTTTAATATTATAAAATAATTATACTTTTCTTCCTCAGGAGTAATCAAGTCATAGGAATAATATACTTTTTAGACCTGAGATATAGCTATAACCTGAGACAGGTTCCTTCTGAGGTACAGATTTTTTAAAAAAAACTTTGCTTCAGGTTCATAATCTACTGAATGATGGGTTATGTGCTTATAGGAAGAGATTAAATTGATATCATGTCAACATGTTATGCTTCATCTTATATTTGCTGAAGAAGTCAGACCTATTGGTCCTTGAAAAATATGCGACACATTTACTGAGAGACATCCATATTGGCCAAAAATATCAATTTAACTTTAAAACATGACCTTTCTGACCACCATATGGTATATGGAGAGATTAGTAACTTGTCTCAGACTGGTTTCCATTATTTTGACTGATACAATGAACATAGCAATTCCCTGTGTTCATACTTTACTCAGGTAAGAACCATATCAATTTTCCCAACTTTCAAAATTTAATTAAAATGATATGAATGATTCTGTGCATATATTAAATATGAGTATACATGTTATTTACATATTGTAATACCTTTTTGTCCATCACTAAATTTTTTTTTTTTTTTTTTTTTTTTTTTAAGTAGGCTCCATACCCAACATAGGGCTTGAACTCATGGACCTGAGATTTAGAGTCACATGCTCAATGGACTAACCAAACCAGGGACCCCCATCTCTAAATCTTATTGAGAATCTTTCTTCCTCTTTCTTAGTCCCCACCCATTGTTCAAAATGCAATCACCCAGAGAACTACTAATGTTCATATCAGTTTACTTCCTTCTAATCTCTCCTTCTGAATTCAGTTCTGAGCCACTTCCTATGTTCAAAACTTAGGGGAGAATTAATTTCTTTTAAACAAAATGGTCATCTAGTCCATGCCCATCATGATGAATAGGCAGACAACCTGAGGGTTTATTTGGTTTGACTTTCAACTCATAGAATTAAGCAGTAAAATATAAAATCCTCAGAAATGGAAGTATAAAACATACAATTAATTTTGAAAAAAGTTGCTTTGTGTTGCCTCTAAATTTAATATATAAAATTAAGTAGTAAAATATAAAATGTCCATAAATACAAAGTCTGTGTATGTGAGGTATGAGGTTATCCTTTGTTTCAAAGGCAAAATTTTATGAAAAGTATAAAATGAACGGCCTCGTCGTTTCATTTAGAGGATGTATTCATTGTACAAGAAATGAGTGGCTTCCGTAGGACCTTCTGTTTTAGAGGTTTCACAATTTAAGAATCAAGAAAATTTGGCAGAAGCCCTGAGTCCTCTCCATGGATCCTATTGTTACATTCTCAGTTTTCATGCAAAAAAAGCTCTATCTCGCTTTTCACTTTTAATAACTGTGTACAAAATCTCACATTTTACTTTAATACAGAATATTTAGTTGCACACCAATAATTCACTAGCACAGTATTGAAAACTATCGCTAATATACTTCAAAAGCCAGCTGAAAAGAATGTAGAATTGTTTTTTTGTTTTGTTTTGTTTTTGTTTGTTTGTTTTAAAATATTCTAAAATACCCTTCTAGAATTAAATCGGAGAAATATGGACATGGAAAATTGGTGCTTTGTTGGTCAGCTATTGGATAGTCTTTACCGAACTGTGTTTTGGAAATTTGTTCCTAGGTATGGTAGAAGGGAGCACCTTTAACCTCCTTACCTTTAGACTATATAGATCTGGGACAAGAGCTAATATAGTATAAAAATTATAGTACAAATTATACAAATAATACAAATTATAGTAGTAGGAATCATTACTTCTGGCAGGAGGAAATTCTATTTCTATAATATATGATTTCACAATGGAAGTGCTATTGTCCCAAAAGGGGTGAAAATTTATTCTGGGGGAAGAGAGGCAAAAAAAAAACCCCAAAAACAGAAAACAACTTAATATTTTATATATAAAAGATATACATATAGTACATAAAGAGATATACAGCACATCTGTGTAATTAAAAATTTCAGTGGGGAGCAATAATGCAAAAGGAAGGGGGAAAACAGTATTCTAATAAATGCTTAATCCTAAATAATCTAAACAACTAAACTCTTGAGGAGTATATGGAATCATAACTTGAAGAATTCACTTGCTCCGGGGTGCCTGGGTGACTCAGTAGGGTATGCATCTACCTTTGGCTCAGGTCATGATCTCAGGGATCTTGGGATTGAGCCCTCCCACACGGGGATCCCTGCACAGTGGGGCATCTGCTTCTCTCTCCCTCTGACCCTCCCCCTACTTGTGCACAAGTGCACTGTCTCTATCTTAAAAAAACAAAAACAAAAACAAAAACAAAAAAACAAAACTTGCTCTCATCACTGAGTATGGTTTTAATTATTAAACTGTTCACTCACCCTGATAAGATTTTGCTGGACAAACCATTTAATTTACAAGAAATAACCTTATAAACCTCCCTGTTATTTTTACTGGATGGGTTATTTTAAGGAAAACCATTCGATATGTTACATAGTATTTTCATGTTTAGGACTTTTTATTTTATTGATTGATTGATTGATTGATTGATTTTTAGTAATCTCTACACCCAATGTGGGACTTGAACTCACAACCCTGAGATCAAGTGACATTTCCTCTGACTGATGCAGTCATGCACTGCTCATGTTTAGGACCTTTGAATGAAACATTGCCCTGGCCTCATTCCTGAGAATAATTATTCTCTTGATCATCTGTTTTTCTTGTGAACGTTATGGAATCTATAACTGACTTTATTTCTTGCTTCACACTGGCTAATGCAAACATAATCAAAATTTTGTCCCCAGAAATAGAAAGTATAAAAGAACTGAAAACATGTATTTGTATTAACCTAAGTTTGACAGGTTTATAATGCTTTCTGGCATGTTTTTGTCTTATTTTTTAACCTATTTTTAAGTTTATCTGATTTTAAATGAATCTTTTTGTGGTTTGAACTACCTGCTATCACTTTTGTAATATGGAAGAGATACATATAAAAGTAGTTTCCCTTATTTTTTTAAATTTCAGTTTCCAAATTTACTGAGTACCCTCCAGAATTAAAATTCCAAGTGTGTAAACTCAGAGTTAAATTTGTCATTTAATAAGAATGCTTTTATTCAAATGTAAACATCATCTTTTATGATTTTGAGAATGCACTTTGTATTGTGTGTGTAATGAATGTGTTTGTGTGCATACTCTAAGCTAGAGTCTAATCAATTTTTAAGAGAAAGAAACTTAATGAAGAAGTTGTATATTCCTCACCCCTTTTTTGTTACAGAACACTGACAACAACAACAAAAAAAAAATATTAAGAAGTAGTCCCCATACAATGTACACTCACAATGTTACGGAGACTGTGATTTCAATCATATTAGCAGAAACTCACTGAAGGACTGAGGGATATGACAGAGAGTATAAATACACTTATCAAAAGAAAGACTTCTGTGTAAAGAGATTTCTATTTCTCAGGTATTTAAAGTTAAAATGACCTAGATTTGAAATATCATCTTTAATTAAACCTTGGGGCTACAGCACACAGTTACCCTTGCTTGTGCAATAAAGTGCCTATCTTTGGATCAAACAATACAATCTAAAGAATCATCACTGTCACAACACCCTAAACTCCTTAAATACATTGCCTTGAGAAATGGAGGGCTATGAGTGGCATGAAAAAGGGGACAGAAATTGTATAGGGATTGGAAGTACTAAATGGAAAATTAGGGTCCTCAGTGTCCTCATCACTAGAATAAAGGGAACCTTACATAAGATGCAAGGTGGTGCTATAGTGGCTAAGCTTCCACCCAACCCCAATCAAATTAATACTTGGATTTATGTTTTTATGAGCTATAAATCCAGTTGATTCTATGTTAGGATTTTATTTAGTTTGCTTGAGTGGTTGTTTCTTAATTTAAAAAAAATTCTTCTAAAATTCTTTAAAATTCTTTTTTAAGTTGTCTTACTTAACAAAAGTTCTCAAAAGAAACCAAAATTTTCCAGAATCAGGAGTTGCTAAATTATATAGCTATTTTTAAATTATAAACTAATCAACAATAGCATTTTTTGTAGTAATGAATAAAGTGCTCAAACTCAAGACACACGATTTTTACATTTCCAACAGGGGCTCTGAAGAGCCATGTTTCATAATTTGAATTAATATTAGGTGCTTAATCACAAGACCCATAAAAAATCCTCCATTAAAGCAGAAAAAATAGCCATGTGTAAAGAAAGGATATGCTATAGTTTGGCTCAAATTACATAATATGTCTAATATCTGTGTTTTTTTAAATCTAATTTAAACATCAGAGTAACATTTTAGCTGTAGTTTTGTAATTCAATGTAATCATACTGATGTCACCTTTTAATATTCCCTAAGTTGATAGAATTAAAAAACAACAACAACAACTTTGTGCTTCTTTTTTCCATTTAGCAATTGATATCTTTTACCTCTGTTTTTCTAGTAAAACATCATGCTTTCTTAAGCCTTGGAAATATCATTCTAAAAATTCTCCACTATTTTAGTGTTTGAAGAGAAATTGAAGTTTTATTCATGGAATAGAGCTTTTATGTCAAGCAAAGATATAAAATGTTTTGATAGTACCTGTTCTTCCTATTTTATAACTGAAATAAACTCTACTTTGTTATAAAACCATCTAAAATGTTACTTGGGTAAAAACTTTACTTCTGGATATAACAACAATGAAAAAAGTAGTGATTTTGTATTTATAATTTATAGTGTATAAAGAAGTAATTAAAATATTAGATGTCTAAGGATAATTTCTTTGAAGGAAGGCATTTTTAGGCATTACAGTTTGAAAAACTTATAAGTAGTGTTTGAAAAACTAGCTCATATAAAAACAAAAATGTTTGATGCTATATTTCTATAAATTTTCATATATATAATTTTTCTACAATTTTTGTGTTTACATATATAGACATATCTTTAGATAACTAGAATATGAATTCTATAAATATATAGTAGAATATTCTCAGCATGGTTTCATTCTAATTTCAATTTATGTAGAACAGCATATAACAGAATTTTAAGTTTCAAGACAGCTGAAGATCTAATCATGTAGCCATTGTTAAGCCTCAGTATCCACCTATATCTTATCATAAAGCTGTGGCAAATATTAAATAAGATAACTGTGTCTCTGACAATGTATGCTCATTAACTACATGTTTTTCTTCCATTTATGTATTAACATTCATTTACTCAAGAAGCACCTTTTAGAATTCTAGTCTGTAATTTTCACTCTAATAGAACTGATGCATAGAATTTTCCTTTAGTTCTGAAAATAAAGAATTCCTAATATCTCATTAAATTATTTTAACTATTTATTCTTCAATTGAAAATTTTATTCAGAAAGGAAAAAAATTATTTAGAATAGACAAATATGTATTTCTTTATGCTAGTGAAGCAATTCACAACAAAATTATTTTATTTGTTATATATGCCACCTAGTAGTAATTTGAGGGCAAACAGAAGTTATTCATATTGATAACATTTTTGAATACCTTTTGTTAGTTTGGGTACCCTCAGAACTAGACTTGAAATCAAGGATTCAGTTCAAGCAATTTATAGGAGATGCCAGAGCATGTGAGGAACCAAAATACAGGGAATGAAAGGCAGTGATAATGGTTGGCTACATAGTGGAATATGGAGAACATTGCCACAAATACAAGCCTCAGTATTACTAACCAAGAAGTAAAGGAACCTGGTGTATTTACATTCATTTACTGACTGCACAGTAATTAAGGCTTTACCACATTGGCAATATTTCCAAACACATCCAGCATTCTGAGGACAGGTCAATGGAAAAGGTGTAGATGCTGGCTCTTGGAAGTCAGGCTGACATACATGGAAGTAGTTAGACGCTACTGCTACAGCACTGATTGCATCTGCTATAAATATTTTTTAATCACCCAAGTATTTTAAAATATAAAAGTCATTCAAGGTAATTTTAATTTAATACTACATATTTCAAAAACTGAGTTTGATGAAAAGTTTCATTACTCAAAGAACTTAAGATCATACACATTTCATTTATTTTTTTCTCTCTTTTTTTAAGATTTTATTTATTTATTTGACAGAGAGAGAGATCACAAGTAGGCAGAAAGAGGGGGAAGCAGGCTCCCTGCTGAGCAGAGAGCCTGATGCGGGGCTCGATCCCAGGACCCTGAGATCATGACCTGAGCCAAAGGCAGCGGCTTAATCCACTGAGCCACCCAGGTGTCCCTTTCTTTCTTTCTTTCTTTCTTTCTTTCTTTCTTTTTTTTTTTTTAAGAGAGAGAGTGTGCATGTGTGGTGGGGAGAGGAAGGGTCATGGAGAGAGGGAGAGAGAGAATTTTAAGCAGGCTCCATGTCCAGCACAGAGCCCAACATGGGGCTCAGTCTCATGACCTTGAGATCATGACCTAAGCTGAAATCGAAAGTCAGATGCTGTTAACCAACGGAGCCACCTGGGCACCCCAAGGTCATATACATTTTATTAAAATAACAGAATAATAATTGTGTTTTCTTCACAAAGACTAGAAAGTAGAGATAAGAAAGTCAGAAAAGTGTGTATATAATACTGTGATGAGATAATCAATGTTAATTTTTTGAATACATCAAGATTTTTTTCTAGTACATATCTACATTGCTAACTATAGTAGGTTTTTTAAATTTCTTTTTTATTCAGTTGTAATTAATATAGTGTTATATTAATTTCAGGTAAACTATATATATTATATATATACATTAAATATAAATATATAGAAAATTAAAAATATAAATATATAAGCATATATATTTATATGTAAATATATATATTGCCTATAATATATAATCCATGCTCTTTACTTCATAGCATCAATGTTCCAAAAACCAAGAGAGAAAGTCCCAATTCATACAGACTTTCCAAGCTGCAGCTTATGTCATAATTGCTAATGTTCTATAGAACAAAACAAATCACAAAGCCAGCCCAACATCAGTGTGAGATGGTGTGAATAAAGGGGATGAATAGCAAGAAAGGAATAAAATATTATAAAATACCATACTATAGAGTTCAGTAAAATACCTTTCTCAAGAAGCTCACAGTTTAGTAGAGGGGAAAGAGAGATGAACAAAACATAACTTCCAAAAGTTATGTCATAGTAAAATTATTGAAACTGATCAAGATGGCCATATCATTCTCTTTAGCTTGACTAAACTTTAGACAGGTTTCTTTCCAACTATAGGTTCCTGACCTCCCTTTCCTTAGAGCGTTTACTTTAGAACACATGCAGTTGTAAATTCTTTCTCTGATCCTTTCAGGTATCAATCTTCTCTCAGTGTCTTGCCAGTTTTACAACACAGTAATGTCTTTCTCAAGGACATCTCTTTGAAATGTAATCATTAAAAAAAAGAAAAAAAAAGTAGTGCTCCTATCTTCTGGTCTCTATGGAAGGATAGGAGCCTAAATTACATAAGCATCAATTAGCATAACACAAATGACCTAAGGACATTAACCAAGCTACCTTCCCTTTAACTTCCTCTGGTACTTTTTCACTGTTCTCCTCAGCACTGAAAACATTCCTATCCTTTGTTTCAGTAGCACTGAGTTTAACATCTCTCTCTGATTACAACTGCAATAGTCTTCCTTGCCTGTTTAACTTATCCAGTGCAATTTTTCTTTGACAGAACCAAGAAGAGAGTTTCAATCTGTCATAGGCAGAGGAGTAGACTAGGAATCAGGGAAGATTTCTGGTGAAGGTACTGCCTGAATTTACTGCTTATACTCTGGATTACTTTGGAAACAAAATATGACCTTTCCCTTGGGGGAACCTATTGAATAATGACTGCGTTTCTTAATTTTCCATAAAAAAGAAACAATGATCTAGAGTTTAAAGAAAATATTGCCTAATTCTATCCTAATACCCTCACTCAAACCTTTTCAGAGTTATCTTGATGCTAGCAATTGTGTATCTTCACCAGGGAACATGCATTTATTTTCCTCAATATTTATTATAAAATTGGAAATTGATACTCTAGTATTCTAATTATACTACCGTGAATTTTGATAGTAAAAGAGGTTAGAATGATGCTTCAACAATCCTAAGAGAGCAGATTTTCTAAGAGAGCTACAACATTTCTTGAAACTAAAAATCATTCTTTAATATGAGGTTGAATTTTTCCCCCTGGTATTAATTTTGATGTTGAGAAAATATTCCATTTTCAAGTTGTTAAGAGGTGGCCCTGGTCTGTACTTTTGCATCCCTGCAAAAGTCATATGTTAAAATCCTGATGCCAAAGGTAATAGGATTAGGAAATGATGGTAGAGCCCTCATGAATGGGCTGAGTACCCTGTAAGGACCTGGTGAAAGGTGCCATCTAGGACATGGGCATACCAAACACTGAATCTTCCGGCACTATGATCTTGGACTTGCCAATTTCTAGAATTGTGAAGAAATAAATTTCTGGTGTTTATAAATAACCCAGAATATAGTATTTTGTTATGGCGGTTCAAAGGGATGAAAATAAAACATTTTAAAAATATTAATAGCCTTAAAGACAGATACAGATGTGTTTTATCTACTGTCTTTTTTTGTTTGCTTGTGTTTGTCGTTGTTTCAGGTGTAGGATTTGATGATTTGTCACTTATATACAACATCCAGTGCTTGTCACAAGTGCCCTTCTTAATACCCATCACCCATTTATCCCATCCCCTCAGCCACCTCCCCATTATCAACCCTCAGGTTGTTCTCTATAGTTAAGGGTCTGCTTTATGGTTTGCCTCTCTCTTTTTTTAATTTTTCCCATTCTATGTTCATCTGTTTTGTTTCTTAAATCTACATGCGAATACTACCTTTTAAAAACATACTGAATTGTTTATACTGATTTCTGCTTGATATATTCATGTCATTTCTTAGGTCAGTCATATTCCTGTATTCTTGAATTAAACCTTGCTTTTCTAAAATCTATTGCATCACAATATTTCTATAGTATATTTCCCAGTTAGACTTAAGAAATTTTTATATTCATATTCATATTACTATGTCATATGTCATTAATATAAAATATAAAATTTTTATATTAAATTTTTTAATCTTTGAGTTTCAGTGTTAGGCCAACAGTACAAAATGCTTGGAGAAATTTTTCATCATTATCAGCGATGAGTAATAATTTTCAGTAACAGTTCTTTTAGAATTTTAGAGAATCAAAAATTCATCTAAATATAGACACAACATATTAGCTTTTTAAAACATTTTCTCTAATTTCTCTCTCCCTAATTATTATCCTGTTAGGTTTGTTTTCTTTAAAGTCATTAAATCAGTTCTGGTAATGTATTTTTTGAGAAAATAGTATAGAATGATATAATGAATTCTTTTTTGTCTAAATCTCAGTTACTACACACATCCTACAAATATCACAGATATTATAAAGGAGAATAAATGAACCACCATTGCCCATTTTTACAAATTAAAGAGAAGACAGAAATAATTATTACCTTCAATTCAAAGGTAATAAAACATTGGAAACAAGGCAGAGCCATTTAATAGGCATTACAGGAGCAGAAAGCCTTGTGTAGGTTTCATAAAAAAGAGGAAAGACCAGTGGGATCAACAATGCAGAACACACACGAAAATAATCCCAAAATGTCCCTGAATGGATAATTGTTAAAAACAGGTCTGAGATATGGTGGTTAAAACACCAAATGCTGAGGAATAGTAATTTTAAGAAAAGCACTATCTTCTGGACAGAAGGGAGATGCCTGGGGAGGAGGAGATGACATCCTCTGCAGGTTTGCTGGTAAAGGATGAAAAGGAAGAAATGAGTGAAAATTAAGAATCTCAAAGTAATCAAAGAAAATCAGAAAATAAGGAAAGGCTAAACCCTCATTCTCCAAAATTAATAATTTATTAGTTGAAATGGTCATCATTTTACTTGCCAATACCAACTACTGTTGATTAAGGAAAGAATATGACATTTCACAGTAAAGAGGACATATTAGGCAATGTTTATAAGAAGATACTAAATGAAAAAAAAATTAAGATCAAAACATTTCAGCTGACAAAAATACTCATTAGAATAGCAATCAGGAGGGGACGGGAGAGGGTGGTGGGGATATGGACATTGGGGAGGGTATGTGCTATAATGGGTGCTGTGAAATGTGTAAACCTGGCGATTCACAGACCTGTACCCCTGGGGATAAAAATACATTATATGTTTATTAAAATAAATTAAAAAAAAAAGTGCAAAAAAAAAAAAAAGAAAGAAAGAAAGAAAGAAAGAAAAGCAATCATTGGAGCACCTGGCTGGCTCAATTAGTTGAACATCAGATTCTTGATTTTGGCTCAGGTCATGATCTCAGAATTTGAGGTCAAGACTCACATCAGGCTCCATGGTCAGTATGGAGTCTGCTTGAGATTCTCTCTCCCTCTCCTTCTGCCCACCCCCCTCTTTCTCTCTCTCTAAAATTATTAATTAAATATTTTTTAAAAAGTAATCATTAAGAGGACCAATAGTGAAACAAAACACTTAATTTACAGAATAAAAAACAGAGACTCAATATCAAGGTAGGAATGGACAAAATACAGTACTATATGAAAACAGGAGTTGACAAAATTCATAAAAGAAATTAGGGCATGGACAGCAGAAGAAACTCATCCCAGAACTGAGATTAAATTCAAAATGCATAAGGGAGAAGTGTTCCCACTAAAAATGCAATAAAGAGTACTGATGAAAGAAAATAGCCACAAACCAAAAAAGAAAATGTCAGAAATATTGGAATTAAGACGTATAAAAATTAGAGCATTAGTGGTGGATTTAAATGATTGAAGAAATTCCAACATATGTACAGTTAACATCCCTGGAAAAGAAAAAAAAAAAAAAGACAGAAATGGTATTTAAACTATAACATGAGAAATTTTCAGAAATAAATATAACACTTGAATTTACCAATAAAACAGACCCATAATGAAACTGAAAATCCTGATTGCAAATACCAATAGTAAGACATATTCTTATAAAATTTCTTGGATCTGGGCAAAAAGATCAAAAAATTGAAATGGAGAGAAAACCACAGTGTACCCAAATACTCAAAACAGCATATAAATGAGACAACAGGAGAACAATTTGAGATTTCAAAAATCTCAAGGAAATAAATTTTGAGCCAAGAGTTTTATACCAAGTAAAGCTATCCTTAGGTGCAAAAGCTATTGCACTAGAATTACAAAAACTTAAGAATTCAGGATATCATATACACAGATCTTTCAGAAAAATCTACTAGAAAACTTTACCCAAATAAAATATGCTGGTGAGACTTTTGCAGAAGGTCTCATAATGAGCATCAGACATATTTAACTGTACAGCTAAAGCTAAATCAAAATTAAAAGTAAGTGCAAGAATAGTATGTCAACATTTTTTGCTCTACCAAAGTAGAAATAACACAATGAAATAAATTGGAGAAGAGAAGATGAAGCAGAAGAAGCTTGTTGATAAAATGCTAAGAAAATAAGTGGGACATGGAATAAATTATTAGCATTTAAAACAAATAAAGAGAAACCTAAGTAAAGAAATAAATTACTATAAAAAATCATAAGAAGTATAATTATTAAGGAAATCACTAGAAAAGTGGAATGGAAAGTAATGAAAAAAGCAATATAAAAGTAATTTTAAAAATCAACAAACCAGAGTCATACTGATACTATAACCTACACAGTAAGTATAATCTAAAATAATACCACAGAACTAAGCCCAAACATGGTAATCACATCAATAAATATAAATAGATACAGTCACTTGCTAAAGTAATTTTAAAACACCACAAATCAGAACAACTCAAGGCTATATACAAGGTATGAAAACAAATCGAAACAAAGTTATTGAGAAAAGCTAAAAACAAAGGGATGGGCAAATGTATACTAGCAAATGCAAATTTTAAAAAGCAAGGTTGTCAAGAAATATGAAGAATTCAATTTTACTCTATTTGAACGTTAACAAATTATCTTGCCTGTCTCATGCATGCTGGAAGAAGATGTGATACCCCTGGGTCACAAAGGACATTATTATTCACAAGTCAGCAGGCAGCACAAACTTAACTTTACACTGATTCTCCTTAACTTTACACTGATTCTCCAGGTTTGGTGCCACATATGCGGCGGCTATGTATGATAGCCAATGGACTCTGGATTGAGGAATCTGAGACTGTTAGCATGAGCTGCAAGCAAATGGGTCTAGCCTTTGCCTTGTAAAGAGACATATTCATTAAACTAGACAGTAAACCCACCAGTCTTTTGTTCTAGAAACAGACACATTATCATTCACAGCTGTTTAGTATACAAACATCGTATTAATCACCCCTTTGAGGAATGAGAGATTACTAATCTAGCGGTATGGGGTTGACCAGACACATAATCTAATACTAAACAGATAAATCCAACAGCAGTTTATTAATCCCATTTACTTCCAGCCTATTAAGAACAAAGATGGCATTCAGGGCCCTATGGGGTAGTAGCCAGAACAGAGATGACAAGCAGAGGCTCTGGAAGCCTGACTCTGACACCTCACCAAAGAAAATATATAGGTGGCAAATAAGCATATGAAAACATGCTCCATATTTTATGTCATCAGGGAAACGCAAATTAGAAGCTACCATTTGCGCACCTATTAGAATGGCAGATATCCAGAACAGTGACAAACAAAAGACTGGCAAAGATGTGGAGCAACAGGGAGTCTCATATGTTGCTGGTGGGAATGCAAAATAGTACAGCCATTTTAGAAGACAGTTTGGTGGTTGCTTCTAACACTAAAAATACTATTACTATATGATCCAATAATTTTAATCCTTTGTGTTTACCCAAAGAAGCTGAAAACTTATGTCTGCATAAAAACCTATATGCATGGATGTGGTAGCAGCTTTATTCATGATTACCAGAGATTGGAAGCAACACATGTCCTTCAATTCAGTAGGTGAATGGTTAAATAAATGCTAGTATATCCAGACAAAGGAATATTATTCCTCATTACAAAGAAATGAGCTACCAAGTCATGAAAAGGCATAAAGGATCCTTCAATGAATATTACTAAATGAAAGAAGTCAACATGAAAATGTCATATGCTGTATGATTCCAGATATACGATATTTGGAAAAGCAAAACCTATGCAGACAATTAAAAAAAAAAAAAAATCAGTGGTTGCCATAGGTGTATTCAGGATGGTGGGATGTGGGAAGAGAGGTGAATAGGCAGAGCACAAAGGAATTTTAGGGCAGTGAAAAATACTTTGTATGGTACTATAATGATGGATATATGTCATTACACATTTGTCCAAACACATAGAATATACAAAACCAAGAGTGAACTCTAACGTAAACTATGGACTTTGGGTGATTATGATGTGTCAATGCAGATCCATTCCTCATAAGAAGTCTCATTCTGATAAGTGATACTGTTAATGGAGGAAGCAGGGGGAGTATATGGGAAATCTCTGTATTTTTCTCTCAATTTTGCTGTAAACCTAAAACTGATTTTTTTAAAGTATTAAAAAAATTATGTTTCAGAAGATGAAAATTCATAGGGGAAACTTATAACATTTATAGTACGTTCTTGGTTATTACACAGCCACCATCTTCATATAGATGCAAGGTAAAATAGAAGGAACACAGAAGCAATGAGATTAAACATACTACTCTCTGGCCTAGAAAGATTAATTAAACAAAGACAAAATAAGGAGAGTGAATACCAAAACCAATAACTTATATCTATTGCCATATCAAATTTTAGAACTATAATAATGGGCAACATACCTTAAAATATTTAAGAAATTGACCACAGGTCACATGCACAAACACACACACACACACACACACACACATTTCACAAAAAAGAAATAGTACAAAGTTGTCCTGTAAGATAGCAGTAATCAAACTCAACACACACAAAACAGATAATCACATCAAAAAATGGGCAGTAGACATGAACAGACACTTCTCAAAAGAAGACATACAAATGGCTAACAGACACATGAAAAAATGTTCATCATCACTAGCCATCAGGGAAATTCAAATCAAAAGCACATTGAGATACAACCTTACACCAGTTAGAATGACCAAAATTAACAAGACAGTAAACAACATGTGTTGGAGAGGATGTGGAGAAAGGGGAACCCTCTTACACTGTTGGTCGGAATGCAAGTTGGTGCAGCCACTTTGGAAAATAGTGTGGAGATTCCTTAAGAAATTAAAAATAGAGTTACCCTATGACCCTGCAATTGCAGTACTGGTATTTACCCCAAAGATACAGATGTAGTGAAAAGAAGGGCCATCTGTACCCCAGTGTTCATAGCAACAATGGCCACAATTGACAGACTGTGGAAAGAACCAAGATGCCCTTCAACGGACGAATGGATAAGGAAGATGTGGTCCATATATACTACAGAATATTATACCTCCATCAGAAAGGACAAATACCCAACTTTTGTATCAACATGGACTGGACTGGAAGAGATTGTGCTGAGTGAAATAAGTCAAGGAAAGAGAGTCAGTTATCATATGGTTTCACTTACTTGTGGAGCATAAGGAATAACATGGAGGACATGGGGAGATGGAGAGGAGAAGAATTGGGGGAAATCAGAGGGGGAGATGAACCATGAGAGACTGTGGACTCTGAGAAACAAACAGAGGGGAGGGGGGTGGAGGGAGGGCGGTGGGGGTTGGGTGAGCCTGGTGGTGGGTATTAAAGACAGTACATATCGCATGGAGCACTCAGTGTGGTGCATGAATGCACAATGAATCTTGGAACACTGAGAAAAAGTAAAATAAAATTGCAAAAAAAGTTGGGGGAAAAAAAAAAAAAAAAGAAAGCAAGCAGTAATACTAGAAACTGCTAACAAAAGAAAGCAAACATGGGGCACCTGGCTGGTTCACTGCATTTTTAGAAATGGGAATACCTTTCCTTTGATTTCACCAGCTTAATTTATTTCATTTCAAATCTTTACTTCTAAATTTAGTGGATTTGCCTCTTTTTTCCTGATTTCAAGAATCTTTTACTTTACAACTTTCATCTTGGCCACCCTCCCATTTTATCCAAACAAAAACTCATCTTCATCCTTAATTTTCTGGCATAAAAATTATCTTTTGTTTTCTTTACTAAATTATGCTTAGGAGTATGTTTGTGCTCACATTATGCTAAGTGAAAGAAGCTAGTCATAATAAGCCACATACAATGTGATTCTATTTATATGGAATATTCTATGGAGAAAGATTAGTGATTGCCATGGAATGAGGGAGGGAAAGGGAAGAACAACAACAACAAAAAAAACTGCTAATGGGTATAGCGTTCCTTTTGAGTATAATAAAAATGTTGGGAAATTAGATACTGGTGATGATCATCAACTTTGTGACTATACTAAAAAAAAAGTGAATTTCATACATTAAAAGGGTGAATTTTTTTTTTTTTAAATTTATTTGACAGAAATCACAAGTAGGGGGAAAGGTAGGCAGAGAGAGAGAGAGGGGGAAGCAGGCTCCAGGGAGCCTGATGCGGGGCTCGATCCCAGGACCCTGGGATCATGTCCTGAGCTAAAGGCAGAGGCTTTAACCCTCTGAGCCACCCAGGCGCCCCTAAAAGGGTGAATTCTATATGAAGTACATCTTAATAACATTGGGTGTCTATGTACATGTACATATATATTTTATAGGATTCTGGTAGATAGAACAGCCAAATCAGGAATAAAAGTCTTATGTCAGTTTTATAATCTGAAATGAAATTTCCTCACAGTTTCTGTATCTGAGGACTCTGAGACCCAGAGTCTACCCACTTGAAATGGAGACTGGATCTGCTTTTGTTGGATACTGCAAAACCATCTCAAATAAATACAATAGATATTCACCTAATTATCTAAAAAAAAAAAAAAAATTGCCATTACTGGAAACTGCAGACTGGAGAAAAGACAATACCAAGACATTCTGAGGTCTGTTACATATAATATCTTTGCTTACCCGATATTCCCACATGTTCCCCTTTGTTAGATTATAAACTTAGGGAGGCCAAATTCTTATCCCACAGTACATCAATTAGGTCTATGTTCCTGCCCCTTGTTATTTCCCTAAACCTCAACTGAAATGAGATACTTAACAGGTTGGACAGAACCCACACAACAGCTTTTTAACTGAAGGATAATTGACATAGAGGTGGCCTAGTAGAAATCTCTTTAACTACCTCTCTGTCCCTATATCAGATTTTAAATTAGAACAGCATTATGGTCCTGCTGGAATTACATAGATTAGCACCTTCTTCAAAGACAAAGGACGTAGGAGAGATGATTCCAATATTTCCACAATTAATTCACATGTGCAGTCCCTGCACAAATACAGTAAGTCATGGTGGATGAGGTGTACTCCTAGAACTTGTGCCTATACACTGTCTTTAGTCAAAGATAAAGAAGCCTTCTGGCACTTGGTATATAGCTACTGAACCAGAAAAAATGTTCTTTCAATCTCTTTTTTTTTTTTAAGATTTTATTTATTTATTTGGCAGACAGAGATCACAAGGAGGCAGAGAGACAAGCAGAAAGAGAGAGGGGGAAGCAGGCTCACGGCTGAGCAGGGAGCCCGATGTGGGGCTCGATTCCAGGACCCTGGGATCACGACCTGAGCCAAAGGCAGAGGCTTTAACCCACTGAGCCACCCAGGTGCCCCTCAATCTCTATCTTTAAAGAAGTTAAAAAATAATTAACTTTTATGTGGGAAAAACTGTAGTACATTTTTACCCATCTTTGCTTCAGAAACATGATGACTCCTTTGTTTTCATACATAATATAATCCCAGGGGTCTTTGATCATGTTAGTATTCCTTAGCCTTTTTCACATTGGTCTTTTATTATTTATATAATGCTATTCAGTACTGAAGAATAGAAAATAGAGTAGTATACTCTATATCTTCTGAAGTATGTACCTCTACATCATTGAAGATAAACCTCAATGCCGAACAGCTGAAGATAAACCTCTTCAAGGAGCAATCCTGCCACTTTTCCTGTCAGAAGTTACTTCTCTGAAAGATTACTTTTCCTGTCAAAAGTCCAGCAGTCCAGTGCACCAGAAAATACCATAAACGAGAATGTATTTGATCCTGATTACCATGAAGAAATAGGGATTCTGCAACAGAATAGAGGAAAAGAGTAGCGTATTTCTTAAACTCAGAGGATTCACTGTGGCATCTCTTACTTTATGGCCTGTGATAATCCTAAATGGGTATCTGTAGCAACAACCGCAAACAACAGAGACAATGCAATGAAAGGCTCAGATCTTTCAGGGACGATGGTCTGGGTCTCCCCTCTGGTCAGCATCCCAGATCAGCTGAAGTATTAGCTGAGGGTGAAGGGAAGCTGGTGAAGGTAGTAAAGGAATGAAATATACACATTGTGTCTGGCCATTGTTTCAAAATTTCCTACAGAGTAGATTTAATTTGGGGCTCAAAAAAATCCAAGTGATAAATGGGATGAATTGTGGTTGAGGATTCTGGCTACTCAGCATTTCTTCCTTTTGACTACCAATAATTTTGGCCTTTATCATATTAGATAGGGGCACCTGAGTGGCTCAGTGGGTTAAGCCTCTGCCTTCAGCTTAGGTCATGATCTCAGGGTCCTGGGATCAAGCCCCACATTGGGCTTTCTGCTCAGCGGGGAGCCTGCTTCCCCCTCTCTCTCTGCCTGCCTCTCTGCCTACTTGTGATCTCTCTCTGTCAAACAAATAAATAAAATCTTTAAAAAATGTATCAGACAGTTCCATGAGTGCATGAACTAAGATAACGTTTTAGTTCAATTGTTCTTCACAGATTTCAGATTTCTGCCACAGGACTTTCTTTGCAGCAGTGGGGGTCCACTAAGCTTGGAGAAAAGAGCAATAGGTAACTTTGGGTAAGTTGATTCCCCCAGGGATAATCTTCAGATACTGTGAATAAAGTCTGGTAAAAAATAAGTGTCCCACTTCTGTCTTTTGAAAAGACAACCACAGGAATGATTCTTTAGTTTTTGTTGTTGTTGTTGTTTGTGGTTTTTTTTTTTTTTTTTTTTTTTTTTTTTTTTTTTTTTTTTTTACAGGAACAACCTCAATAGAGTATCCCCAGCATCCCCATATTTGCCTTTCTTCTTATCTCACACTTTGTTATCTTGGCCTGCTCCCTAAGAGCTTCCAAACATACTATTTGAATCTAAGTGCCATTTTAAGCTTTATCTTAAGCTTAATTAACTCCAAAACTAAGAGCTGGTAGTATTGTATCATCATTCATTTTATTATATGTATTTTATACTTTTCTCTGATAGTTTTGTTTCATAATTTTAAAAAGTTTATCTTTATTGTACTATAATAAGAATTCCCTTCCAAACTTAATAAATGTAATGGTATGATTGATTTGTATTTTAAAATGCAATGTGTGGCTGCTATCTGAAAAAATAAGTGAAGAAAGAGTGAAATACAGGAGATCAATGAGTGTTCTCATTATTGAAGGAATAAAAATGAGAGATGAACGTGACATGCATATGCTCATAAGGGTAATACAGTGGAGATGGACAAAGAAGAGTAGATTATTTCCAATACATTTCAGAGTTAGAACTTTTAATATTTAGTGATGGATTAAATGTCATCTATAAGTAAAATAGGTGGCTTTTAGAAATGAACCTGAACACCCACATTCCATCCAAAACATTCCCCAAAATTTAGCACTAATGCTTATTAGGAGATGAAATTTTTCCAAAAAATAGAGATAAATCAATTCTATAATAAAACTAGATAAACATTTTGGGGGGAGAGAGGATTGGGAATTGAGATAAAAGAGAAGAAATGGTAAACTCATGACCTTTGTTTTTTTTTAGAACAAGGGAAGAATGGTGTCCAGAAGCAAGATCTTACTTTTCCAAGCACAAAGAAAACCTCAGCCTAAAAAATATAAAATAAAATAAAAAATAAAGAGTAAATAAATATAAGGGGGAAAAGAATTTTCTTAAGCATTAAAATCAAAGATGTCAAGTCTGGTAAAAATCCACATTTGAAAATTTCAACACATAAGATATTTTCTGAAAGAATACATTTTTTGGTTAAATTTAGCATATTGGATTAATTTAAGAAACTCTGCCTATCACTAATTTTAGCTAATATATTGATTTCTTTATTCCAAAACACAGTCACTGAACAATAATTGAAACAAAATAATAAGAAAGATAATAATAATGGAAGCTAATTAACACTAATTGATTCTTACTATATGTTGTCTTCTAGCATAACTCAGTAAGTATTAAACTAATATTCCCCAAACTATCCTAATGAAATAGATATTATTAAGACTTTCATTTTATAGATGAGGAAACAAAGATAGAGAAGGAATAAATATCTTCTGAGGGCTATAGAGGAAAAAAGTGGTAGAAGTAAGTAATAAGAAAAAAAAAGTATATCCTCAAAGTTCAAATTCTTAGAGTCAAAAAATAAAACTATGTCTTGCTGGTAATTCAAATTTTTAAAAACTATGCCATAATTGTAGAAAATTATTTTATTTCTTCAAGTATCATATTCTCATTTGCTCACATTTTAGTATTTCTGAAATTGGACTATATATTAAAATGGATGTGTACATTTAAGGTAACTTTTATTTTCTTGAAGAGCTACAATTAAATTTATGGCATTTTTTATAGGAGGTGACATTTAAGGATAAAGAACATATGAAACTTTTATTTGCTTATTGTAATAATAACAAATGGACTTTGTCATTACTATACTGAAAATAGTTTCCCAGGTAATTTTAATACTAACTTTAAAACCAAAAATAAATAATTCCATATAAAAATTCATAAATTGAAAAATATTTTTATACAAATTTTCTTTTCTTTCTTTCTTTCTTTTTTTTTTTTTTTTTGGTGACTTGTTTGTGTACCCATTCCTGATATTGAGAGATATATCCTTTTGACTTAAAATTGTTGTCACAATTGTAGATCCTTTTGTTAACAAATATCTCCATCTACTTTGTTTCATAAGAATGGCAAAAGATCCAGGTTGAGTTCAGTGAGTAAAGAACTATAAAAACCTGCCAATAAAATAAAGCAACTCATGCTTTACCAATCTATTCCAAACACTTTCTCAATCTGTATACCCTCCCAAAGGAGCTCTGGGTTGATTATCTACTTCTGATTCAGTTCCTGGACAAATGGCTTATAAAATTTACCTGTAATGTTAACATAATCAAAATTCTACTGATGTTCCTAACTTTAAGAAATACAAAAATAGTTGCATGGGATAGGTGAGAATTTGTTTTTAAAGACTAATCTAACCATAGATGATGAGCATACTGACAGCATAGAAGTCCCAAATGTCAATGCTAATGTGCTGGTTCTGCCTCCTGAATTTCATCTGAAAAATAAGAATGATAGTAACTCTTGTTTTCTTTATGCACTTGTGAGAACAAATATACATCATAAATAATTTTAATAAAACTAAGAAATCTGTGAACACTATATATAAATTTGGTGTATACTATGGAAATCTAAGGTAGTATTACTCCTAATCTCATCCTTTACCAGAATTATTATTTTAAACTATATTTACTAAGTTTAATATAAATGACTAATTACTGATATGCTTTAACTGTGTGGATTTGATTTTAGGACTGATCTAAATTTAATATTTCTCTACCTGGAGAGAAGGGAAAAAAGGCAGAAAAGCAAGGACATTGCAAATTGCTTCTTTGATTACATATTCTCACCCTCATCATTATTTTAAGTTGTATGCATTCAGTATTTAGTTATTTTGTTATATTACTAGAATTATCCTTATCCTGATTATAAACTCTTATAAGATCACTCACTCTTGGTTTTATACATTTTATACATTGTCTTATACCTATGCATTTCTCTTTAGCAATATTATGTTATATACTTATCATTCCATTGTTTCTACTCCTGATTACACTGAACTCACTCATACTCACCTTTATTTTCCCTGACCCTTCACTGGGTCCCTCTTGGGAGCTAAAACTATATATACTATGTTCATTGCCTGCTAGGAGCCTCTGGAATTCCTGGTGTCTCTACCCAGGCTGTAATAATATAGGTTCCTTAGGGTCATAACTGTCAATCTATGATCTCTGCATAACCAGACCTCTTTGCATGATGAGGGATTAGGAAACTATGCATTTGAAACTTCACTAATGCACATGCATATTCCTGGTTTCCTGGAAAAGTGCTACTGGAAAGATTATTCTCTCTTTCACCTTCCTTACCCCAAGAAAACACACCAAACAAATGGTTACATTTACTATACATATTTTCCTCACTTTAAATTTCTTCTTGCCATAGCCAGAACTGAGAGAGATATGTTTATTTCTACCCAGGGAATCACACATAAGCTTTGACAAACTAAAAAGCAGAACCAGGGAAGGTTATCACTGAGGGGAGAAGTTAACAAAACAAAACAGAACTGTAAATGAAAGAGCATATCCAAGAGTTTGAATAATCTGCCACTTGTGCACTTATGATAAAAAAAATAGAAAAAAATCTCAAGGTTTATGATTACTGCTTTTACAAAAAATGATCTATGGAACAGCACATTAAGTTTTCCATGGAATAGTCTCACACTATTTTACCAGTGCTATATATATAAAAACTTTTATCTCATGCTTCTGCCAAAATGAATTATTTTCAATATGCTTACCTTACATTTACTGTCTTTTCTCATCTCTTCTTATTAAGGAAAATCCCCATAACTTCCTATGATCTCTGCATATTCAAACCCTATCTATTTCTCAAGGCATCTTCAGTGTCTTGTCCTGCACAGAGCCTTTCCTGATCCTAGGGTTGCGAATGAGTTCTTTTTCTTCCCATTCCCCAAAGTACTTTATGTTTCAGTTTTGAGCTTGTATTTTTGAATGGTATTATGGGTAAACTTAGATAATAACTGTTCTTACATATTTAATCCTATTTGTCTTTGTTTCCAATAGTATCTAGCCTAGTGTTTTACATAGAGCATTTGGGAAAAAAATGACTATTGACAGAATGGACATAAAAAACAGTGATTCCATTTAAGCCACTGTATAATGCCATATGTTCAACAGTAACATTTATTAAATATGATTTGATGGTTATGGTCAAAATGTTTAAGGACAGCTATTCAAGTGAAATTTCCATTTCTAACTATAAATACTATTTCCTAATCTTAATAAGTTGGCTTCTCACAACAAGAATAAATATCCTTTGCACCATATAGTGTAGCAAGACTTTTTTAAATTGCTATGGTTTTCAAAAACTGCTGTTCTTTTTGCCCATTAAATTTTTTTTCAAAAACTATTAAAGAGTATCTATCCTACATTATCTTTAAATACGTCGAATAAATATCAAAATAACAATATTTCAGTCACATTAAAATTCTGTTGATTCCTCTGATGTACTATTTTAAAATTTATAGATGTAATAAATATGTGATACATACAATATGAAAGTTAACTATGAAAAAGATTCATTTTATACATATTGAACATGGGCGTTCAGACCTAAATACTGAGCAGATTGGGATGCAGCAATACCTGGATAGGGAAGGAAACTGTGGTGAGGGGACTCAGGTTTTAGAAATGCTGAAATTTAGGTATGTGCATTAGAGGAAGGGGTAGCCAGTGGATTCAATGTTGACATTCAAATACAACTTTCATGTTCAATAGATAGGATATTTAAAAAGCACTTTCCAGACAATGGCAAGCCTTCGCTTCAGACAGATCACCATGTATTGTTTGTACGATGCTTATCCATGTAGAACAGGACTGAAATCAGTGAAGTGGGGATTGTAAAGATTTAGTCTGTGTATTAGCATTGTAATAAAAAGAGCTCTGATTTAGAACTAACTCAGCTGTGATTCAGATCTGAAATTCAATTAGATTACTGAGGTGGAAGCCCAGTTGTATTAATCAGCCAAACACAACCAGCTTCAGAAAATAATACAATTTAGAAAACAGAAATATCTTGTCCTTTCTTAAGAAAATCAATTCTGAAAAAATATAATCTCACAAAATATAAAACCTATCCCACCCTAGGTATTTTCTCAATCTAAGATTAACTTAGACATAGGAAGAAAAGCCATTAAAACTAATAGATACAAAAACATATAAAAATCAGTCATATTTGTATATACTAATAATGCCCTTCCTGAGAAGGAAATTAGGAGAACCCCATTTACAATAGCATCACAAAGAATAAAATACTCAGCAATAAATTTAACCAAGGAGATGAAAGACTTGCACAATGATAACAACAAATCATCAATAAAAGAAATTAATGACAAAAATAAATGAAAAGACATTCCATATTCATGGACTGGAAGACTTAAGTTTGTTAAAATGTCTATATTACCCAAAATAATCTACAGAGTCAATGTAATCCCTATCAAAATTCCAATAACATTTATTCTACAAAAATAGAAAAAAAATCCTAAAATTAATATGGAATCACAAAGACCCCAAATAGCCAAGGCAATCTTAAGAAAGAATAACAAAGCTGAAGGCATGACATTTCTTGATTTCAAAATATAATATATAGTCATTGTAATTAAAACAGTAAGGTACTGACATAAAAACAGACATACAGACCAACAGGGCAGACTAGAGAGCCTAAAAATAAACCCCCACACATACAGTCAATTGACTTTTGAAAATGGAACCAAGAAGACAACAGGAAAAGAATAGTTCCTTCAGCAAGTGGTGCTGGGAAAACTAGATACCCACATGCAAAAGAATGAAATGAGAACCTTTTTCTTACACCATACAAAAAGTCAACTTAAAAATGAATTAAATATTTCAATGCAAGATCTGGAACTGTGAAACTCTTACAGGAAAACAGGTGATAAGATTCATGACATTGGACTTGGCAATGATTTCTTGGATAAGACACCAAAATCAGGCACAAAAAGAAAAATTCGACAAATAGGACTCCATTAAACTAAACGGTTTCTGCACAGCAAAGCAAATAATCATTGGAGTGAAAAAAATGACCTACAGAATGAGAAAAAAATATTTGCAAACCATATATCTTGAATATATCCCCACAAGATTTGTATGTTGAAAACCAATCCCCGATGTGATAGTACTAGGAGTACTAGGAGGTGGGACCTTTAAGAGGTAATTAGGATTAGATGAGTTCATGAAGGGGGAGCCCTTATTAATGGATTTGATGCTTATTTGAGCCCTTATTAATGGATTTGATGCTTTTAAGAGTCCACAGAGAGCTTGGCCCTTTCTGCAGTCTACCATGGGAAGATACAATGAGAAGAGGACATTATATAATCCATAGTTCACTAGAACTCTGATATTGGACTCCAGCCTCCAGAACTGTGAGAAGTAAATTTCTGTTGTTTATAAACCACCCAATCTACTCTCTTCTGTTATAGTAGCCCAAACTAAGACCAAGTTAATATCCAAAACACACAAAGAACACCTACAACCCAACAGCAAAGAAACACATAACCTAATTTAAAAATGGGTGAAAGTTTTGGAGAAAATTAGAACCTTGACACTGTTGGTGGCAATATAAAATACCATAAGCACAAGTACATAAGTATTGTGTCTTCTTGCAAGACGGACATGGCATGCAAATAATGCCATTAGCTACATTTCATGTCTGAGCTCATTTGATAAAATCTAAACTTCTACCATACTTTTACTTGAATTTTCCAGACTTCTCTAAAGATCTGGATTTTTGACTCATGTACATTATGGTCTTTTTTCTTTTCTTTTTTTTTTTCCATTATGTTCTTGAAGTAGTTTCTCAAAATACTTATATTACTACTTATTCAAAGATTTATTTATTTTAGAGAGAAAGAGAGCATGTGAGAGCAGGGGAAGGGGCAGAGAAAGAGGGAGACAGAACCTCAAGCAGACTCCCTGCTGAGCCTGGAGCCTGCCAGGGGCTCCATCTTATGACCCTGAGATCATGAGCTGAGCTGAAATCAAGAGCAGTCTGCTTAACTGACTGAGCCATCCAGACACCCCTAAATGTTCGTATTACTTCTGATATTAAATAAATTTATAAGTTTAGTCAATTTGCAAAATTTACCCAAATGGAATCAAACTGATTGAAACGTCAATGTTAGAATGACTAAAATCAGTAACACAAGAAACAACAGCTGTTTGTAAGCATGTGGAAAGAGGAACCCTCTTGCACTGTTGGTGGGAATGCAAACCCATGCAGCCACTGTAGAAAACAGTATGGAGTGTCCTCAAAAAGTTAAAAATAGAACTATCTACCATCCAGCAATTGCACTACTAGGTACTTAACCCCCAAATACAAAAATACTAATTTAAATGCATACATGCACCCCAGTGTTTATAGCATTATCTGCAATAGCCAAATTATGGAAACAATGCAGGTGTCCATTGACTGATGAATAGATAAAGAAGATGGAATATTATTACTCAGCTATCAAAAAGAATTAAATCTTGCCAGTTCCGACGACATGGATGGAGCTAGAGTATTATTCTAAGTGAAACAAGTCAGTCAGAGAAAGACAAATACCATATGATTTCACTTATCTGATACAATTTAAGAAACAAAATAAATGAGCAAAGAAAAAAAAAGGAGATAAAGGCAAACCTAGAAACAGACTCCTAACTATAGAAAACAAACTAATGGTTACCAGAAAGGAAGTAGACTTGAGACGGTTTAAAGATGGGGCGGGGATGGAGGGCGCCTGGGTGGTTCAGTTGCTTAAGGTCATGCTTAGGTCATGATCTTGGGGTCATGAAATGGAGCCCCAAATCAGGCTCTGCACTCTGCATGGAGTCTGCTTGTCTTTTCCCTCTGCTCCTCCCCCTGCTCACTCTCTCTCTCTCTTTCTCTCTCTCAAATAAATTCTTTTTTTAAAGGAAATGTGATTTTATTACTTTACAATGAAATAAAATAACTTCTGCAGTTAGAAAGCTCTTTCTTAATATAAGTTCCACATGACTGTTTTTTTACTAAATGGATAATTTATAACCTGCATCATTGATCAACTGATCCTCCCTCCCCAGCCCTGCATTTGCTGAGAACTTGTGTTTTCTAAGAACTCAACAAACATGCAGCAAATCTCAATAAATAAATACAATCTTTAAAAAAATAAATAGGTGAGGAGATTAAGGAGTGCAATTGTTATGATGAACACTGGGTGTTGCATGGAAGTGTTGAATCACTATATTGTACACTAGAAACTAGTATTACATTGTATGCTAACTAACTGGAATTTGAACACAAATAAAAAAAAAAAAACTTTAATGTATCATATCCAAGCTCAGCTAAGGAATCTACATCCTCCAAGTTCTCAATACATAACATAGATAATGTATAATATATATTAGATAAATATTAATGTATTAATAAATCATACAATAATGACTTTATTAATATATACTATTATAAAATACAACATTCTGTCCTTCACTAGTCATTTTAATTTATAAATTTTTAAATTTATAATCTCTCTCTATATATTTTATATGCATCATTTCATTCACTACTCACTTCATTAGTACAACCAAGAAGCAATCATAGTTGCATCCTCTGCAAGGCACCTAGTCAATAATGAATTTATATTGTTTTTGAATTTTAGTGATTTTTACATGCTTAAACATTAAAATGGGGTTGACATAGAGCATTAGCTACATAAGGAGAAAGCTAAAATTCTTGAGAAGGTACAAGGGTGAAACTGAAGGCAAAGATATCCTCACAGTTCCTTCAATTTCATCCTACCAATCCAGTCTCTCCAATGGGAAGCAAGAGAAGGAATTGTGGCTGCTATGAGTGGTACAGAGCAGATAGCACTTTAATAATGAGGAAACCAAAGCTTGGCAATATTAATTATTTGCCCAAGATTACACAACAATTAGAGAAGTAACAAAAGACTAAAAACTAGACCTTAAAGCTTTCCTTTTTTTTTTTTTTTGGAAGATGTATTTATTTATTTGAGAGAGAGTGAGCAAGCAAGCAGGGTAGAGAAGGGGAGAGGGAGACCGAGAATCTTAAGCAGACTCCATGCCCAAGGTGGGACTGGATCTCATAACTCTGAGATCATGACCTGAGCCAAAATTGAGAGTCAGACACTTAACCAACTGAGCCACCCAGGTGCCCCTGGACCTTAAAGTTTTTCTGTGGACAATTTAGTCAGATAAGATGTGTGGTCAAAATTTTACAAAGTAGGCTGTGGCATAGGAAAGTCAAAAGGAATAAGGAGATAAGGAGACTGCTGAAGGCACTGACAGAAATAAAATATCATAAAGAAACAAAAACATTAAATTTAATTTTGACATGTTGCATTTCTTTAGAACTCCAAGTAGTATTGCATTAATATCATTAACTTGCAGCATGATGTAGTAAAAAGTAATTTGATACTGGATTAAGAAAAACAGTTTACATCCAAGGTCTTCCATGAATTAATAAACTATTCCTTCTTTGTGAGTATTATTTTCATGGTCTCTACCCTGTACATAATACACATTTGAAGGTGGTTGGAACAATTCATGACTTACCATACACAAAGAACCTGTCTCTGTTCTAATTTCACAGAAAGAGCACAATAAAATATTTGGTAGTGACCATTATGACGAAGATGGCGATGATAAAAGATCATGATAATAAAAGCAGTAATGACAACAATCAATAAAAAATAGGTAACATAATTTTAAACATTTTAATATCATTTAAAATGATAAAAGACTTATCTAAGTTCATGTGATTAGTTACTTTTTTAGGACTAAATGGAACCCCTTTCTAATTTTATATATCATTACACTTACTATATTATAAAATGACCCTTTGTTTCTGATTCAGTCTTATTGATTATATTTGAAAATAAAGGCTTCAGTTGGCTTAAATCAACCACCGTTCATAACCTGATGCTAACAGACATTTTAAAAATCCAATGTTATTCTGTCTAGAGGGATAGTATATGTAGGTAAATGTGTAGGACAGCTAATTAAGGCTTTGTAGGGGAAAAATTACATCCCTGGATATGGTACAGAAACCACCATCATAATTTCCTTTTTAATTAGATAGTGAAATTATGTAAAAAAAGTTAAATTTAGGAAGCAGAATTCATATTGTTATACACAAAATTATCAGGTAACTTATTCTTATTTATTCAAGTATTCTATTTTTCACATATGCCTGTTGACATACCAAAGATTAAGCCTTACTATAATAGATATGTACAGGTTATAGGATATTCTATAGAACAGAAATAACCATTTTTTTAATTTACCGTATGTATTTTTCTTTCTCTTTTCTAAAGATCAGAATATAGCTGTATAGTCCTGGATAAGGATCTGAGAATAGAATTCTGTCTTGAACCACACAGTTAAATTTCGCTGGCGCTTTGATATCCCTGAAGACATAATTAACACACACAAACACTGTAATGTGGTTCCTGATTTACTAACAGTTTTCTAAAAATTCAAAAGGCTCTATATCACTATCCATAACAATCACGACAGCTACCAACAAAAGCTGCTAAACCCCTCTATGATCAGTTGGTAAAACTTGCTCAAATGCTCACAGGCGACCATCACATTTACCTCAAAAGCTCATATGGTTACTGCTATAGAGAACAAGCTCTCATTAACCTAAAATCACCTAAAAATAGACAGAAATCCATTCTAGTTAAAAGCAATATACTCCCATGTATTTCCC
Source organism: Martes martes (assembly GCF_963455335.1). Lineage (NCBI taxonomy): Eukaryota > Metazoa > Chordata > Mammalia > Carnivora > Mustelidae > Martes > Martes martes. Next base: position 106,968,901 of record NC_137893.1, on the reverse strand, counting down.
CAGGCAGCCAATTTGGCATCAGGAAATATCCATCACAATATAAAACTTTTGTTCCTTTTTATCTTTTCTTTTCTTCTCTTTCTTCTTCTTCTTTTTTTTTTTTTTCCCCCTCTCACAGTCAAATAGAAGAAAGAGTTAGGGTCACTGTTCAGACAACTCATGGGAAAGTCTTTTAATTGTTCAAAGCTTTGGTTTAGTGGTTAAATGATTCCAACTAAACCAGGTATTACTTCACAAGGAAATTATTTTAAATTTTCTTTTTTTTTTTTTTTGTTAATTCAGACTGGAAAACTAAATAATTTAACTTATACAGTATATTTCTGTTAATCATCTATAGTTTTATTGTGATTTAGTTTAACTAATATTTCACATTAAAGTTTCATTTATCTATAAGCTCTGATGCTTTTCTTACCTTGCAGTTTACCAATTACATGAGAAAATTTTACACAAATTGCAGGTATTAGTTTTATTTATTTTCTTTATTTTTTTAAAGATTGATTTATTTATTTATTTATTTATTTATTTATTTTAGAGAGGATGCAGGGCAGAGGGAGAGGGTAAGGATCCCAAGCAGACTGATGTAGCCTGATGCAAGGCTCCATCCCAGGACACTGAAGTCATGATCTGAGCCAGAATCAAGAATGAGAGGCTTAACCAACTGAGCCACCCAGGTGCCCCAATTTTATTTCCTAAAAGAATTAGGTAAATGTTACTTTTGGAGGAATGGGGACTACCGGTGAGAAAAAAAGAAAACCCTTACTCCAATTTTTTGAGGAAAAAAAAAAAGGTGAATTTCTGTCGTGGACATGGTCTATCAGAATGTTCTGAGAAAGTACTCCTTGGATAATAACACGCAACCATGTTCTGCCTCTTTTATTAGCTCTGTCTCTAACCTCTTTGGAGAGACATGCATCCCCTGCTTGCAGAAAAAGATACTGGCCAATGCATTAGCATGAAGCTCTAAACCTTCAGAAGCTTAATTAGAGACTTAATATTAAATTGAAGTATTTCAATAAGTTTCCTTATCTTTATACATACCTCCTTAAAGTATTTCACTGATAAATTATTTATTTTAATTTTAGTATTGGTTCGATATGGGACTATGGTACAAAAAGTCCTGCCCTTAACCAGTACTTTAAGAGTTGGTAGTGCATCAGAGACCATGTAAGCAAAACCCCAATTTTAAAACGAGAAAACACAGCTTCTAAAAGATTAAGTAAGGTGTGGTGACTATAATACAAAAATCAGTGAATATAATATTTGCCTATTCTTTTCAAGCACTTTATTTTTCCAAAAGCAGCAAAGAAAATGTACATTTTAAAAGAAATTTGAAAATAAAACAACAATCTTTCCTTTTTCACTAGAAATAGTGCATTGGTGATTCTAGAGAAATGAGGAAGTAATTTATACATTTTTATACATTTTTAAATATAGAAAATTATTAAGATGTAATAAAATAATTCCAAAAGTTAAGGTAAATGTTATAAAGGTATCAAGACCATAATGTGTTTTTCTCATTTTAAAACATCCAGTAATTCACACTATGATATATAAAATGGTTTCCCATTTAAGTTCGTTTTAAGAAAAATAAGAATACATGTAAGTATTTAAGAAGTTCATTTTATATGAATTCAGGACTGTTATGGAATGACTGACTGTCTCCCCCAAATTTAAGTGTTGAAGCCCTAGCTCCCAGTGAGTGGGGCTGGCATTTGGTATAGGGAAGTAATTAAAGTTAAATGAAGAAGGGCCCTTATCCATTAGGACCAGTGTCTTTATAAGAAGAGACACCAGAATGCCCCCAACCCTCTCTGTCTCCCTCTCTTTTAATGCTTTTTATTTACATAGGAAAGGTCATGTGAGGACACAGGAAGAAAGAAGCCATCTAAAAGCCAGCAAGAGAATTCTCATCAGAAACTGAATTGGCTAGAAACTTGGTCATAGATGTCTATCCTCCGTAACTGTGACAAGATAAATTTCTGTTATGTAAACCTTGGTCTGAGGTATTTTGATAACCAGTTCAAATAGACTAATACAAGAACTTTTTAGGTTTGTAAAAATCCAAGGCCATATGTATTGTTTCAATATAAAAAGTTATGTAAGAAATACATATTTTAAGATGATTAAGATATATTTTACAAGTTTGCAAAAACAAAGAAGTTCATGGAGTGAAAACAATTAAGTAAGTCTGCAGTTAAAATGGCAGAACACAATTCAAATATTAAAAATTAAATTAAAACTTACTGGATAAGAAAACCCTGGATCTTCAGAGTCCTTACCACAGATTTAACTATTTAGTAAGAATCAAAATATGTAATAAATTATAGGAAAATAAATCTGTTTGAAATAAGAAATTCTAAAAATATGAAGAAAAGAGAGCTAAATGGTAGACAAGTTTTTTTGTTTTGTTTTGTTTTGTTTTGCCTGTGCATAATCTAGACATGTTCTAGTTACCTTAAGTTAGATATGGTAAAATTGTTGATTTTTAGCCGGAGAAGTGTGGCTAGAAATAATGAACTCCATTTCAAGACTGTCCCAGAAACATTCTCAAACACATTTCTCCATTTGTTTTTTCACTTCTTTCTGACTTAATGGATTACTCTTCCCTGACTAATATTTGGAGATATGTGTCGAATATTGTAAACCTTAAATGGCAGCAATCTGTGTTCCCATATCATTACCTGAAGGAGAACCATCCAACAAGGAATACCCACACCGGCCTCTTGCCTGCACAATACATAAACCTTCTTTTTGAAATCTATTGAGATTAGAAAGTTTAGCATTTAGTATTATCTCTATTATTTCATATTGTAATAAAATCACGTTTCTTTTCAATAATCCAAACCTGGGATTGAGAACATCTCAAGTATTTTCTCCACAAACTATGCAGCATCAGATAAAAGAGATGACAAATAGTTGTTGATACTATTTGATAGTTACTGATTTTTTTCTTTAAATTTATTTATTTATTTATTTGACAGATAGAGACCACAAGTAGGCAGAGAGGCAGGCAGAGAGAGAGAGGAGGAAGCAGGCTCCCTGCTGAGCAGACAGCCTGATGCAGAGCCTGATCCCAGGTCCTGGGATCATGACCTGAGCTGAAGGTAGAGGCTTAACCCACTGAGCCACCCAGGCACCCCAGTTACTGATTTTTTTAATCAAAATGGATTTCTATGAAACAGTATTGAATTTGCTATGATAGGAAATAGTCCGTATTTTTATATAAAGGGAACAAGGGAATGTTTTATTTAATTTGTCTTTTTACTATTAGACCATATTTCTAAGAAGCTATTGACAACTCTTCTCTTACTGCAAGTTAAATTAAAACTATTAGTATACATTACAGGTTTCTTATTTAAACTGAGTTTAAAGACCAAAAACTGAATCTATGTAATTTTTAATCTTTCCCTACTCAGGGAGACTGCATCAGAGGCCAGACCTTGCCTATATGCCTTTCATTTGCTCTCCATGTTAATACTTTCAGTTTGTTTGCTCCTTAGAATGTATAAACCATTCTTTTCCCGGTTGTTAAATGCCAGCTGGTACTGTCAGCTACCATTGTTTCCCAGCTGTCTGCCTGATATCCCATTGCTTCAGGCTGGCTGACACAGTGTCCTTGAAGCATTTTATTTGACCTCCTATTCTGTTTCCTCAATTAGTTTATCGAAGGTACTTAGGATATTTGGTTGTTGAAAACATCCCACTTTTTCACTGTATAGGAATTAATACACAACTTACATGAATTTGACTCCTAAAAAGACTTAGGTTACATATTAGTCCTGTAATCACCAAAGTTTTTGGTTACTTACCCCATCAATAAATTCATTTTCTAGCATGAATCCAAATATATGTTTATTTATATAATTCTATTATATATATACATGTACACAAACATTATACACATTGTACAACATGCCTAAAAACTAAATGAAGAGAATATTATAAACAGTAGATGTAATTTCTTATTTTATAATTCAAGATTCCTGTCTTTGCTTGTATTAGAGATATTTGTAGTTGGAATAATAATTCCAATTTGCCTTTATTAGAAAATATTTGTAGTTGGAATAATAATTATACTAAGAAAAATAATGTCTATTGAGTTGGTTTAAATACATGGTTTCAATAGATGTCATGGTTGAGAACAATATAAAGGCCATATGAAAGAAATGCCCTGTTTGCTATAAATGTCATAATAGACATTTACAATTATCTTTCAATAATATCTACCAATAATGGAAAAGTTATGACATAATTTAGTAGCAAATTTCCATCCACTTAAAAATCAATCAGTTATTGTTGAAAAATAGAAGATATAGGATGTTTCTATTTTTAACAAATGGTTCAATTACAGACCAAAAAAATTATTAATCAGTATGTTAAGGAAAAAAAGAGGTAGAAATTTCTGTCTCCAATTGTATTTTTATTTTATTTTTTCAGTGTTCTAAGATTCATTGTTTATGCACCACACCCAGTGCTCCATGCAATACATGCCCTCCGTAATACCCACCACCAGGCTCACCTATCCCCCTACTCTGCTCCCCTCCAAAACCCTGTTTGTTTCTCAGAGTCCACAGTCTCTCATACTTTGTCTCCCCCTCCAATTTACCCCAATTCACTTTTCCTTTCCTACTCCTAATATCCTCCATGTTATTCCTTATGCTCCACAAGTAAGTGAAACCATAGGATAACTGACTCTCTCTGCTTGACTTATTTCACTCAGCATAATCTCCTCCAGTCCTGTCCCTCTTGATACAAAAGTTGGGTATTCATAGATAGTAAACAAAAAGTGTTGGAGACAATGTGGAGAAAGGGGAACCCTCTTACACTGTTGGTCGGAATGCAAGTTGGTGCAGCCACATTGGAAAACAGTGTGGAGATTCCTTAAGAAATTAAAAATAGAGTTACCCTATGACCCTGCAATTGCACTACTGGGTATTTACCCCAAAGATACAGATGTAGTGAAAAGGAGGGTCATATGTACCCCAGTGTTCATAGCAACAATGGTCACAATTGCCAAACTGTGGAAAGAGCCAAGATGTCCTTCAACAGATGAAGGGATAGAGAAGATGTGGTCCATATATACAATGGAATATTACACCTCCATTAGAAAGGATGAATATCCAATGGTATTTTTTATATATGCAAAAATAAATGTTTCTACAAAATCATGTAACAATAGAGACACGGCCTAAATACATCTTTTTTGTTTAAAGATTTTATTTATTTATTTGAGAGAGAGAGGAGGAGGAGCAGAGAGGGAGGGACAAGCAGGCTCCACACTGAACACTGTGGAGCCTAACATGGGACTTGATCCCATGACCCTGAGATCATGACTGGAGTCAAAACCAAGAGTTGGAGGCCTAAATGACCGAGTCACCCAAGCACCCACAAGTATTTCTTCTTCTTTTTTTCTTTTTTTAAAGGTAACAAACTTTTTATTGTTTTTTTTTAAAAAGACTTTATCCATTTATTTGTCAGAGAGAGAAAAAGAGAGAGTACAAGCACAAGCAAGAGGAGAGGCAGACAGAGGGAGACACAGGCTCCCTGCTAAGCAAGAAGCCGGACTCAGGACCCCATCCCAGGACCCTGGGATCATGACCCCAGCAGAAGGCAGACACTTAACCAACACAGCCACTCAGGCATCCTAAGTATTTCTCTTTAATGGCATTTTTTAAAGTCAGAGTTTCCTTTGAACAATTATGACTTTCACATTTATTATTAAAATGTTCATTTTACCTTGAAAGAAATATTGAGGGTGATTTTTTTAAGGCTAATAACTGTGAACTCAAATATTCCTCAAAGAATAAATGAAATCAATGCAATGATTTTTTTGTTGTGCCAAATTATGTTTTCTCTTGTCTTTTTTTTCATTCAGTCATCCACTGACTCATTAAACCCATGTTTCAATCTATTTGACCCAATGCTTTCTGCTATGTCTTTTATCAAAGTATATATTAGTATACTCAGATAATAATAATTCTTGTAAGGAACCATCTTGTGAAAAGTCTTTTTTAGGTGACCCTGGGTCATATTTGAATTTGAATAAGTACATATTTGAATAAGTACATTTACTTTTCCAAAATGGGATGTAAATATAAAATGTTGTTATTAAATCAATATTGTATTAATTGAAAATATATAAAATTGTTCCATGTATATGGAACACATACACATGTATGTATAAAACTATAAATACTATAAGAATCATTTAGCTATTTCTTCTAGATTTTACTGGACAAAAGCAGATAACCTTGCTTAAGGAATTTTTAAGAGGGAATAGAGTGATTCTAAAGTTATTCTTACCTCCTTATGTCTCCCTGATAATCTCCATATTCTTCCAAGTTTCAGGCAGTCTGCAATAGAATGGACTCATTGGATTGCTTTTTGAATCTGTGATTTCATATCTATTGAAGCAATTTTTTAGTCTATGCAACTCTTATTCTCAATTTATGAATAAGAAATCTATCTAAATCTGAAGCATAATTATTGTCATTCCTTTATTGTTTTGGCAGATATGTTGGACATAAGTTTACTGTATCCATAATGATTTCTACTCTTTGGTGCTTTGCCCATGTGACTCAGGGATTCCATCCTTCTGCCTGTGACCTGTGCTATTCTGCTGTGCAGAAGGGGTTTTGTGTGCCTCTTTGCCATTCTGTTAGAGAGAGAAGTATCCTACTGTTTAGCAGTCACTGAACTTTGTTTATGCTCTCTTTTGTGTTAGCAAATGTCACTCTTTTTCCCATTGGCTTCCAACATTCCAAAAACCAGAGCTTCCCTGACATTCTTAGTTTAGAGCAACCAGTTTTAGGACACATAGAGCTATATATTAAATTCCATTGAGGATTACAAGGGAAACTGTATATTCTCTAAATCTGACATTGTTGTTTAACTTATCATTTAGTGAAGTTTAGAAAATTAATAATTAAAAAAAAAACTACCAAAACAGTAAATGCAGTAGGTAGTAAAATGGCCCAATGCGATAATTATGCATTTATTTTCCTCCATTCTTACTTAGAAAGTAGATCTAAAACATTCCTTTGTCAGAAATCTTCTGTGGTTCTATATAGTGAATGCTAGATGGTTGATGATCATGTATCAATGCAAAGTTTCTTTTGCTTTGTTTTTAGGTACATGCTAATGCTGTTATATATAAGGTGTGTTAGATCATTTAAAATATTAGTCAATTTATGGAAGTTTGTCTTTCCATTAAGTCCTTTCAATCAAAGGATATAAAAATTAATGTATGTGGTTGGCAAAAAAAGACTCTGTGTTTTACAGGTTTCTGTATTCAAATGTAGTGAGAAGAAGTCATGTTGTAGGTGGAAACTGGGAGGAGACGGAGCTTTCCTCCCAGATCTCAAAGGGAAGGAGAGCCAAACTGTCTTTCAAAAGGAAGGAATGTTTTTGTTTTGCTGTTGTTTTTTCCCCACATTCCTAAGGGTTGGAAAAAAAATTAAAAAACAAGAGTGAAGAGTATAAGAAGAAAAAGAGAAATCAGCATTTTTTTTGTTTGTTTCAACTAAAGAAATTTTTTAAAAAGTTCTAAAAATATTCTTTAAACCAAGTTAGTTTATTTAGTAAAGGATAATTTCACATCTCTGAGGGGAAAAAAGGGAAAAAGAAAACAAAAAAAAAGAAGTAGAAAAGCATTTTACCACTACATTATATACTGATAGTCTGATAACAAAGAAAAATAGATGGATAAATGCCCAGACAAAAGAAAAAAATGAAGCCATGACAGACACCATACATTTCTCTTTAAACTAATATTTATATTTATTTCTTTTATCATTTTCAGAATATTTGTGTCCATACTCTATTTAACCCATTTAACTCTGCAAGTGTTCAAATGGTATGTCAAATACTATTTTCAATACTAAATTGTAGATATCTTTTTTGAAAGGTACTGTTTCTCATGACTGAAGTGCCAAAAGTCCCTTGCATGGTATCAAAATGTGTTGTCTATTTCATTTCTCTTTCTAGTCCTCAGATCCTTAAAGTTGAGTTAAAAATCCTCCTTGGGATATAGCACATTAACACTATCGTTTCCTTTCCTTTTCTTTCTTTTCTTTCTTTCTTTCTTTCTCACTTCAGCAGCAATCCACTTTCATGCCTGTCCTTGTCCATTAGGGACTTCCCTTCCTCATCTATAAATGCATTAATGGGGCTTAGTAGATGAATCATATAGCTGATGGGAGAAAGAGTAGAATTAATAGAGGGGATGGCAGTTTTCTGTATATACTATGAACATTTTGGGGGTGGTTTCCAAACTATAGTATTTACATATTCTTTGCCTAATTTTGTGTATTAATTTGGAAATATTTTGGTTGATTTTGTGTAACTTTAATGGCACAAAACTAACTAAAGGTTATATACCTCCATGCCTTTGAGAATTTAAGGTTTAACACAAAAATTTTCTATGACTAAATTTAAAAATTGGATTATAACTAGCAAAAATTAAGAAAAAAAAAAAAACCTACTTTGTTGAGGGCCTTTATCATGAATGGATGTTGTACTTTGTCAAATGGTTTTTTATTCTCTCTCTTATTGATGTGATATATCACATCGACTGATTTGAGAATACTGAACTACACCTGGATCTTAGGAATAAATCCCACTTGATTGTGGTGAATGATTTTTTAAACGTATTGTTGAATTCAGCTTGCAAGTCTTTTGTTGAGGATTTTTGCATCTATGTTCATTTGAAATATTGGGTTGTAGTTCTTTCTGTTTGTTTGTTTGTTTGTTTGTTTTGTGGTGACCTTACCTGGTTTCCCTGTCAAGGTAATACTTGACTCACAGAATGAATCTGGAAATTTTTCTCCCTCTTCTATTTTTTCTAAAAGTTTGAAAAGAATAGTTATTAACTTCTTGAAATGTTTGGTACAACTAGCCTGTGAAGTCATTTGGTTCTGGACTTTTGTTTGTTGGGAGTTTTTAATTCAATCTCCTTGTTGGTAATTGGTCTTTTGAAATTTTCTATTACACCATACACAAAAAATAAACTCAAAATTGATTAAATACCTAAATGTGAGACCTAAGACCTTTAACAATCCTAGAAGAGAGCACAGGCAGTAATGTCTCTGACATCAGCCGTATGGCAAGGGAAATAAATGCAAAAATTGACTATTGAGACTACATCAAAATAAAAAGTTTCTGCACAGCAAAGGGAACAATCAACAAAACTAAAAGGCAACATGTCAAATGGGAGAAGATATTTGCAAATGGTATATCTGATAAAGGCTTAGTATCCAAAATATATGAAGATCCGATGCAAGTCAACACCAAAAAAACAAATAATCCTATTTAAAAATGGGCAGAAGACATGAACAGATATTTCTCCAAAGACATACAGATGGCCAACAGACATATGAAAAGAATCTCAACATCATTCATCATCAGGGAAATGCAAATCAAAACCACAATGAGATATTACCTCATACCTGTCAGAATGGCTAAAATCAGCAACACAACAACAAAAAAAGGCGTTGGCAAGGATGTGAAGGAAAAGGAACTCTCATGCACTGTTGGTGGGAAGGGAAAGTAGTGCAGCCACTGTGGGAAACAGTATGAAGTTTCCTCAAGAATTAAAAAATAGAACTACCTTACAATCCAGTAATCACACTACTGGGTATCTACCTCCAAAATACAAAAAACAGTAATTCAAAGGGATACATGTGCCCCAATGTTTATAGCAGCATTATCTATAATAGCTAAATTATGGAAGTAGCCCAAGTGTCCATCAATAGATAGATGAATATATAAAGAAAACACACACACACACACACACACAGGAATATTATTCAGCCATAAAAAAGAATGAAATCTTGTCATTTGCAATGATATAGATGGAGCTGGAGAGTATAATGCTAAGTGAAATAAGTCAGAGAAAGACAAATACCATATGATTTCACTCATGTGGAATTCAAGGAACAAAACAATCAAGTACAAGGGAAAAGAAAGAGGGACAGAGGCAAACCAAGAATCAGACTCTTAACTTTAGAGGACAAACTGACAGTTACCAGAGGAGAGGTGGTTGAAGGGATGGGCGAAATCAGTGATGGAGATTAAGGAATGTACTTGTTGAATGAGCACTGGGGGAATGTATGGAACTGTTGGATCACCATCACTATTAACACCTGAAACTAATGTAACACTGTGTTTAACTGTACTGGGATTAAAATTAAAAAAAAAATCAGCAAAAGAAAATAAATAAAACCTCTTAAGAAAAGTGTAAAATTTGATATAAAACTAGAAGAATAAAAATCAGAACTAGAAAGGGAACACATTCAAATAGAGGGTGGAGCTCAAGAAGAGAAGTTTAGAAACTTTAAAATCCTTGATAGCCAATGTCTGTAATTAGTTTTCTAATACTGTACTTTTTAGTGCCTTGGTTTCTGTATAATAGGTGTGTTGTAATATAATATGCACTATGTTCTTAGAAGTTTGTTTATTTTTTTTCTTTACAACAATTTGCTCATCAGTAAGGATTTAGTTGTGGAAGTTCCAAATCATTTTATCTACTTTAGCAACTGAGATTTAGAAACTTTAAGGAGTAGACTTTGGGTTGTTTTTTGACTCCCAATCATACCACACAGTGAGGAAGCCAGGAAAACAGAAGTCTACCCTGAGCATTGATGACTTCAAGAAAAATCCAGGGTATAGAAAGGTACTAAACTACCACAATATCATCTTGATCTTCATAGAGGAGACACCAGAACATTAAAATATTCTTTCAGGGGAAGAAAGAAAGGGGCTATGGATGTCAGTAGGACTGGAAAAAGACAAAGCAGTCTTTTGTCCCCCAAATCTCCTTAAAGTACAGCTAATTATCTCAATTTAATTGTTATCCAGTGCTCCAAGAGAAGAGGAATCTAAGAAATGTTTTAGTTTAGTTTAGTTTTTTTAGTATATGTTTTAGTGTTATAGTTTCATAGTATCTGATCTGATAGAGTATCTATTATGGTTTCTGATACTGTTCTACAGTATCTGAAGTGTTAAAAGGAGTGTTTATGTATGTGATAGTGTCTGTGTATGTTTGCACATATGTGTATATGTATCATTTTTGTGAGTGAATAACAGTATAGAAAAAATGTAAAAAATAAATACCACAGTTGATGTGTGGTGATGAATATTTACTAGATTTATTGTGATGATCATTTTGCAATATACACAAATATTGAATCATTATGTTGTAGAACTGAAGCATATTGTTATATGTTGTTATCCTTCCATAAAAATTTGATGCCATCATTGGCTTTTATTTATACCTATATATAAAGTCAGAAAATTACAGTAAAATATGGGAGTACATTGGATATATGTTTGATGGTTATCCTTAATTTAACTGAACTGTGGTGTCTTTTGTATCTTCTGTTTTGCAGACTTCTAAGGTAACTAGTATGAGTTATTTTCAGATGTAAGCTGAAATGTAATGAAATTATATTTAAGATTTGTTCTAAGATATACAGAGAAAAGAAGGAGATGAAGTAAGATTCAAAAGATTGGTCCTGAGTTGATAATTGTTGAAATGGATGATGAGTACATGGGTGTTAATTAATCTCTGCTATTTGGTTTTAAGTTTTTGTAATAAAGAATTAAAAGATGCGTGCCAGAATTGGCAAAAGTTGTACATCTCTAAGTTATACCCAGCAATGCGGCCAACAGCACTAATTGCCTAGAGCAATGTTGTTAGTGACTCTAGCCTCTACCTCATATGTCTCCAACACAGGCTTTTCATGGCTTCTGATAATTCACTCAGTACTATGTAAAATGAAGTATAATGTGCATCCCTGTTCAATGAACTTGTTATGTTATCTTAGATCAACAGGATAAAAAGCATAATACTATAACTTGGTTTTCAGTTATCATTTGGGAACATTGTTACTAGAAAATAGAATTTCAATAAGGAAACTCTAGTATTTCAAATGATTAAAATTTTGGGACATTATTAGAGGCTAACCTATGTTACACCAAATGGTAGTTAAATTTTAACATGGGTTCCTTCAAACTGAAATGTAAACTTAATAAATACTAGTCTCCAATGCAAGAAATGATGCACATTAAAAAAAAAAAAAAAAGAAAAGGTATAATTCCTTGCAATTGAATCAGGATTTTCTAAAAGGAAAACAAAATATTTGCATCCTCACTGAGTGTGTAGTTGGTCGTAGGGCTCAGTCTCACAACCCTGAGATCAGGACCTAAACCTAAACTAAGAGTTGGATACTTAACTGAATGAGCCACCCAGGTGCTCTTCCCAGTAGACTTCTTAGGGCCCTAATGATGTCTTTGTCTTCACAGTACAGAGTATATCTGACATGTGGCAGAAATCCAATAATTGTTTTTGAAGTTAATAAATTAATGAATACATAAAGATTAAGCTTATTAACTTGATTTGTATTGTTATCTAACTTAGAAAAAAAAAGGTATAAATTTTCCTTAGATGTTTTATCAAAAAATCTTTTAACGTCACTCAACAAGAGCTAAAGACACTATATTTTACCATATAAACAAAAGAAAATTTTTTGTTGTTTTGACTACTTACAATAAAAATAATTAATAGCATATTTTGAATTTGAAATTTGCCAACCTGGATAGTATAAAGCTTTAGTATATAGTATATAATACATATATTATATATATATATATTATATATTATATATATTATATATATATTAGTATATAAGTGATATAATATATCACTCCAATAAACTCAAAGAAGTGGCATTCTTGAGTTAGAAAGAGGGACTGTAGTTTATTGGTTAATTTGTCCAAGATCATAAACTTAGAAACTAAAGGAGTCTGGATCTGAACCTATACATACACACACAGACACAAATCCATTAAGGACTTTACTTTCTAACAAACACTTCAAAAATAATGAAACACAAACTCAAATGTAGAATTATAGGCATTTTACACTATCAGATAAATTCGTGTTGGAAAAATTAGATAAATCGATGATCAATATTTTTTAATAAATTTGTTTATGTCCTTTAGTCAGCAGCAAGATTAGCAAGTACAAAAAGTAATACTGTGATGTGCAATCTATAATGGATACAGATCATTAATGTGCACTCCACAAAATAGCAATTGGACAGGACGGTGAGAAAGAGATGAATGGGTTGAGTAGACTAATTAGTAAACTGAAGTGTAGGAGTAATTGACAGCAATAATATGGCAGGACAGAGGCTGCAATCAATGTAGTATAAATAATGATGACTGTAAAACTGTAATAAAAATAACAAGTATGTTGGGAGACAAATGCTGCTGTAATCTGATTCAAGTAAATGTTTTTGACTGTTATAAGATTTACTTGTGAAAGTATAAATCAATTAATAGAATGAAAATTAAAATTTGACTCATGAAATGTAAACCACATATGACAAATAAGTTGTTGTGGTTCACTTGTATTAGTCTCACCAGTGATTTTCCTAATGTAAAAAAAAAAAAAAATCAATTTAAATATCACCAGTAAGTGGGGCACCTGGGTGGCTCAGTCATTAAGCCTCTGCCTTCAGCTCATGATCCCAGGGTCCTGGGATCAAGCCCCACATCAGGATCCTTGCTCACTGGGGAGTCTGCTTCTCCCTCTCCCACTCCCCCTGCTTGTGTTCCCTCTCTCCCTATCTCTATCAAATAAATAAATAAAATCTTTAAAAATAAACAAATAAATAAATACCACCAGTAAAAGATAATAATGTTATAATCTTACATTAAAGACTAGATTTGGGGTGCCTGGGTGGCTCAGTCATTGAGCATCTGCCTTCAGCTCCAACCATGATCCCAGGCTCCAGGGATGGAGCCCTAAGTCGGGCTCCCTGCTTAGCAGAAAGTCTGCTCCTTCCTCTCCCACTCCCCCTGCTTGTGTTCTCACTCTCGGTGTGTGTCTCTCTCTCTGCCAAATAAATTTTTAAAAATCTTAAAAAAAAATAAAGACTAGATTTAGGAAAACAGTTGTTTTTGAAAATTGGTAGTAAAAACAAATAAGCAAGTAAGTAATGTTTTATAATTTTAATATAAATTTGATTTTAATATATATTCATATCTGTATATGAATATATATTTTGTATATATAGTTGTGTTATATTGAAACTGTTTCTAAAGAATTACTTTGACTTATATAATGGGAATTCTATATCATTAGAATTCCAAAACATTTTTTCCTTCTTTCCCCAAGATATTTTATTTTTTTACTTTTTTTTATTTTTTAAAGATTTTATTTATTTATTTGTCAAAGAGAGAGTGAAAGCACAAGCAGAAGGAGCAGCAGGCACAGGGAGAAGCAGTTTCCCTGCTGCACAAGAAGCCCAAAGAAGGACTCGATCCCAGGACTCCGGGAACATGACCCGTGCTGAAGGCAGTTACTTAACATACGGAGCCACCCAGTAGTCTTCCAAGACATTTTAAATTAAATTAGTTAGTTCTCATATAAAAATAAAACAAAGATAAAGGGCTAGGGTAAAAAGATTATCAATACATAGTTTGTCATAGTGTGATATGTTTATGAAGCAAAGGCAATTTGTGTGTTTGATGCTTAATAATAAATATTTGGAACTATAATTTTGGTGACATTTTAATGATTTGTCCAAGACTAGAAAAATCACCTGAATGAGCCACAACATGAACACAGAAGAAAAACGGAGTTTAAAGTTAAGCAATATTTAAGTGGGACACAATAAAATAAAATCACTTCATAAAGGATGCATATTCATTGATACAAATTGCTAAATCCTGTAAGTCCCAAAGAAGTTATTCATAAAGAGAATCACATGAAATACATGAATAAGTTTACCTCTTAGAAGTTTGCTCAGCTATAAAATGAGCAGCAGATTTCAATTTCCTCCCCTGTCATTCCCTGAAAAATGAGGTTTATTATGGAAAGTGTTGTAAACCTTAGCTTACCATTTCAAAATGTGTGTTTATTTGGCATCCTAAAAATATAGTTTCCATACTTCAAAATATTCATTTTAAAAATAAGACGTTAGTATAACCAGATCCATTCCTGAATTCAACAAATCTACAATTTGTTGAATCTACAATTTTCCACTTTCCCGATTTCCCACTGTGCTAGTTTCTGATAATAAAATTGAATTAGTTTCAAAGAATATTTCAAACCTTATGTCTATATGTCCATTTAAATATAGAATATTTAAAAACTAGTTATTAAAATGTACAATAGGACAATTTGATTGCAATTTTATCTTAACTATTTGACTACTTTTGTAATGAAATACTATTTTATAGTAAGTTTATAAATGTATAAATTACATATGAACTATTTTATGTCCATAATTATTTTCTATTAATACCTGCAGATAGAGAGCTGTATAATCACTCGCATTTTAGTATTTTGTAATAGAAATAGGAAATATTCAGAATTTCATATTTTATTTACAAAGGAAAAAGAGGTATTTTGTGCTGAATATACTAAGTTAATTTTATGTTAATAAAAAGTGACCTTACATGTAGTAACAAACACCTATGAGTAATACTGTTTTCATAGATCTTTAAAGGTACATTTACATAATTTCTAATTTTCCATTATGTTTCTATAATATTATTATACATATGCTTGTTTATTTTATATTTGCTGAGAGCTGTTCTATATAGAGAGTATTTTAATGTTAGTCTTCTCATTTGATGTTTAAAATAGCTCTATAATTTGGACAGTACTGATATAATTATCCTACCTTTCAACCAGCGAATATAAATTGGACAAGAGCATTTAACTACTAAACATCAAATAGTTCAAATTTCCAGTAGGCAATGAGACCACAACTAAGACTTATAGTTCTCTAATTTCTAGTGGAACACTTGGCCAAACTAACATAATGCACTGAGAGCATACCATTGTATTGGAACAAACAAAATACAATCTCTATATTCTTTGAAAAGGTTAAATAAGATAAACTTCCTTTTAAAAAAAAAGTGATATCTTAATAGTTTTATGGTTTTCTCTTTTTGTCCTATCAAGAATTAAGGACCTGGGGCACCTGGGTGGCTCAGTTGGTTAAGCAACTGCCTTCGGCTCAGGTCATGATCCTGGAGTCCCAGGATCAAGTCCCACATCAGGCCCTCTGCTCATCAGGGAGCCAGCTTCTCCCTCTGCCCCTCGCCCCTTTCATGCTCTCTCTCTCTCTCAAATAAATAAAATCTTTAAAAAAAAAATTAAGGACCTAAAACTTTTATTGAAAGAGCCACAGTTTTAATTGTCAAATTTCCCCAGTAATCTGATCAATCCCATATAAAGAAATTGGAGCACAATCAGGAAGAGTGCACGCTTGTACTCTATAAACTTTTACAACATTGTTAAAGAGGTTTGGAAGTTGGAAATCAGAATTTTTTTTACTAAAACATTTTTTTTTCCCCAAACTGATTTTAGGTAGCAATGTATTAAAGTGTTCAATGGAGCCATGGTTTCCAAACTTTTTGGTCTTAAGAACCCCAAAATCCTTTGATCATGTGGGTTTTTCCACTGATATGATAAATATTTAATAATGGACTCTCAGGCATGGGAAGTGGATGGTGTGAGCAAACCCTGATTTGCAGCATTTGTTGATTTCCATGGTGTTAATACTTCTATCATGTTCAATTTCAAGCTACCAATGTGGTATCACTGAAAAGGCAATTGGAAAGAAATGTGCAAAATCAACTCTCACAAGTCTGTGCAAACCAGTTCTAGCACAGTTCTAGATCTACATCTAGGTAGATATGTATTTACCATACTAGAAGTGAAAATAGAATTTTTAAAAATATTCATAAATTCATTTTAAAAGAATAATCAATCCATTATCTATTCACATAAATAACAGAATCTTTATGAAAAATAGTTCTATTTTCCAAAAAAATAAAAATATTACAGGGATAGTAGATTGTTTTTATATTTTCTCATTGTTTTATATTTTCTCATAATTCTTTAGCATCCAGAAAACTGGATTCTCATATCTGATAGAGTATACAATCTGTTGCAACATCACACCCTACATAGTCAGTGAAAAATTGAAGCAAAAAGACAAATACAGTTGATCTTGGAGTAACATATGTCTGAACTGTCTTTATCCACTTATACACAGATTTTTTTTTCAATAAAAAATACAGCATACTGCTGTAAATGTATTTTTCACCTTTATGATTTTTTAATACTTTATTTATTTATTAGAGAGAGAGAGAGAGCAAGAGAGAGCATGGGGGGACAGGGAAAGGGAGAACCAGGCTCCTTGAAGAGAAGGTAGACAGGGAGTCTGACACAGGGCTCAGTCCCAGGACTTCAGGACCATGACCTGAACTGAAGGCAGATGCTTAACCAACTGAGCCACCCAGGATCCCCTCCTTTATGATTTTCTTAATATTTTATTTTCTCTAGCTTGCTTTATTATAAGAATACAATATACACTACATATAACATGCACAATATGTGTTAGTTGACTGCTTATATTATCAGGAAGGCTTCCGGTCAACAGTAGACTATTAGTAAAGCTTTTGGGGAGTCAAAAAGTTATATACAGATTTTGAACTGCAAGGGGATCAGTGCCCTTAATCCTTGTGCTGTTCAAGAGTCACTATGAACACAAAAATAGTTTGCTCTTGGAGACCTATAGAAAGAGTTTTGAGTACTACTGGGATCTTTGAATTAGATTTTGAACTACTGCTCTAGAGAAACAAATTCAACTAAAAGGAAAAACAACAGCAAAAAAGGCCTATGCAGAAATTATCTAAATAAAAGAAAAGCAGAACACCATGAGTATATTTTCTCTCTGGAAAATAGAGAGAATAAGCCATGAGACATGCTATTAGAAGAGTACAGATCATTCTCAATTTACAGTGGGGTTACATTCTGATAAACCAATTGTAAGTTGAAAATATATCATGAACCAAAAATTCATTCATTATACCTAACCCACCAAACATCATAGCTTAGCATACTCTATCTTAAATATGTTCAAAATACATTAGCTTCCAATTGGGCAAAATCATCTAACACAAAGCCTATTTTATAATAAAATGTTGACTATCTCATGTAATTTATTGAATAGCATATTGAAAGTGAAACACAGCATGATTGTATGGATACAAAATGGTTTTAAGGATATCAGTTGTTTACCCTTACCATACGGTTGGCTGGGAACTACAGCACAGTGACACTACCCAGCATCACAAGAGAGTATCCTCCCACATATTGCTATACCAGGAAAATATCAAAATTCAAAATTTGAAATACAGTTTCTATTGAATGTATATCACTTATGCACCATGGTAGGATAAAAAAGATCAGAAGTCAAACCATCTTAAGTTGGGGACTGTTTATAGTTTAAAGTTCATAAAATTAACCATGAAATATGTGATCTTCTGAGCAAGGGCCAGACACAAGAAAAGCTAAAACAAATGAAGAAATTTAAATTATACATAGGAATTTAATTGTAGGAACAGTATCCCATCCATCTATGCCTCCCAGAATTTTAGGAAACATACTGATATAAATCAGGAAGTCATAATTTTTTTTAGTACAGGGAATTTTAATGAAATAAGGGATGACAAAAATTATCTTTAATATATATTCTTAGTAAGTCTAAAATTTTCTAAGGAAAAAAAAAAAAAGACCTTGGTCAAGGAAATCAGTTAGTTCATCTGTTAGAGCATGTAAAATTAAAAAAAAAAAAATGACAACAGGAAAGTTTATTATTTCCTCCAAAGAATTTAAACTAATCTATATAAAGCATACAGCATAGAACCAATATCTGTGTTGATAATAGGTGTATATGATATTTAAACACATTGTGATCCTGAGATTCTTGGATGCTATCCATGATAACAGTCAGACTTGACTGAACATTAATCTTGTCAATCAAATCAATAATGACTGAAGTGACAATCATGAACATCAAAAAGCACATGAACAGAAGTCTTTACTATTTCTGATTGATTTTGGAGGTACAAATCAAATTTTCATCAGGGAATTGGCTTGTTTCTTTATAATTGCTTATTATCTGACCCCAAATTCTTTGTAAAGACAAAAGATGCAATTTGAGGATAGAAATATTTTAAAATTTGGGGCACCTGGGTGGCTCAGTGGGTTAAAGCCTCTGCCTTCAGCTCAGGTCATGATCCTAGGATCCTGGGATCAAGCCCCACATTGGGCTCTCTGCTCAGCAGGAAGTCTGCTTCCTCCTCTCTCTCTGCCTGCCTCTCTGCCTACTTGTGATCTCTGTCTCTCAAATAGATAAATAAAATCTTTAAAAAAAAAGAAATATTTTAAAATTAAATATAATTTTCTACTATATTTCATCAAAATAATAAAGCATTACTACATTAAATTTCAATTAATAATAATAATATATAGTATAAAAATAATCAATACACTTTAATTAGATTAACTACATCCTTAAAAAAGGAAACTGAACATATGATTTTGCTATAGAGGAAAAAGTCTTCAGAAGTCATTGCTATAGAAAAATATATTTTAGGGGCACCTGGGTGGCTCAGTAGGTTAAAGCCTCTGCCTTCAGTTCGGGTCATGACTCAGGGTCCTGGGATCGAACCCGACATTGGGCACCTGGGTGGCTCAGTGGGTTAAAGCCTCTGCCTTCAGCTCAGGTCATGATCCTAGGATCCTGGGATCAAGCCCCACATTGGGCTCTCTGCTCAGCAGGAAGTCTGCTTCCTCCTCTCTCTCTGCCTGCCTCTCTGCCTACTTCTGATCTCTGTCTGTCAAATAAATAAAAAAATAAAAAATTATATACTTTAATAGATTGCTGTTTGATTTTTAGAAAATTAAATTATATTAAAAAATCATAGGAGTTGGAGTCAAGATGGCGGAGAAGTAGCAGGCTGAGATGACATCGGGTAGCAGGAGATCAGCTAGAGAGCTTATCTAACCATTGTGAACACCTACAAATCCAATGGGAAATCGAAGAGAAGAAGACCACAATTCTAGAAACAGAAAACTGACCACTTTCTGAAAGGTAGAACCTGCAGAGAAGTGAATCCAAAGCGACAGGAAGACAGAAGGCAGGGGGAGGGGCCGGCTACTGGCAACCAGCGGAACAATGGAGCACAAAATCGGGACTTTTAAAAGTCTGCTCCATGGAGGGAAATCGCTCCAGAGGCTAAACCGGGGGGAAGCCCAGGCGAGGTCAGTGTAACCCCAGGTCCCGCGGGGTCACAGAAGGACCGGGGGTGTCTGAGTGCCGCAGAGCTCACAGGTATTAGAGCAGGGAAGCCGGCTACAGCAACAAAGCCGAGGAGTGAGCTCTCAGCCCGGGGTTACCTTGAACCGGTCACAGGCTGGGTGGGCTCAGAGCACGACCTGAGGCCACGGAGACGGAAGCGCCAGGGCGCTTTTCTCCAAGTGCCAGCAATTGACCACATTCCTACTGGCGTGACCACAGGCCAGGGAGGTGGGGCGGTTGAGCGCTCTTCTCTGAGGGCGCACTGAGGAGTGGAACCCCAAGCTCTCGGATCCTCCTGGCTGAGAGATTGGGAGGCCACCATCTTCATTCTCATTCTCCGGAACTCTACGGAAAGCGCTCAGGGAACAAAAGCTCCCGAAAACAAATCCGAGCGGATTACTTAGCCCGGCCCCTGGCAAGGGCGGTGCAATTCCGCCTGCAGCAAAGACACTTGAGAATCACTACAACAGGCCCCTCCCACAGAAGATCAACAGGAAACGCAGCCAAGACCAACTTCACTCACCAAGAACAGCAGAATTCTAGAGGAGGAGAAAGCAAATCTTATCTGGACAAAATGACAAGGTGGAAAAACTCACAACAAAAAAAGGAACAAGAGGCAGTACTGAAGGCTGGGGACCTAATCAATACACACATTGGCAATATGACAGATCTAGAGTTCAAATTGATGATTCTCAAGGTTCTAGCCAGACTCGAAAAAGGCATAGAAGATATTAGAGAAACCCTCACCAGAGAGATAAAAGCCCTTTCTGGAGAAATAAAAGAACTAAAATCTGACCAAGTTGAAATAAAAAAAGCTATTAATGAGGCGCAATCAAAAATGGAAGCTCTCACTGCTAGGATAAATGAGGCAGAAGAAAGAATTAGAGACATAGAAGACCAAATGACAGAGAATAAAGAAGCTGAGCAAAAGAGAGACAAACAAATACTGGACCATGAGGAGAGAATTTGAGAGATAAGTGACACCATAAGATGACACAACATTAGAATAATTGGGATTCCAGAAGAAGAAGAAAGAGAGAGGGGAGCAGAAGGTATATTGGAGACAATTATTGGAGAGAATTTCCCTAATATGGCAAAGGGAACAAACATCAAAATCCAGGAGATGCTAAGAATGCCCCTCAAAATCAATAAAAAAAGGTCCACACCTCGTCACCTGATAATAAAATTTACCAGTCTTAATGACAAAGAGAAAATCCTGAAAGCATACATACAAGGTTAAAAACATTAGATTGGCAGCGCATCTATCCACAGAGACCTGGCAGGCCAGAAAGAACTGGCATGATATATTCAGAGCACTAAATGAGAAAAACATGCAGCCAAGAATACTATATCTGGCTAGGCTATCATTGAAAATAGAAGGAGAGATAAAGAGCTTCCAGGAAAAACAAAAACTAAAAGAATTTGCAAACACCAAACCAGCTCTACAGGAAATATTGAAAGGGGTCCTCTAAGCAAAGAGAGACCCTAAAAGTAGTAGATCAGAAAGGAACAGAGACAATATACAGTAACAGTCACCTTACAGGCAATACAATGGCACTAAATTCATATCTCTCCATAGTTACCCTGAATGTTAATGGGCTAAATGTCCCAATCAAAAGACACAGGGGATCAGAATGGATAAAAAAACAAAACCCACCAATGTTCTGCCTACAAGAATCTCATTTTAGACCTGAAGACACCTCCAGATTTAAAGTAAGGGGGTGGAAAACAATGTACCATGCTAATGGACATCAGAAGAAAGCTGGGGTGGCAATCCTTATATCAGATCAATTAGATTTTAAGCCAAAGACTATAATAAGAGATGAGGAAGGACACTATATCATACTCAAAGGGTCTGTCCAACAAGAAGACCTAACAATCTTAAATATCTATGCCCCTAACATGGGAGCAGCCAACTATATAAACCAATTAATAACAAAATCAAAGAAACACATCAACTATAATGCAATAATAGTAGGGGACTTTAACACTCCCCTCACTGAAATGGACAGATCATCTAAGCAAAAGATCAACAAGGAAATAAAGGCCTTAAATGACACACTGGATCAGATGGACATCACAGATATATTCAGAACATTTCATCCCAAAGCAACAGAATACACTTTCTTCTCTAGTGTGCATGGAACATTCTCAAGAATAGACCACTTCCTGGGTCATAAATCAGGTCTCAATCGGTACCAAAAGATTGAGATCATTCCCTGCATATTTTCAGACCACAATGGTCTGAAGCTAAAACTCAATCACAAGAGGAAATTTGGAAAGAACCCAAATACATGGAGACTAAACAGCATCCTTCTAAAAAATGAATGGGTCAACCAGGAAATTAAAGAAGAATTGAAAAAATTCATGGAAACCAATGATAATGAAAACACAACAGTTCAAAATCTGTGGGACTCAACAAAGGCAGTCCAGAGAGGAAAATATATAGCAGTGCAAGCCTTTCTCAAGAAACAAGAAAGGTCTCAAATACACAACCTAACCCTACACCTAAAGGAGCTGGAGAGAGAACAACAAAGAAAGCCTAAACCAAGCAGGAGAAGAGAAATCATAAAGATCAGAGCAGAAATCAATGAAATAGAAACTAAAAATCAATAGAACAAATCAACGAAACTAGGAGCTGGTTCTTTCAAAGAAATAATAAGATTGACAAACCCCTGGCCAGACTTATCAAAAAGAAAAGAGAAAGGACCCAAATAAATAAAACCATGAATGAAAGAGGAGAGATCACAACCAACACAAAGAAATACAAACAATTATAAGAACATACTACGAGCAACTCTACGCCAACAAATTTGACAATCTGGAAGAAATGCATACATTTCTAGAGACATATAAACTACCACAACTGAACCAGGAAGAAATAGATAACCTGAACGGACCCATAACCAGTAAGGAGATTGAAACAGTCATCAAAAATCTCCAAACAAACAAAAGCCCAGGGCCATACAGCTTCCCAGGGGAATTCTACCAAACATTTAAAGAAGAACTAATACCTATTCTTCTGAAACTGTTCCAAAAAATAGAAATGGAAGGAAAAGTTCCAAAATCATTCTATGAGGCCAGCATCACCTTGATCCCAAAACCAGACAAGGATCCCATCAAAAAAGAGAATTACAGACCAATATCCTTGATGAACACAGATGCGAAAATTCTCAGCAAAATACTGGCCAATAGGATCCAACAGTACATTAAAAGGATTATTCACCATGACCAAGTGGGATTTATTTCAGGGCTGCAAGCTTGGTTCAACATCCGCAAATCCATCAATGTGATACAATACATTAATAAAAGAAAGAACAAGAACCATATGATACTCTTAATAGATGCTGAAAAAGCATTTGACAAAGTGCAGCATCCCTTCCTGATTAAAACTCTTCAGTGTGTAGGGATAGAAGGCACATACCTCAATATTCTCAAAATCATCTATGAAAAACCCACCGCAAATATCATTCTCAATGTAGAAAAACTGAAAGATTTTCCGCTAAGGTCAGGAACACGGCAGGGATGTCCATTATCACCACTGCTATTCAACATAGTACTAGAAGTCCTAGCCTCAGCAATCAGACAACAAAAAGAAATTAAAGGCATCCAAATTGGCAAAGAAGAAGTCAAACTACCACTTTTTGCAGATGATATGATACTATATGTGGAAAACCCAAAAGGCTCAACTCCAAAACTGCTAGAACTTGTACAAGAGTTCAGTAAAGTTTCAGGATATAAAATCAATGCACAGAAATCAGTTGCATTTCTATACACCAACAACAAGACAGAAGAAAGAGAAATTAAGGAGTCAATCCCATTTACAGTTGCACCCCAAACCATAAGATACCTAGGAATAAACCTAACCAAAGAGGCAAAGAATCTAT
Source organism: Martes martes (assembly GCF_963455335.1). Taxonomy (NCBI): domain Eukaryota; kingdom Metazoa; phylum Chordata; class Mammalia; order Carnivora; family Mustelidae; genus Martes; species Martes martes. The sequence continues at coordinate 106,944,843 of NC_137893.1, read as the reverse complement.
ACTCAGAAAACTATAAAGTACTCATGAAAGAAATTGAGGAAGACACAAAGAAATGGAAAAACCTTCCATGCTCATGGATGGGAAGAAGAACTATTGTGAAAATGTCTATGCTACCTAAAGCAATCTACACATTTAATCCAATCCCTATCAAAATACCATCCATTTTTTTTCAAAGAAATGGAACAAATAATCCTAAAATTTATATGTAACCAGAAAAGACCTCAAATAGCCAAAGGAATATTGAAAAAGAAAGCCAAAGTCGGTGGCATCACAATTCCAGACCTTAAGCTCTATTACAAAGCTGTCATCATCAAGACAGTATGGTACTGGCACAAAAACAGACACATAGATCAATGGAACAGAATAGAAAGCCCAGAAATAGACCCTCAACTCTATGGTCAACTCATCTTTGACAAAGCAGGAAAGACTGTCCAATGGTAAAAAGACAGCCTCTTCAACAAATGGTGCTGGGAAAATTGGACAGCCACATGCAGAAGAATGAACCTGGACCATTTCCTTACACCACACATGAAAATAGACTCAAAATAGATGAAGGACCTCAATGTGAGAAAGGAATCCATCAAAATCCTTGAGGAGAACACAGGCAGCAACCTCTTTGACCTCAGCCGCAGCAACTTCTTCCTGGTAACATCACCAAAGGCAAGGGATGCAAGGGCAAAAATGAACTCTTGGGACTCCATCAAGATCAAAAGCTTTTGCACAGCAAAGGAAACAGTTAACAAAACCAAAAGACAACTGACAGAATGGGAGAAGATATTTGCAAACGACATATCAGATAAAGGACTAGTATCCAAAATCTATAAAGAGCTTATCAAACTCAACACCCAAAGAACAAATAATCCAATCAAGAAATGGGCAGAGGGGGCGCCTGGGTGGCTCAGTGAGTTAAAGCCTCTGCCTTTGGCTCAGGTCATGATCCCAGGGTCCTGGGATTGAGCCCCACATGGGGCTCTCTGCTCAGCAGGGAAACTGCTTCCCTTCCTCTCTCTCTGCCTGCCTCTCTCCTTACTTGTGATCTCATTATGTCAAATAATTAAATTAAAAAAAAAAAAAAAAAAGGAATGGTCGGAGGACATGAACAGACATTTTTGCAAAGAAGACATCCAGATGGCCAACAGACACATAAAAATAATGCTCCACATCACTCGGCATCAGAGAAATACAAATCAAAACCACAATGAGATACCACCTCACACCAGGCAGAATGGCTAAAATTAACAAGTCAGGAAATGACAGATGCTGGTGAGGATGCGGGGAAAGGGGAATCATCCTACCCTGTTGGTGGGAATGCAAACTGGTACAACCACTCTGGAAAACAGCATGGAGGTTCATCAAAAAGTGAAAATAGAGCTACCCTATGACCCAGCAATTGCACTACTGTGTATTTACCCTAAAGATACAAACGTAGTGATCCGAAGTGGCACGTGCACCTGAATGTTTATAGCAGGAATGGCCACAATAGCCAAACTATGGAAAGAACCTAGATGTCCATCAACAGATGAATGGATAAAGAAGAAGTGGTATACATACACAATGGAATAGTATGCAGCCATCAAAAGAAATGAAATCTTGCTATTTGCAACGATGTGGATGGAACTAGAGGGTATTATGATTAACGAAATAAGTCAATTGGAGAAAGACAACTATCATATGAGCTCCCTGAGATGAGGAAGTGGAGATGCAATGTGGGGGGCTTGGGGGGTAGGAAAAGAATAAATGACACAAGATGGGATTGGGAGGGAGACAAACCATAAGTGACTCTTAATCTCCCCAAACAAACTGAGGGTTGCTGGGGGGTGGAGTAGAGAGAGTGGGGTGGGATTATGGACATTGGGCAGGGTATGTGCTATGGTGAGTGCTGTGAAGTGTGTAAACCTGGCGATTCACAGACCTGTACCCCTGGGGATAAAAATACATTATATGTTTATCCAAAAATTAAAAAAAAAAAGTACAAACCACAAATCCAAGAATCTCACTGAATTCCAAACACAAAAAATAATGACAAAAATTATATCATGGCATGTAACTATCAATTTGTTTAAATTTGGTGATAAAAGAAAAACTTTTCAAAGCAGCCAGAATGTGCAAAATATAGTATATTCAGAAAAACAAAGGCAAAATGACAGCTGATTTCTCACTAGAAACAATTCAAATTAGAACATAATGAAACATTTAAAACTATGAAACTAGGAAGAAAAAAAAAAAGATGAGAATAGAAATTAAGTAAGCAGAAAAGAAAAACAAACAAACAAATAATTTGATTAAAAATGAGAAGACCTGAATAGACATTTTTGCAAAGACAGATAGGTGGCCAAAAGGTACATGAAAAGATGCTCCATATCATTTGTCATCAGAGAAATATAAGTCAAAACCACAATAAGATATCATCTCACACCTGTCAGAATAGAGTTATCAATTAAACAAGAACACAGTTTATAGAGAACAATAAAACTGACAAACCTCTAGGTAGAGTGATCAAGAAAAGATGAAGAATACACAGATAACCAAGTGTAGGAATAAGAGAGATGACTTCACTAAATATTCTAAGGGTATAGGATATTAAAAGAATGTCATATACTGGTTTATACCAATAAATTCAACAATTTAGATAAAATAAACCAATCCCTCAAAAGATAAAAATTACTAAAGCTAACTAACAAAACTTCAGGGCAAGACAGTTTCATGGGTAAATACAATCAAATACATACGGATAAAATAATACAAACTCTGCACAAACACTTCCAGAAATCTAAAGAGAAGAAAATACTTCCCCACTCATTCTCTAAGACCAGAATTACCTGTACTAATACCAAAATAAAACAATGGCATTACAAAACAAGCAAACTACAGGTCAATATCCATTATGAACATAGATGTAAATTTTTCAACAAATTCTAACAAATTGAATCTAGCCACATATAAAAAGGATAATAAGTTGCAATGAAGTGGAGTTCATTCATAAAATGAAAAATTGGTTTAACATTTGACATCCAGATCAAGGAAAAGAAGTAAAAACATCTATATTAGAAGGAAGAGTTAAAACTGTCTCTGTGGAGATAATATATACTAAAATATTTTACAAAATCTTCAAAAAAGTCATTAAAACTAATAAATTCACATTTAGCAAATTTAGCAAAATTATAGTCAACTAGGTCAATATAAAAATTCAATTAATTAAAATATTTAGAAAGCATCAAAAATATGAAATACTACAGCACATATCTGACAAACCACATACACTATCTGTGCATTGAAATATACAGACTAATGTTGAGACAAATTTTAAGAAGATCTAAATAAGTGGAGAGATATTGTATTCATTGGTTATTCAATATTGTTAAAAATTAAATTTTGTTCAATATTGTTGGAGATTCAATATTGTTAAAAATCCAGATCTCTGATAGTTGATCTATGGATTCATACAATTTCAATCAAAATGGAAGCAGGCTTTTATTTATTTATGTATTTATTTATTTATTTATTTGACACAGATTGAGAGAGAGAAAGCAGGAGCAAAGTAGCAGAGAGAGGGAGAGGGAGAGGGAGAAGGAGAAGCAGGCTCCCCAGCAAACAAGGAGCCAGATGTGGGGCTCAATCCCAGGACTCTGGGATCATGACCTGAGCCAAAGAAAGCTGCTTAACTGACTGAGCCATCCAGGCACCCCAGAATCAGGCTTTTCTTGCAGAAAATGACAAGATGATTCAAATATCCATACAGAAACGCAAAATATTTAGAATACCAAAACAATTGTTTAAAAACAAAATAAAGAACGAAAACTGCGCGCGCACACACACACACACACACACACACCAAAACAAAATAAAAATAAAAAAAGAACAAAGTTAGATGCCTTATATTTTCTGATTTTAGGAAAAATTAGCTTTAATAAGACTGTATTAAATAAGGTAGGGTGATATTTGTATAAAGATTAGGTTAATGTTCATCAGTGCAAAATAGAATTGCAGAATACACTCCTATATATATGACCAACTGTTTCCATGTGATACACAAGAATAGTATCCCTGATCTGGATTTTTTTAAACCTGTTCATGATTAGCAAGCCAGACCACAAAACTCACACTGTGATGGCTGAAGTAATATATGCTGAAAATAGGTCATAAAATGTCACTTGTCTTCTCCCTACTTCTTTCAGAACATTCTATTTTGAAATAGCAAATGTCTGTGTAACATGACTGATAACCCTGAGATCTCCATGCTGAATAAGCCATATGTAGGTGTTTCAGTAGACAGTTCCAGTTGAACTTATAGTTGAAAACCACTGTAAATGGCAAGAGTGAGGGCTATCTTGATTGCACAAACGGGTTGAGCTTTTATACAGTCAACATCTGGCTTTAATTGCATGAGAGACTCTAAGTGAGAACTTCCAGTCAGACCCTCCCTAAATCTATATCCCACAAAATGGTGAACTAACTGAAATGGTTACTTTAAACTTTAAAGCTTTAGGCTATTTTTTTTTTTTATGTTTTAAAAAAGATAGCTGGGATATAGTCTGTATTTAATAACTTGCTCTAGCATTATTCTAAGATTTAGTGATCATCCTTTTTCCATTTTAGTTTTCTCCCTTTTAAAGTAAAAAATTGTATAGCTCTATCTATTGTCTTTCTATCATCTATCTTATCTCACATATTTCTTTTTTGTTTCCTCCAAATGATTTATATATGTATATATACATATATTTTTTATTAATATATATATATCAATTCATATACCAGGTTGCTATGAGACAACCCTTAATCCTGAAAACTCTTTTGTCTAGCTTAAAAGGTCTACAACTTACTCCTTTAAATCTTTCAAAGATACTTGAAAAGGGACCTAGAGCCATTCTCTTGATTTGATCTGTATCTTATAATTCTTTAAGAATATTTTGTTTTCAAAAGAACAAAGATGTAAAAGGGTTTTACTCTCTGAGCAGGTAAATTCTGGATCCTCTATATATTCTCTAAAGGCAGCTTGCAAATGGTATTCTTTAGTTCATCTCTCTATTCTTATACCTTATTATAAATGTCAAACAGAAGACAATTGAAAATTTCAATTTTATGCCTAGAAATAGCCATACCCAAATCCATAGCCCTATTAGATATGATTTTCCATTGTCCGTATTATTAACAGAGATGATTTTCTAGTTGTTTCACCATTACACAACCTGAGACACTACTTTTAGCCTGCTATAGAAGTTTCCTCACTAATTTTCCATCTACTGACAGATTTTGTACCATTTTCCAGGTTTTAATGTTTCTTTATTGCTTTTCAAGCTTCCGCCAATTACCTTTTCCAAACTTTTTAAGAAAATTTTTATTACACAACATCCCACTTCCAACTTCTGTATCAGTCAACATATACTACATTAAAAAAAAATACTCCAATACTAAGAAATTTAAAACACAAACATTTATTATTTTCTCATGATCTGTAGGCTTTGGTGGTTCCTCAACCCGGATCCAAGTCAGCTGAGGCTGAATAGTGAGGGTACTTCAATCACGTCTGTGGGAGTTGGAGGCTGGGATATCTGAGAAGACTTAAGAGCCATCTCTCTTCCTCCTAGCTCAGACTTGAGAAGAGATTCCATCATCAAGTTACGGTTATACCAGTGCAAAACAACATTGCAAGTCCTGGTATGTATCATATTTGCTATTTGCAGTTGGAAAAATCAAATCGAAAGCTAATTTCTATTCAAGTGGTAGAGAATCAGACTCTACCTTTTAATGAGAAAAGAGTCATCTTCATGTTGTATAGGGATATAAATACAAAGAGGCAGGAACAAATTGGTAGTCATTCCTGAAATAATCTAAAACAGTTGCAATAGTCAGAACACGTTAAACTTGAGTCCTTTTTGAACTTCACACACACGAAGAGACACTTGTTTGATGTGCAGCTAATAAGTCAAATGTAGTGGATTTCTTTTAGAGAATTTCCATGGACTATGTACTTCTTTGTAAAAGAACCCCTTTTGCAGGCCAGTACAGTCCCCTCTTTGATTATCGCAATTACCTGAAACAGTGCAGTGTATCCAGAACTTGAAGATGCTAACTTTTCTTTTCTCTCTCCCTCTTTCTCTCACAGGTTTATATTTGTTTTATGATTCTTTAGATGATTTTCCATATTCACTGGCTTTAATAAAACACTAATATGCTTTACAAGAAAAAAGAAGCCCTTTTCTATTACACATTTCTTTTTTTTTTTAAGATTTTATTTATTTATTTGACAGAGAGAGATCACAAGTAGGCAGAGAGGCAGGCAGAGAGTGAGAGGAGGAAGCAGGCTCCCTGCTGAGCAGAGAGCCCCATGTGGGACTCGATCCCAGGACCCTGAGATCGTGACCTGAGCCGAAGGCAGAGGCTTAACCCGCTGAGCCACCCAGGCACCCCTACACATTTCTGATTACACACATCTAACTTCTGCATTACACACACACCTAACTATGCATGAATAGATAAATGTACATATAAGAAGAATCAGATATATCCTCTTGTTCAAAAATCTGAGAGACACTGAAAGAAGAAGTAAAATCTAAGTTAGCTCAATGTCAGGTGGATAAATAAAGGTTCACAAGTTCCATCTGCCTTGCTTCTTGAATCTTTACTGATCAATATTTTCTAAGGTATTTGATATACTCCAGTATCCTTTCCATAAATTTGACCTCAATGTATGCATGCATGTTTGCATGATGAGACTGGTTTGCAATACCATTCAGAAGCTTACAATTGAAAATTTTGTTTAAGGAACTGACCTGAATTAGGATTCACAGACAGGTATATCTGATTCCCAATGCTTGAGCTCTTCCCACGGAATCATGCTGCTTCAGCACACTGATAAGATAAAGGGTTATTAAACTTCTACTCTCCTCTGCATTTCTCCTAGGCTTTGTTCCTGAGAAGGAGAGATGAAAACAGAATTATAGAAGACTGTTGTAGCAGAGAAATTGATCATAATATATGATAAGAAAATGGTCACTCAGAATTTATGATCTTGCTCTTACAAGATTTATTACTAATTATTATTTTTTTCTTTTTCTTTTTCTTTTTCTTTTTCTTTCTTTCCTTCTTTTTAAGTTGCTACATTCTGTGAAAGTCTAAGCAGAAAATGATTGGGGAAGGTTACTAAGGGAATGATGTATTAAATTCCATGATCATAGCATCTGGAAAGTTTACTGGATATACTTTGAAAGGGTATCTGACCAAGAACCTGTTTCCAAAGATACAAAAAAAGGCTTGATATCTTTAGAAAATATCAGGGTAGTTAACCCTGGATGGGGCACAGTGTTGACATCATAATTTTACTAGGCCATGAGTACTTCAAATAAAATAAAAGAACCTTCCCAACCTATTGATAAAATATGCAAAAGTTCTTACGCAGTTCCTCATACAAAACAGGTCTTCATGTTTTCTTTCATTAAGAAGAAAGTAAAGTCCAAAACATACCAAGGTAGTAACTAGTTCTGATAATGAAATAGCTTAAGCTCATGACACGGTCCTGTTTTTATAATCTTTAGCGTCTTTGTCACACAGATAATTCTCTCTAGCATGCAGATATCATTGAATAAATAACCCTGCCATTGGATGATATGTCAGTTATACCTCATTTTTGCAGCCTTAACAACAAATTCCAGCATTCAGATTTGTATTATTCATCAGAAATCACTTTTTAAAAATCTTACCTTAGATTTGCTACAATTAGCCTAATTGAAAATGTCATAAAACCAATAACAAACCTTAGACACATTTAAACCTTAATAATAAGGTTGTTCTCTATCCAATAGTCACTAAATCAGTGGTTCTACAGCAAATATTGAATACATACTCTGTGTAGACAGAGAGCATCATTATCTATGGTACAAATTATTGTCCAAAAGTGGGGTATCAGGCAAAGTGCACATGTTATCATCATGTTCTTCAAGACATCAGCATCAGTATCAGCATCATGACCAACCTTATAGCATGTTTCAAGTACTGGGAAATTAGTATCACTTTCCTTCTAATAAATTATCATCTGTATATTTCCTACAAATTAAAATATTTCCTTTCCATAAACTTGATTCTTTACATTATGTAGAAATTTGCTTCCATTATAAACAAGTCATATATATATACATATATAAAAAATCATATATATGTGTGTGTGTGTGTGTATATATATATATATATATATAAAATTAATGTATCTAAATACCATAACTTAATACATGAGGGAAGTATAGTTCCTCAACATAGAAAAATCTGAAAGAAATGATGGAGAACTTATTTGCACTTAAAAACATACAAATCAAGTCTTCAGAGAATATAGCTAATAATGAAGTTTATCATTTAATATTTGCAAAACCAAACTTGTATAATTATATATAGATTTATGAATACTTCTAGAATCTATGAGTAATTTCTATATCTACTTCCTGAGATTCCCTGTGAGGCAAGAATGAGTCCATTGTTAAACAACTTCATTCACTCAAATTACTGAACCTGAATTTCTCAGGACAATTGGCGCACTGTCATGTGGCTTATTTAAAAATAATTGTAATAGTACTCAGTAGGTTTAGAAATAATTAAAATGGCTGTATTATTTCCATGTTACAATATAGTGAGTTGTTAGAAGTACCTAGAGGATTAGGGATCTATATTGAAAGACTTTGATTAGTTTTCCTGGAACTGAGGAAAAAAGGTAGATGTATAAAAGTTTATTATGCTTTTGAAATAGTAATGAGTTTAAGATGCAAATTTTAAAAATACAGAAGATATTATGTATCTCCAATAAATTATTTGAGATTGTGAAAATCAAAGATCCTACTTTATTAAGATACAAAGAAAAACTTTCTCAGGTTGTTTTGTAAATGAAGTAATGTATGGAAAATTAATTCAAGTCAATTAGTAATTAAATGAAGTCATTTTGATTTTGGTATAGTCCTTTCATACATTGGAACCAAATAAAACAGATTTGATATCAAGTAAAAGATAAAGTGTGATAAACAAATTAGAGCTCTTTTTAAATAGTTAAAAATGGATTTCATAATTAATATATATAAATTCATTATATATTAGGTGCTTTCAGGATACAGTAATTGCCCAAGATACTGTATACCACTTTGGAGAAAACATAACAGATAATTATTATAAGCATTCAGATGGCATAAAGCAGATAGGATATAGGAACATTGAGCAAGGGTATCTTTTCAAGGTATGAAGTAAGGTAATGGTATCAGTGAAGCAATAGAGATTCATGTCATATTTAATATAGCATTAATTCTGAATAGTACTTATTTTAAAATAATGTTGATCTTCCAGAAGACTAGCAAGTTAGCACAGAGTTTCAAATATCCTTCACTGAGTTTCCCTAGTACTAAAATCTTACATAACCATGGTATAATAAGCAAAAATAAATAGTTATTATGGGTATAATACTATCAGCCAAACTACATAATTTATTAAGATTTTCCCATTTTTTAATAGACCACTTTATTGAGGTATGATTACATGTAAAAAAATTGTACATAATTATAATATATACAATTTAATTAGTTTGGATATAATATATACCCATAAAACCATCACCATCATCAAGGTCTTGGACATATCTACCATCTCCCAAAGTTACCTCCCACCCCCGTTATTATTGTTATTGTTATTGTTTTTAGGTATGTATGTATGTATTTCTTAAGTGTATGGTAGAACATTTAACATAAGATCTCCCTTCTTAGCAAATTCTAAGCATACAATACAGTATTGTTAGCTATAGACACTTTACTGTATACTAGATCAATAGAATCTATGTATTTTACATTACTTATTTCTTTTTGAGTATTCAATCTAGGATCCTGCATTGCATTTAGTCATCCCATCTCCTTAGTGTCCTTCTGTCTGTGAAAGTTACTCAGTCTTTTCTTGCATTTCACAACCAGGACACTTTTGAAGAGTACTGATCAGGTATTTTTTAGAATGTCTCTCAACTTGGGTGTTTTTCTTTGATACTTTTCATTACACTTAAATTATGACATTTTGGGAAAATACCTTGAGGTGATACACCTTTCTCATGGCATTATATATGGGGATACATGATACTAATATGTGTCATTACCGGTGATGTTCATTTTGATCACCTAATTAAGATAATGTCCACCAAGCTACTGAAGTGGAAATTTAACTACTTTCCCCTTTCTGTACCCTATTCATTAGAGGCAAGTTGCTACATCTAAAGCACATTCAAGAAGAAGAGAATTCAGCTCAACCTCCTGGAGCAAGGAAAATAAAGGAATATTTGGATACATGTTAAAACAACCATAGTAATTCATAAATATTCAGGGGGGACACTTTAGGATATGCAAATATATCTTTATATTTTACCCACTAATTTTAATACTCATCAGTGGATCTTGCCTATAGTAATTATTATATTAGTTTTATAATATTGATCTATTTCCCTCCTTACTTGAACAATTCTTTATTGGAAATTTTCTGTTTCCACACAATTTATTTGTACAGTTAATCATTCCTAATGAGTATCAGTATGGACTCATGGATATTTATTTTACTTGGGGGGCTATAATGACTAGTATTCTTTGAATATGGCAATATTCAAAGTATAGGATCTTTTTACATACTTTCTATAATTTCATTTCTATTATTCATTTGCCAATAAGAATTGGTTATAATCCACTAGTATTTTTAAAGATACTTCCTATACATACTTTATGTCAGCTAATTTCTGCTATTATCTAGTTAGTAATAGATACTGAAACAAAACTGTAATTAATTTTTGTCAAATATACCATGAATATATCATTTCCACTGTTTATTACATTAATTATGGCTAATACATATAATAAAAATATTTACAAAACATCCTTAACTAAATAATCAAATATCAGCCATGTTATTTTGTCAAAAATCTTCAAATACAGTTTCCTTCTTTCTTCAAAACTTCAGTTACAGAAATTTAAATTAAGTAATATCTTATAATGTAATATTCTTGATCACTTATTTGTCTAATTAAATAGGAAATTGTTCTACCTAAAATAAATTTTGATATTTGCTTATTTACACTATATTTGTTTTTAACTTGCTGTTTTGCCATAAAATATCAAATTAACACAATCCTGAGGCAACACAGATTGTTAAATGAATGCAAGTTGGGAAAAGGTACATAATCATCCAAAAATAAGCAGAATATGCATTGAAATGCATAAAGTGGATGACATCCACTTTCAGAACATTTTCTCCTCCAGTTACTCCTAGAAATATTTAGTGTCATTCCCAGTATCACAGTGGAGATAGGAAAGCCAAAAGTGAACAAATGATTATTCTTCTTTTCCATAATTTTACAAAATGTCATATCTAACAATTAAAATATAAGATTTGGAACATATTACAAGGAGTAGAAGATGACTGCATTCAAAATAACCTATTAAATATGTGTTTTCTTTATAAGCATGATGTCTTTATATTCATAGACTAAACAAACTTCTGACAGAGAAACTCAGCACAGATACCACTTTATTGATTTCATACTACCAAGTACAGCGTGTGCATTGTTTATATAATTGTCCTGGCCTATAATGATTCTTTGAATTATTGTCAAAAATTACAAACAATGAACATGTATTTTGTCCCTGCTTCTAACAGGTCATCTATTGAAAAGCCTTTCTAAAACTTGGAATACTTGGGACCTAGAGTGTGTGTGTTTGTGTGTGTGTGTGTGTGTGTGTGTGTATAAAATTTATTTATTTTGTCTTGGAGTTTTGGTCTGGTTGTCACTCTGTATGAAAGGTAAAGACCTATTCTGAATCCGGTCTGCACAGAAAAGCCCTCTGTTCTCCAAAGTTGGAGAAGCCTAGCCCAGTAGGTGCTTAAAGTTTATCAGTTTTACTGTCAATTAAGTTAAAGGGCAAAAATATAAATGGCTTTGGTAAGATGTGCTTGATTTTAGAGTTATCTGTTCTCATGTAAGTATGTGTGTGTGTGTGTATACACACACACACACACACACACACACATACATATGAACTACTCTCCATTGGCTGTAATTTGTCCCAAATGCTGACCATTATATTTTTTATAATATATATATTTTGCTATATGCTTACATGAATAATCCAGTAACATGTCTATGAAATACAAAATTAAAAAATAAATAAATAAAAAGTATAAAACAATTACTTTAAGTGAAAGAGCAACCAAATTTAAGAAGTTATCATTGGAAATTTAGCCATGGATCATATTTGCTTGATAAATATTAGTGTATCTTTTTTTATTTTTTTTTTATTTTTTATTACCATATAATGCATTATTAGCCCCAGGGGTACAGGTCTGTGAATCGCCAGGTTTACACACTTCACAGCACTCATCATAGCACATACCTTCCCCTGCCCCCCTCCACCCAGAAACCCTCAGTTTGTTTTGTGAGATTAAGTATCTCTTATGGTTTGTCTCCTTCCTGATCCTATCTTGACTCATTTATTCTTTTCCTACCCCCAAACCCCCACGTATCATCTCCACTTCTTCATATCAGGGAGATCATATGATAGTTGTCTTTCTGTGATTGACTTATTTTGCTAAGCACAATACCCTCTAGTTCCATCTGCATCACTGCAAATGGCAAGATTTCATTTCTTTTGATGGCTACATACTATTCTATTGTGTGTGTGTGTGTGTGTGTGTGTGTATCACTTCTTCTTTATCCATTCATCTGTTGATGGACAGCTAGGTTCTTTCCATAGTTTGGCTATTGTGGACATTGCTGCTATAAACATTCGGGTGCACGTGCCCCTTCGGAGCACCACGTTTGTATCTTTAGGATATATACCCAGTAGTGCAATTGCTGGGTCATAGGGTAGCTCTATTTTCAGTTTTTTGAGGAACTTCCACACTGTTTTCCAGAGTGGTTGCACCAGCTTGCATTCCCACCAACAGTGTAGGAGGGGTCCCCTCTCTCTGCATCCTCGCCAGCATCTGTCATTTCCTGACTTGTTAATTTTAACCATTCTGACTGGTGTGAGGTGGTATCTCATTGTGGTTTTGACTTGTATTTCCCTGATGCCAAGTGATGTGGAGCACTTTTTCACGTGTCTGTTGGCCATCTGGATGTCTTCTTTGCAGAAATGTCTGTTCATGTCCTCTGCCCATTTCTTGATTGGATTATTTGTTCTTTGGGTGTTGAGTTTGATAAGCCCTTTATAGATTTTTGGATACTAGCCCTTTATCTGATATGTCGTTTGCAAATATCTTCTCCCATTCTGTCAGTTGTCTTTTGGTTTTGTTAACTGTTTCCTTTGCTGTGCAAAAGCTTTTGATCTTGATGAAGTCCCAAGAGTTCATTTTTGCCCTTGCTTCCCTTGCCTTTGGCGATGTTCCTAGGAAGAAGTTGCTGCGGCTGAGGTCGAAGAGGTTGCTGCCTGTGTTCTCCTCAAGGATTTTGATGGATTCCTTTCTCACATCGAGGTCCTTCATCCATTTTGAGTCTATTTTCATCTGTGGTGTAAGGAAATGGTCCAGGTTCATTCTTCTGCATGTGGCTGTCCAATTTTCCCAGCACCATTTGTTGAAGAGGCTGTCTTTTTTCCATTGCACATTCCTTCCTGCTTTGTCGAAGATTAGTTGACCATAGAGTTGAGGGTCTATTTCTGGGCTCTCTATTCTGTTCCATTGATCTATGTGTCTGTTTTTGTGCCAGTACCATACTGTTTTGAGGATGACAGCTTTGTAATAGAGCTTGACGTCTGGAATTGTGATGCCACCAACTTTGGCTTTCTTTTTCAATATTCCTTTGGCTATTCGAGGTCTTTTCTGGTTCCATATAAATTTTAGGATTATTTGTTCCGTTTCTTTGAAAAAAAAATGGATGGGATTTTGATGAGGATTGCATTAAATGCATAGATTGCTTTAGGTAGCATAATACTTGTTTATCTTAAGTAGAAATTTATATCTTGAGAATATTTGCATTGTTATGATGAGAAAGAAAGAAATAAAGAAAGCAAACTAGCTCTCAAAAATAGGAAAACATGCTAGAACTTGTACAGGAATTCAGTAAAGTGTCAGGATATAAAGTTAATACACAGAAATCAGTCGCATTTCTTTACACTAACAATAAGACAGAAGAAAGAGAAATTGAAGAGTCAGTCCCATTTACAATTGTACCCAAAACCATAAGATACCTAGGAATAAATCTAACCAAAGAGGCAAAGAATCTATACTCAGAAAACTATAAAGTACTCATGAAAGAAATTGAGGAAGACACAAAGAAATGGAAAAATGTTCCATGCTCCTGGATTGGAAGAACAAATACTGTGAAAATGTCTATTCTACCTAAAGCAATCTATGCATTAAATGCAATCCTTATCAAAATCCCATCCATTTTTTTCAAAGAAACGGAACAAATAATCCTAAAATTTGTATGGAACCAGAAAAGACCTCGAATAGCCAAAGGAATATTGAAAAAGAAAGCCAAAGTTGGTGGCATCACAATTCCAGACGTCAAGCTCTATTACAAAGCTGTCATCCTCAAAACAGTATGGTACTGGCACAAAAACAGACACATAGATCAATGGAACAGAATAGAGAGCCCAGAAATAGACCCTCAACTCTATGGTCAACTAATCTTCGACAAAGCAGGAAGGAATGTGCAATGGAAAAAAGACAGCCTCTTCAACAAATGGTGCTGGGAAAATTGGACAGCCACATGCAGAAGAATGAACCTGGACCATTTCCTTACACCACAGATGAAAATAGACTCAAAATGGATGAAGGACCTCGATGCGAGAAAGGAATCCATCAAAATCCTTGAGGAGAACACAGGCAGCAACCTCTTCGACCTCAGCCGCAGCAACTTCTTCCTAGGAACATCGCCAAAGGCAAGGGAAGCAAGGGCAAAAATGAACTCTTGGGACTTCATCAAGATCAAAAGCTTTTGCACAGCAAAGGAAACAGTTAACAAAACCAAAAGACAACTGACAGAATGGGAGAAGATATTTGCAAACGACATATCAGATAAAGGGCTAGTATCCAAAAATCTATAAAGGGCTTATCAAACTCAACACCCAAAGAACAAATAATCCAATCAAGAAATGGGCAGAGGACATGAACAGACATTTCTGCAAAGAAGACATCCAGATGGCCAACAGACACGTGAAAAAGTGCTCCACATCACTTGGCATCAGGGAAATACAAGTCAAAACCACAATGAGATACCACCTCACACCAGTCAGAATGGTTAAAATAACAAGTCAGGAAATGACAGATGCTGGCGAGGATGCGGAGAGAGGGGATCCCTCCTACACTGTTGGTGGGAATGCAAGCTGGTGCAACCACTCTGGAAAACAGTGTGGAAGTTCCTCAAAAAACTGAAAATAGAGCTACCCTATGACCCAGCAATTGCACTACTGGGTATATATCCTAAAGATACAAACGTGGTGCTCCGAAGGGGCACGTGCACCCAAATGTTTATAGCAGCAATGTCCACAATAGCCAAACTATGGAAAGAACCTAGATGTCCATCAACAGATGAATGGATAAAGAAGAAGTGGTATATATACACAATGGAATACTATGCAGCCATCAAAAGAAATGAAATCTTGCCATTTGCGATGACATGGATGGAACTAGAGGGTATTATGCTTAGCGAAATAAGTCAATCAGAGAAAGACAATTATCATATAATCTCTTTGATATGAGGAAGTGGAGATACAATGTGGGGGGTTTGGGGGGAGGTAGGAAAAGAAAAAATGAAAGAAGATGGGATCAGGAGAGAGACAAACCATAAAAGACTCAATCTCAAAAAACAGACTGAGAGTTGCTGGGGGGAGGGGTGATGGGAGAGGGTGGTGGGGATATGGCCATTGGCGAGGTTATGTGTTATGATGAGTGCTGTGAAATGTGTAAACCTGGCGATTCACAGACCTGTACCCCTGGGGATAAAAATACATTATATGTTTATTAAAATAAATAAATTAATTTAAAAAATGGGAAAACATGAAAATCCCACTCTTCCACCAAATTTTACATGGGATACTTGTATGCCAAATGGTAAATGACTTAAATACTTCTGAAATAATTTTAATCTGTAGCTTTTTAAAATGTCTTCTAATCATATACTAGAAAACTAGTGAAAGATATAGGCTCCTTCTCTAAGAAAAAAAAATGCTCTCACCCATGTATGCATGGACAAAAAATGTAAAGAATTTTAGAGATTAGTGCACCCTTTGAAGTCCACACAAGGATCCACAGATTTTGTCTTCTACATTATGCCATTTTGTTTTAAAGGAAAAAAGACAACTAAATACACAAATAAAAGTTAAGGTATAGAACTAGAAAAAAATTAACATTTTGACATTGGTGTTTGTTATACCATATCAACAGAAAATATGAATTTGCTCAAGTTTTGAGCC
This sequence comes from Martes martes, assembly GCF_963455335.1. Classification (NCBI taxonomy): domain Eukaryota; kingdom Metazoa; phylum Chordata; class Mammalia; order Carnivora; family Mustelidae; genus Martes; species Martes martes. The sequence continues at coordinate 106,928,437 of NC_137893.1, read as the reverse complement.
CAATAAAATCTTCCCTTTAATAAAGTTTATACTAAATATTATTCCCTGGAAAGAAAAAAAAGAGCATGGAAAGACAGCAATAGCACACTATTTTACGAAGACTGTCACATTCCCTGGAAAATTTGAAGTCAAACTAAAGTCTTAAAATCATATGGGAGGGACGCCTGGGTGGCTCAGTTGGTTAAGCCGCTGCCTTCGGCTCAGGTCATGATCCCAAGGTCCTGGGATCGAGTCCTGCATCGGGTTCCTTGCTCGGCAGGGAGCCTGCTTCTCTCGCTGCCTCTGCCTGCCTCTCTGCCTGCTTGTGTGTACTCTCTCTCTCCCTCTCTCTGGCAAATAAATAAAAAAAATAAAATAAAATAAAATAAAATCATATGGGAACCACTTATGAAAGGAAATGATGCAGAGAATGGGGAACCCTCTTACACTATGGGTGGGAATGCAAACTGGTTTAGCCACTCTGGAAAACAGTATGGAAGTTCCTCAAAAAGTTAAAAATAGAACTATCCCACATTTAAATAATTACACTACTAGGTATTTACACAAAGGGTACAAAAATGCTGATTCGAAGGAATACATGCATCCCGATGTTTATAGCAGCATTAGTAACAACACCCAAATTATGGAAAAGCCCAAATGTTCACAAAATGATGATGTGGTGTGTGTGTGTGTGTGTGTGTGTGTGTGTGTGTGTGTATAAAATGGAATATTACCCAGCAATCAAAAAGAATGAAATCTTGCTATTTGCAACATTGTGGATGGAGCTAGAGTGTACTATGCTAAGTGAAATAAATCAGTCTGAAAATGACTGTATGATTTCACCCACAAATGAATTTTAAGAAATAAAAGAGATAAACATAGGGGGAAAGCAAAGAGAGAGAGTCAAACCACAAAACAGATTCTTAACAGTAGGAGAACAAACTAAGGGTTGCTGAAGGAAAGATGGGTATGGGGATAGGTTAAATGGGTGACAGTTATTAGGGAGGGCACTTGTGATAAACACTGGATGTTGTATATAAGTGATGAATCATTAAATTCTATGCCTGAAACTAAAATTACACTGTATGTTAACTACATGGAATTTAAATGAAAACTTGAAGGGGGAAAAAAAAAAAAGGAAATGCTGAAGGTTACTGAAAAACTTGCACTAAAAAATAAAAGAAAATAGTAAACACTATAGTCACAAAAAGCAGGACAGCAGACAAAATCTTAATTAATCTCCAAATTGACTTATTGTCAATGTTATTTGTCCCATATATCTTTTGATGATCTCCGTTTTTGTGTCAATAAAGCTATGTGATCAATGCACGTTATGTTTGATATTGTCTCGTTAAAAAATAAATAAACATTACAAAATATACAAACAAATGACATGGCAATAAGACTTCCTAGTTCATCATAAGCAAAACTGGAATTTGATCAATCCTGTATTAAATTACATTGTTCAAAAATATAGAGGAATACTAAGTAATATAGAAACAAAATTAAGTAAGGCTAAAAATAAAATCACAGTGTATCCAGAGAAATAAGGAAAAAATAGAAGCATAATATCATCAACATTAAAATGGTGAATAATAAAAATGTTAAGAAAATTCTAATGTATAAGGATTCAAATTCAGATGTCTCCAGTATTCATTTTAGTTTGGTTCTCAGAATAATAGTGATATACAAAGAAAAGTTAAAGATAATTTACTGTTTTCTCATTCAGAAAAGTATATAAACAAAGCCTTCAGCTCTATAATTTAAATAATTCTAGCTATGTATTCCTTATTTTAATCTTCCTAAAAACTAAAAAATATATTTTTGCATGGAATTTTTTTTTAAGGGTTACTTAGACCATTTACTAATCCATCCAGGCCCATTCCTAGCTACTCTATTCAACTTAAGCTGACTTTTAAAAAGTAATAGCTTTTTGAAAAACGTCTTTAATATTTATTTATTTTTATTCCCTCCTCAAACATGGTAGTAACCTTTACTTCGTATACTTTTTCTCCACAAACAGAAGCAACCTAACACTGTGTAGAGTTCATCAAAACTAAATCCTGACCAAACAATATCTTGATTTTGTTCTAGTACTGGCCAATTAGCAAAAATCACCAAAGGACCAATTTACTCAAAGCCAATTTGTCAAAGGAAAGTTTCCCAAATGATTTACCAAATGAGCTTTCACCAAATTATTGGATTTTTTTTTTCTCCCCTCAGTTAAAATCACCATAGGTGCAGCTGCTCTGCAATAGCTTTTGCAAGGATTCCTAGTCCAGCTGGGTTCTCAGATTTGTGTTTTCCACATTGGAATGCTCCAAGTTGAAATGTAACTAATGGGCTGCTCTCTCTCTCTTTATTTTTCATCTTTTTTCCATATTTACTGAGCTGTAACCAATCAAAAGCATTGTATAAGATTAAGGTGTACGATGTGATGATTAGATACATTGATATAGATTATTATAATAGGATATTTAACATATCATGTCACATGGTCACCATTTTGTTGTTATTATGGTTGAACATTTAAAATATACTTTTATAGCAACTTTAAAATATACAATATGAGTTTTGTTAATTATAGTTACTGTGCTACACATTAGATCCCTGGAACTTATTCCTCATATAAAAAGATGTTTGTATTCTTTGACCACATCTCAATTGCTTCATGCCCTTCCTGCTGGTGACTACTGTTCCATTCTGTGCTTCTATGAGTTCAGCTTCTTTAGATTTGACATATAAGTGAGATCATATAGTATTTCTCTTCTATATCTGACTGGTTTTACTTCGTATGATGCCACAAGGTCCAACTTCATTGTCAAAAAAGACAGATTTTCTTCCTCTTCTCAGCTGGATGATGTGTGTGTATGTGTGCGTGCATGCATGCATGTGTGGTATATATAAACTATATCTGTATCTATATATCTATATCTTACCTATCATCTACTTGTATGTGTATATGCATACGTGTGTGTGTGTATAATGTGAGATACATATATATATCACATTTTTTAATCTACTCAACTGTCAATGGACAGTTGGTAGTTTCCATGTCTTACCTAATGTTAATAATGGTGTAGTGGCCATAGGAATGCAGATATCTCTTCTAGATCCTGATTTCCTTTCCTCTGGCTATATATCCAGAAGTGGAATTACAAGATCATATGGTAGTTCCATTTCGAACTTTCTGAGGAATCTTTTCCCCAGGGGTTATACCAATTTACATTCCTATCAACAATGCGTGAGTATTTCTTTTTCTCTGCATCTTCACCAGCATTTGTTATTTCTTGCCTTTTTGATAACATCCATCCTTAAAGATGTGAGGTGTTATATCATGGTGCATTTTCCTGATGATTAGCAATGTTGAGCACTTTTTCATGTTGGTCATTTATTCATCTCCCTTGGTGGGGGAAAATAATTCAGGTATTTTGCCCCATTTTTAACGTGGTAGTGTATGTTATATATTTATGACATATATGTGTTTTAGTATATATATGTCAAATATGTATATATGTGCTATTGAGTTGTAGTTCTTTATATTTTTTGGAAATTAATGCTTTATCCTATACATGGTTTTCAAATATTTCATTCCATTCCAGAGACTGTCTTTCACTTAACTGATTGTTTCCTTTGCTGTACAGAAGCTTTTTTAGCTTGACGTAGTCTTGTTTATTGATTTTTGCTCTTTGTTGCTTGTTCTTTTGGTGTCCTAACCAAAAAAATCCATGTCATGACCAATGTCAATGGAATTTTTCTGTTTTCTTCTAGGAGTTTTACATTTTCTGGTCTTACATTTAAATGCTAATCCACTTCATTTTTTTTTCCATAATGTAAATTAGTGATTTATAATAATTACATATTTTGGTCTTTGTTCATAGTTCGTAGCTCACAGCTCTCTAAACCCTTGGAATTTCTTAAGTGATAAGAGAAATGAAAATATCCTTCATTAAAATATTTAGTCTCCTGTCCTCAGCTACTGAAATCATTTCAGAATTATAAGGTGAGATGGATATCTTGATATTTATAACAAGTACCTTTCAACCACAAAAGACTTTATACTAATGAGGTAGCTTTTGGAAATCCTTGAAAGGAGTGGGGTCTGGTTGCCAGTGGGAACCCATTTATAGAGAGTTGGAAATTTTAGTCCCATCCCTGATTTCCAGGTGAAAGAGGCTGGAGTCTGAATCAATAACAAATGGCTAGTGATTTAATCAATCATGCTTATGTAATGAAGTCTCCAGAAAAACCCAAAAGGAGGGGATTTGGAGAGCTTCCTGGTCAGTCAACCAGTATGTTTCCACATGCTACTGTGCGAGGTCCAGACTCAATGGGGACAGAAGCTCCTTTGTTTAGGACTTCATCCTATCTCTATCTCTTAAACTGGCTATTGACTCATCCTTTAATATCCTTTGTAATAAACTGGTAATCTGGTGAGTAAAATCATTTCCTGAGTTCTGTGGCACTCTAGCAAATTAATTAAACCCAAGGAGGAGGGGGGTCACAGGAACTGCTGATTTATAGGTCATCAATCAGAAACATAGATAACAACCTGAACCTGAAATTGTCACCTAAAGTCAGGGCAGTCTTATGGCACTGAGAACTTGTGCAATGTGATGCTATATCCAGTTTAAAAAGGTCAGAATTGAGTTGAATTGTAGGATACCCACCTGGTGTGTGAAAATTGCTCAGTGGTTTGAGGAAGAAAAAAAAAATATGCTGGTGATGAGAATTGGGTGCAGAATCATTAGTGGTTTAAGAATTTCATTCTTTTGCGTGCAAATATCTAGTTTTTGCGATACCACTTATGAATAGACTTTCCTTTCTCCATTAAGTATTCTTGGCTTCATTGTCACATATTAGTTGACAGTTTGGGTGGTTATTTATAGAGTCTCTATTCTGTCCTATTGGTCTATGTGTCTCTTTTTACGCCAACACCATACTGATCTGGTAACTACAGCTTTGCAAGTATAGTCTGAAATCAGGAAGTATGATGCCTCCTATACTTTGCTTTTTCTTAAGATTGCTTTGTCTATCTAGAGTTGTAGTTTCATACAAATATTAGAATTATTTATTTATTTTTCTATTTCTGTGAAAAATGTCATTGAAATTTTGATAGGGATTACATTGAATCTATAAGTAACTTTGGGTAGTATGGATGTTTTAACAATGTTAACTCTTATGTTCCATGAACATTAGGTATCTATTTATTTGCATCTTCTTCAATTTTTTTTTTTTTATCAATGATAATCTTGTAGCTTAAAGTTTTCACTTACTGATTAAGTTTATTATTAATTTATGTTTTAATTTTTTAAATTAATGTGCTTATAAATGCAATTGCTTTCTTTCTTTTTCAGAGAGTTCAGTGTTAATGTGTAGAAACACAACTGATTTTTGCATATTGATTTTATATATTGCAACTTTACTGAATTCACTGACTAGTTCTAACAGTTTTTGGTGGTCTTCAGAGTTTTCCAAATACAAAATCATGTTGTGAGAAAGCTGAGGCTATTTTGCTTCTTTCTTTCTAAGATGGATGCATTTTATTTCTTTGTCTTGCCTATTGTTGTGACTAGGACTTACATTACTCTATTGAACGGTAGTGGTGATAGTGGGCACATTTGTCTTGTTCCTGATCTTAGAAGGAAATCTTTCAATCTTTCACCATTGAGTATGTTAGCTATGGGCTTAGTATATATGCCCTTTGTTATGTTGAGGTATGTTCTTTCAATACTGACTTTGTTGAACATTTTTATCACCAAAGGATGTTGAGTCTTATATTTTTTTTCTGTGTATAGTCATATGATTATATAATTTTTATATTTTATTCTGCTACTATGGCATATCACATTTATTAATTTGCTTATGTTAAACCATCTTCACAGCCCAGGAACAGATACACTTGATTATGGTGTATAATTCATGCTAATGTGTTTCTAAATTTAACTTGCTAGCATTTTGTAAAGAATTTTTCATTTACAATCATTGGAGACATTGGCCTATAATTTTCTTTTCTTATAATGTCCTTATCTGGTTTTGGTATCAGAGTAATGCCAGACTCATGAAATGAGTTAATTTTTTAGAAGAATTGAGAAATATTGGCATTATTTTTTTTTTTAAATGCTTGGTAGAACTCACTTATGAAGCCACCTAGTGCTAGGTTTTTCTTAGTTGGGAGGTTTTTGATTATTGCTTCAATCTCCTTGTTAATAACCTATTCATATTTTCTATTTATTCATGATTCAGCCTTAGTAAATTGTATGTTTCTAGGAATACATTCACTTCTGGGTTGTCCAGTTTGTTTGCATATATTTATTTATAGTTATCTCATAATCCTTATATTTTTGTGGTATCAGTTGTATCACATTGGACTTGAACTATAGTTTAGCCCAAATGGGCCTAATGGATTTAATAGATATAAGTAGAATATTCCATCAAATAGCAGCAGAATATACATTCTTCTCAAACACACAGTAAATATTCACCAGGATAGAACTTTTCCAGGTCACAAAACAAATATTAGAAACTTTGAAAATATTGAAATTATACCAAATATATTTTCTGACCCCAATAATATGAAACTAGAAATCAGTAACTGGAGGAAAACTGGAAAATTCCCAAATGTGTGGAAATTAAGTAACAGCCAATGATTTAAAGAAAAAATCAAGGTGGACATCAAAAAATATCTTGAAACAAATGAAAACAGAAAAACAACATATGAAAACTTATGGGATGCAGCAATGAAATTCTAAAAAGAAAGATTATAGCACTAAATGGCTATGTTTAAAAAAAAAAGATCTTAAGTAAACAATCTAACTCTACATCTCAAGAAACTAGAAAAAAGATAAACAACTAAGTCCAAAGTTAGCAGAAAGAAGGCAATAACAAAGGCAAGAGCACAAATAAATAAATAGACAATAGAAAAACTATGAAAAAGATCAATGAAACATAGACTTAATAAAAAAAAAAAAAGAGTAAACTTGGGGCGCCTGGGTGGCTCAGTGGGTTAAAAGCCTCTGCCTTCAGCTCAGGTCATGGTCCCAGCATCCTGGGATGGAGCCCCCATATCGGGCTCTCTGCTCGGCAGGGGGCCTGCTTTACTTCCTATCTCTCTGCCTCTCTGCCTACTTGTGGTCTCTGTCTGTCAAATAAATAAACAAAACCTTTAAAAAAATAAAAAGAGTACACAAATTATAAATGAAAGAAAAGACATTACAGTCATTTCTGCTCTCCTCTCCTCTGCTCTTAAGCCTGCTCTTGTATGGATTCCTGTTTTTTTTCCAGCATCTTCCCAGTATCAACCTTTCTCCTCCTTCTTCATTCTGATCCTGCCCCCAAGCTTTAACAGAATGACCAAGTATTGGATTAAAGTAGAAGAAGTTATTAAGAAAGTGAGTAGTCTTTCAAAGTAGAAAAATTTTAAGTGGTATGAACTTTCTTCAAGACTCTTTCATTTTTTTTCCTTATAGAATCAGAGGCTACATTAATATGACTTTAACTCCCTAAATGCAGGCATCGATTGCTATTAGAAAGAACTGTCCTCCTCCATCTTGGGGAGAGAGGTCCATTGTTAAACTTTGGAAGCTGTGAGGATATTAAGCCACTTAAATACTTTAAAAAACTTTCCAGGGCATGGCCTTAATAAAGGAATAGAATGAAACATCCAATTAATCCTGAGCGCCAGCGCAATCATACTGCCTGCTAGGTAGCCTCTCTACGCCACCTGGCTGTTTTCTTTCTGCAGTAATTTCTTATTCAGCAAGGAGAGTATCCTTAGTTATGACTGTGTAGAAAAAAATTTTAAATGTATAGGTCAATATAAGGATCATTGGAAATTTACTATTTAGCAAAAATTTAAGTATAGTAAGTATTTTCAAATACATGTTATACTTCACAGGATCATCCATAAAATCCAGTTATGAAGATTACTATATATACATACAAGCTTAGGATAAAGTGGATAAAAATGTTAATCAAATACCTCTTCCATCAGAATCCAAATAAATAACTCTCAACCAAAATATGTTAGTGTTCTTTGACATCTGACAGAACAGGGCCAACAAGAATTCAACATGGACAAAATATTAAATTTTTAATTGAAGACAGAATCCAGCCTCTGCTTGGTGACCCTGCCTCACTCGTATCAGCCTAATTCCATCCCTAAGTCAAACTAACTAAATCCATCACAAATAAAATATAGAGAATATCAGTTTGTTCATCACTAACCTGTTGTTTATCAAAGGCATGATCTATTAAAGTTCACGTGGAACCCAGAAAGTTTCAAAAACATTAGATATTATTATTTTGTTTTTCTTTCGATAACTATCTCAATCCTGCCTATATTTGCCTGCCCTCAATCTGACATACTTGGAATTCTTAAACTTTCTTCTAAGGATATCATCTATGAAAGTGTTACACACTTTGAGTAGTTAAAATTGTATTAAACACCAAACCCTGTACTTGTTCATATAAAAGTGTCTCAAGAAACAACCGTTGAACAACTAAATGAGAATGTGAAATATATGTTGATGGGAATACCTAGTCTACCAATCCCTACAAAAGATTAACTCTATAAGCATCTGTATACTCAATTACTGGCAGACAAATTTCTATGATTCTCTTGTGTTTTTTCTATGTGTCTTCCATGCAGAGGCATTTTGATAACTCTTGTTCCAAGTTATATTTTCAAGGATGCTTGCATACTGTACATCCTTAGAAGACAGCTACAATGTCTCCTTCCAAAGCAGAGGACAGATTTGTTTGTTGACCAGAACAACATCCAAGCAGATTTGCTCGCAGCCATTTTAAAGGGTTAGGTTATTCTTAGCTCTAAGTAATGCAATTTGACTGTTTCTGCAGCAACCCTTGAGTCACTCTGCATCACTCTGTGGGGACTAGGATTAAGTAGAACCAAGGCAAACATGAGACACATGCTGCTTGCTGTTGTGATTAATAAGCCATTTGTCTCTGACCCAGAAGACTCATGTCTTCTGCCAGCATTTATGAAACGGTAGCAGCCTAAGTTGTTAGCTTTTTCCTAGGGTAACATTTAAGATCCTTCAAGATTCTTGACATCAGTATGAGCCATGTGTAGTAAATCATGAAGAATATGAATGAAAATGATGCTTCTTTGATCCATGGGAACAACACAACACGAATATCTACTTTTAAAGTTAGTGACATTTGGATTTTTAGCTGAGAAGTTATATGTTCATTTATTCAGGCAATTCATGTTTTTTTTTTAATATATTGTAAGCCAAGAATTCTTCTAGGATTTCAGGACACTATATTACTCAGGATAGGTAAAAATGAGCTATAGTAAACAAATTAACCCCAAATATCAGTGACTAGCAAAAAAAAGTAATATATCCCTCATTCTACATGTTTACTTAGTAACCTAGATTAATAAATGTTCTGTTTTCTCAACATGTCTCTCATGGTGGCTGTTTCAAAGAAGGTGGGGGGTATTTGCTGATCCAACCCATAAGTGAAAATGTCACCTAGCTATCCTTGCCCAGAAATGTTCTCATGGCTGCATTTTACAACATGAGAGCTAAAATTTTTTGTGTGTCCAGGAAGAAAATATAGAAAAAGATTTGGTATACCCATAGCATCATACTATATTTTGAATGGGAAGAAGATATATTTCTTGTCTTCTATATTATAATAGTCTTAATGAGGAAGGAAGAATCAAAAAATAAAACAGGCTATTATAAATACAGAGTTCTGTAATAGCTGTATTCACTAAAAGGTTATAACTTTTAATGTATATGTGTGTATAGGGATAGCTTCTTAAAATAAAAGACATCTAAGGTAAGACACACAAGATTACCAGATATTAGCCAAGAGAAGCAGAAAGTAGATAATTAACTTGCATTAATAATTCATTTCATTGTTCTAGTATCTCATGAATTTGGCCAGGAATATTTGGCCTTGATATCCACTATTTCCATCCTCTAATACAAAAGAATACATACATATTATACAATATGATTCCAGATTAAAAGTAGTTTTCATTTGTAATACATACTCTCTCTCTTTCTCTCTCTCACACACACACACACTTGCATAGCACACTTAGAAATACATGAAAATCACAGAATGATTTGAGTATTTTCAAATTGGCTGGCATAGTTTTGATCCGCAACAGCTCATTTGTCATTATTCCTAAGAGATCCTTTTCCCAAGTCTGAAGAACAATTTCCTTTCAGAATTTCAACCCATAATTATTAATAACAAGCTTAACTGTACAGATAAATCCAGCATTTATAAAAGCAGACCATATTTCTATAAGGATAGTGGTTAGGGTTCTAACCATAGCTGCCTAGAATGGGTAAAAGGGATTGTCTCTGAACATAAAATTTCCAACAGAGTCCTGAGATATCCCATTTCTGGAGGTCTGAGAAATGAAAACTAAAAATAAAGTTCTACAGTTTAGCTCAGGACTTAGTGACACTGTAACTTCCCTTTTTCTTCTTTGAGTGGTTGACACAGAATATCTACAAATAAACTGCAGCAAGAAGTATGAGAATAAGTTGAAGTTTTTATCATTTAAAAAGTTAAACGTAAGTCAAAACTTGATCTGAGGCTAGAATCAATTTAAATATTAATGTTAAATCATTACCACAAATTTCTTATGCGACCTTATTAAAGTGTTAAAGTCATATGAAATGAAAATGTTATTTTTACAAAATAATTTGGAAAACAGTCAGCAGTCTTGTGTCAGTTTAAAGGAGAAATACATATATACTTTTATAAAAGAGAATTATGTTTAGAGGTAATTTTAAAATAATCTTCTTTTAGCCTGTCTATTCCAGTTTCCATGGTATCTACTGGGGCAAAGTGACATGCCAATTCAAAATTGACTTCTAAAGGGCTAAATAAAGAAATGTTCCAAATGAACAATGAGAATTGCTTAGTAAATTATAATTGCTAATGACATTGAACAAACAGGTTAATTGACATTGGGAATTTGAGACATTTTGTGTGTCATTTTCTGATAAAGGTGATAATATTCCTCATTTTTTCCTTAACAGTATTCACTACCCTGCCATATGGGAGGCAATTTTCCTAGTCTGAATCTCTCCTTCTGTGCACTGAGCTTATTTTCATATCAGATAATTCTAAATGAAAAGAGAGGTCCGTGCCAGACAGTAATGAAACCAAGATCTACTGCTCCTGCAGGAGAGAATAAAAAAGTGTAGGAACATTCTTTGCAGTTGGATTTGTTCCTAGTGTTAAGCACAGGCTTCATTTTGTACCAAAACACCCATACTGATGACAGCACCTTCAAAAGTTAGTTATAATTTGAGTTCTCCCCTCCCCCAATCTGTTTCTCTTCTAGTCCTCCTTATTTCTAATAACAAGACTACTTCTTTTGGGTAGGCTTCCTTCAGGCAATTGGGTGATTGCCCAAGCTACAAAACAGTCACTGCCATAGCCTCCTAACTCTATTTTATTTTAACACTGTGTCAATCATCACTAGATCCTACTGATTTTACCTACAAATATATTTAGTTAGCGTTACTCCCTGCACTCTGATGTATCATGTCGATTATTGCCTTAATATATATTACACAGAGCTGGACTACTCTTCTTATTACTTGGAAGCATAGTTTTAATGTGCATCTGTCAAAATCAGTTGGCTTCCAAAACTCTTTTAGGAATTTCCTCTGCATTTAAGAAAACATAGATCATCTATAGCCTGATTTACAAGGTCCAGCATCACTCGCTTTCAATCTGCATTTTTAAGTTTGCCCCTTTGATTGGTTATTGAACATTCTTTTCCCCTTCTTTGCCTAGTTTTTATGAAACCAAATGTAATTTCATCAGATCTTCACTAGCTCTCTCCTGTTATTATAATTTTCTCTTAGAATCTCATTTTAATGTAGCATTAATAACTGATAATTATGAATTTGATTTTATGTTTTTTAACTCAATGTTTTTCCCCACCAGTTTAATGGGGTATGGGGTCAGAGACAATATTTAATTAATTTAATACCTTATGTCTATAAGATATTCCGAAACAACAAAAAATTTGACTAAATTAGCAACAATTTTCAGCGTTTTGTTTTGTATTTGCATTACATAACTGCTTAAGATAAAGAAGGTTGTTAGGCCAATCAATGACTTTTTACCTAAGTATTCTATTTATGTTTTAACTACCTATTACATTAAGGAACAGACTTTCATAGGCACTTCAAAGAATTCCCTATGTCTATTTTATCAGAAACTATTAATTTTTGATGTGTTTTTGAATAGGCAATACATTTACATGATTCTTAATATTTTATTTGGTGCAATGAATAGCCCCTCACTCATGCCAGGTACCCGGACATTCAGTTTTCCTCTCAGGAGACAATTTATCTTATAGGTTTCCTGTAGTTGTATCACAAATATTCAATGTATTTACATGCAAATATTTTTAAAATAGCCCTTCTTCTTCCTTTTTGTTAATGTTAGCACATACATCTTTATTCTTTACCTTGGCAATTTATATAGGTGGTTCTAGCATATTTATGTATATTTAACTTTTTATTTTGCTTAAGTATGAACATATACATAGTAGAAAGAAAGTATAATAGACTTCCAGGTAATAATTTCCCAGGTCAAAATGTATTCACATTGCACCTTTTATTACCGTTGCTTTTTCTAACCACCTTTACTTACCATTGTTGTGTTTCGCCGTTTTTTTAAAGTAAATCCAGACATCATAATTTTTACATACCTTTATGTTTATAAATACTTTGGTTGGTATCTACAAAAATAGGGACATTTTGGGTAACTTTTTACTTTAATATAATGCCAAATTTTAGTATATGTGCTGCCGAAGCAAGCACATAATGCCAAATTTTAAAAGAAGTTTCATGAATAGTACAAAGTCTCTTTCACTTTTTAAAATAAAGAAACTAATGATAATTGCTTATAATAAATGAATACCTGCTCTTTTCCAGGCAGGGTACTAAAACTTCCATTTGTTATGTTACTTAGCAATTAATGTAAATAATTCAGGAATCTGAATGTGAAAACTAGTGTTGTATTACTGACTCCTTCAATAGCTGTGCAATTGAATTTCTCTGCAACATAATGTCCTCATATGTAAAATGGGAATAAAACCCTTATACACATACTTGTCAAACTCATGTTACCCTTCAGTGAGCAGCTCTGGGTAGGAAATGCAAAGGACACTTACAGAGATTAGCAATGATTCCTATAAAGCAATGTAATGACTGCTAAAACCCTCATGTCTAAGTTTAGATCACACTATCAGGATAGGTCACCTCATGGGAGGGTTCTGAAGTCTAAATGAGGTAATACATAGGAATATATTTGTAATTTCAAAATGATAATCATTTAATTATGTCACTTTATGTCTATTCCTGTGCATGCTGATGACAAATCACTTTTGAGACTAAAAACATTCACAGAAGTGAATTATTTTATTTTGTATAATTTTCCAAAGTTTGCACAGGGGATGTATATTACACTTACAAGAAAAAAAAAAACTTCCTTTAAAAAATGCAGCATTTCAAAATTAATGAAAGAAAGTATTAAGAACAAATGGCAAAATAATCCAGAAGAATAAGAAAAAAAAAAACAAAACACTAAGCTGCTTGCTTATTCTTAGTTCTGTACGAAACATGCTCTGAGATCACATATTATAGATACTTAACCAGTTTGGGGATTCTAAACCAAAGAAATAGTTTCTAAACTGAGAATAGAAACCTATTTAGGAATAAATCAAGGGAATGGAGGGAGAAGAAAGATTTATAACAGCTAGTGGGAAGAGCATGTGTAAAGGACTGAAGGCAACTGAGAGTGCTAGAATTAGCAAGACCATAAGTTGGGGCCTTGGAAAAGTAAGGTGGTTGCTTTTGCATAGTGCATACTCGGAGGTGCCAAAGATGAGTACTATAGCTACATTAAATACTCTGTTCTGCAATTTTAAAACAAGTCTTCTTACTGTATTATCAGTGCCTTGATAAATAATTTTAGTACAGCCCCTGAGAAAAAAATAAAACGAGAAATAAATGAGCTCCTATCTTTAGATAAGGATTCAAGACAGGTGAAGGTAGTTGTAGGTGAGAAAAGAGAAATAAAGATGATGAATGTTGGATGTGTAAAATGATTTGATACAACCTGAATAGGACAAAGAAGATTAGGAAATTGTAAAGGTAAGCTAACTTGAGGCTTTCTACCAATGAGCCTATAAGTGTTCATATCTGTGGGTACATGTATTAAGAAGGTAGAACACGCTATATATAAAGTTATAAAGTATATAGGTTAAAATACAGCTAATAGAGAAATATTTTTTTAATATTTTATTTATTTATTCGACAGACAAAGATCACAAGTAGGCAGAGAGGCAGGCAGAGAGAGGAGGAAGCAGGCTCCCTGCGGAGCAGGGAGCCTGATGCGGGGCTCGATCCCAGGACCCTGGGATCATGACCTGAGCGGAAAGCAGAGGCTTCAACCCACTGAGCCACCCAGGCGCCCCTAATAGAGAAATATTTTTAATTAAAAATGAATCTTAAAGTTTTTAGTAGAAACCCAGACATATTTCATTCCATGACACTCATTAAATTACCTAAATGATTTTTTATAAATATATTTTTACTAATATATAAGTGACTAGTTTGGGGCAAAAATGTGTAACTTTAGACATTATTTTAACCTTGGAGTAAGAACAGTTAGACAAAACTAGAATGTTTTCTGGTGCAGTGACTGAGCTGGTACAGTGATTTAACTTGATTGAACAAATTCATCTCTTACAGATGGCAGAACTGAAACCACTTGAAGTCATTTGGGCTGACAGTATTGAGATAGAAAAATCCTTGAATTTCTATTGTGGAAAATGTGCTATACACAGAAGTAGCTTTCAAAGCAGTTCAATGAAAAGAAGTTGCTCAGTCAAATTCAGGGAGAGTCCATTCTTTTCAAAGTAACTATACAAAATTAGGGTCATGATCTACAGAATCAGTCTACGTCCGAACTGATTTGAGCTAGCTAGACCTGCTCTAGATAAGTGTCTCGATTTGCCGATTTGAAAGACAGGAATGGGAGATGGCAGTTCAGGAATCTTTGTTTCCACTGGTGACTTTCATCCTAAGTAGAGGCTTCTTTCAGAGAAATCTGTAGTTGGAAGTGGTGTAACATGGACTCTAATCAGTCTTCCAAAAGAAAGTGAATTTGCTTAGGTAGTTCTAGGTCACCTCCAAGCTGAAATAGCACTCTTAAGCCAAATTATCAAACTGCTATAAGTTTCAAATCTTCAGTCTTCAAATTTATAATCATGGTATGTTTTAAGTATAGTTGAAATTAATTTTTGTTATCTGCTTTTATAAGCTTTTAATTTGTATGTTTTTTCTATTCAATCATATAGGTTTTGCTTACTCAGCAATACTAAAAAAAAATAGTCACTTTGAACCAAACCAGAAGTAGCAGGATCATTGAGATAATTCAAATTTAACTCAGAGAGTTTCCATAGCCTAACAGTGTTAGCTGCTGACATCCTACCACACAATCTGAAAGGAGTTCTAATGACATTCTTTATGCATTATATTCAGCAATTTATAACTAAAATTGATATGGGAAAGTACTATGCAAGTTATGTTACTATACAACATTAATTATTATTATTATTATTATACTAAGATATCTTATACTAAATCAGTACCCAATTACCATTTAAATTCTCATAATCTTTAATTGATTACTTCCATTGTATCACACTCTGTAACCCCAGTCCTAAAAATCACATATGTACAAGTGCCTACTGGGCATCACAAGGCAATTCAACTGAATATATTCAATCCTGAAAAAATTCAATTTATGAAATTACATCCTAAATCTGACCTTCTTCCTGTATTCCCTACCCATTTATTCAGTTGCCTAAGGAAGGATGATTCCCTTGACTTTTTACTTTCACTTACCAACAACATCCAAAATAAATGCTAATTCCTTTTTATTTTACCTTTGACTTAGCTTTCATATTTATCTGCTTATCTCCTTCCACAATCTCATTATTTTGTTTTAGTACATCTCCCTTTCTCATCTGGATTACTACAAAAGTTTTGTACTTGGTCTTCTCCATGCATCTCTTTCAAAACTTTTGCCAAATTAAGGAATAATTTTTATAAAATATCAAATTGTCACTCTATCCTAATGCAATATTTCAATATGTATATATATTTTTGCTTACTTTGGATTCTCCCAAAACAGAACTTGAAATAAGTAACTTATGGAACCTGAAATAAGTAACTTAAATAACCTGAAATAAGTAACTTAATGCAAGTAACTTAATGGGCTGGTTTTACCAAAACAAACAAAAAAACAAATGTAGAGGATTGTAGAATAAAGCAGGAAGGGAAGTAAACTGATAAAGATTATGTTAATATATCTGTTATATTTATTCATTTGCATATTTTTCATTGTCTCTATGAATTAATTCTCCCCCAGAATTATGCTTCTCCTTGAAATACACCCAAGCCTCTAAGATAATCTCAGTTTTATCTTCTTCAAAATGTCCCTTCTGAAGTTCTGTCTTCCTGCTCCAATCTTTGCTATGTTCTCTACCAGCCTGATATATGGATATTATTCTCATACTTCTCTTTATTCTCAATCATCCTGAGGATTTTCTTTATCTGTTTTTTGCATTGAATCCCCTTTTTCATGGATCACAGATCTTCTTCTTTATTAGATGTCTCCCTGAGTTTGGTGGAACACATTCCACAGGTGCCAGTCATGCAATGGAATGTTAGTTTCTCACAACCTGCATGCCTGAAAATGCCCTTCTAATCTCACCCATGAATAATAGTTTGTCTTGGTATAATTTTATGTAGAAACAGTTTTTATTTTGAATTTTGAAGACATTTTTGTGATTGTTATCTGATTGCTGTTAAGAAAGCCTTTCTGAGTCAATGCTTTACTCTTGGTTATTATGAATGGCTCAATTTATTATAAATACAGTTTTTTGCTGGTTTGTTTGTTTTAATCTTGTCATAGACCCAAAGAGAAAGTCATTAAATCCATCATAGAATGTATAGGTCCAATTGGTAATGTTCTCAGAGTCAACTAGGGGAAAGAATTAATAGTTTCATCACTTTCTAAATAGACTAATTCAATCCATCTTTTCTTTAGTAGAGTACCCATACTTTCTTCAGCTAAGTCTAGTTTTCCTGAGTTTCAATTCCATCCTGTTCTTTGGACTGGAGGAGGGGAAGTTTTCCAACTTTTCAGGCTGGGGAGAGAATAAGAAAGTCTAACTGCTTTGTATAGAGACTTTAGCCAAGTATCCTATTTTCCATTTTAACTATACTACTACTTTTACAGATTCCTATTACTTCTGATTCCTGTCCTTCTGGACTTCTATTGTTCAAGTTAGACTGCTTGAGAATTTCTCCCAGTTCCCGGCTTAATTTTTAGCTTTATCTGATCTCCTTCATCTATTACCCTTTTTCTAGCCTTACAGTTTTTCAATATTTTTCTCACTGTATTCTCCCATCACATTGGTATTTTAAACTTCATTTTAGTAAAGTGATATTTATATAATATAATATAATGATATAATATATATAATATAATATATATGTATATATTAATCTTCCATGCTTAATTAAGGCTATGCTTAATTAAAGCCATGCTATTCATTCTTAAATTGTGTGGTAAGTTGTATAAACATGCTTCAGTAATATTCTTTTTATACCATGACTGAATTAGGTGTCATCCTACACAGTATCTTATCAGACTGTATTCACCATCTGGTTGCTTCTCTGTTTCCCCAGCTGATTCCAAGTTCTTGGAGAATAAACATAGTGTCTTTCTTCTTGTTATATCCTCAAGTCTTGGCACAAAGTCTGGTATAACATAGGTACTCAATAACCATTTGTTAATTGTTGAATGATTACACTATGATGCAAACATTGACTCACAACCATCTTAATGTGCTCTTCAGTCTATTTATTAGGACCAGAGTTATTCTCATCTGAAACATCTTAAAATGCAATCAAACCATTTCTTCTTTCATGCTGTTCCTTAATGAATTACCACCATTTTCTGTTAGCTATTAAATGTCAACAGTCACTGCTAATTCAGTGATTATCTTTTTAACTAACTACAGAAGGAACTGCCCTCTCAGAGTTAAATTTTAGTAAGGAAAATGGGGCAAGTACATCAATAGTGACGATGCCATTCATTCATGCTTCCAATTCTTCATTCATTTAACAGATAAATATTGAAGACATACTATGTCCAACATTATTTTAAGTTCTAGAGATACAGAGGCAGATAGATAGAATGATAGAATTAAAAAAATACATACAAAATGCTTGTACTTGTACAGCGTACAGCAGAAAAAAACAGAACTTAAATACATAACTCAAATGATGGTAAGCTCTGTAGAGAAAGGTATAGAAGGTCAAGGTATTGAACGCACAAAGGTGATATCTTCATATTTCATGTAGGCTGATCTGCAAAGGTCTTACTTATGGGAAACATTGATTAATAGCTTAGAAAATAAAGGGAATGAGTTGTGTGGATTTGAGAAGGAAGAGCATTCTAGGTATTGAGAAAGCACCTGCAAAGGTGACTGGAAATGTATTTGGCTTGTTTAGTATCTAGAAGATCTCTGGCTAGAGAACAGGGGCTGGGGTGACTAATAGATGACTTCAGAAATGTAATGGGGCTAACTGAATATATAGATAGTAATAGACAATTTAAAAATTTGACTTTTTCACTGATTTTTTTAAGATTTATTTATTTATTTGAGAGAAAGGGATAGAGCATGCCCAAGTGGGGGGAGGGACGGAGGAAGAGAATCTTCAAGCAGACCCCCCACTGAGCACAGGACCTGAACTGGGGGCTCAATCCCCACTCCCCCCTGGGAGCCATGACCATGAGATCATGACCTGAGCCAAAACCAAGAGCCTGAGGCTCAACTGACTGAGCCACCCAGGCAGCCCAATCTTTTCACTGATATAAATGAGAATACTGGATGATTCCGAGAACAGTCACAATGAGACTTAATTTTTGCTTTGAAAGGATAACTCTTTCTTTAATGGTGCACTTGGAAAAGAGGTTGGCACAGCTATGGGGAAGATATAAAGCCATGAGTAACCCAAAGGGAAAAAAGCCTCAAGCCACTCAGGGAAAATAGTTTATGCTATCACTATCAAGACACAGATAAAATTGGACTTAAAATATGAGCAAATTAGTTAATGCACGTTTACCCTCTCTAAAATCCCATGATTATTCCTCCATAGCACCCATTTGTCTAAAACTTTCAGCTTTCTTGAGTTCAGCATCTTTTACTCATGGAATTTGTGAATAAAGTTTGCTAACTTCCAAGATACAGAAAAGTTGAAATTTTGAGGATAGTGACACAATACTTGTGATAAGATTGACTATTTTGCACATATATGGTATCTGAACATTTCTACATTCTGGTTCCAGGTTAGAAAAAAAATTACCCAAAATGGTAGTTAATCTAATATCTCAAAATTCTCACAGTCCATAAAGTATAGAAAATATGTGTGGAAAGTAATAGTTTCCATAGTTGAAATCTGTTATTTAATCCCCCCTTTTTTCCCTGGCTAAGAAGCACAAATTCTCCATACCCTTCTCCCTAAAAATTCTAACTCAAGCTTTGAAACTTTTGATTATTTTTGCAATATTTCTCTTTAGTCCATCTTATTACATATGCTGTAGAGTCCAGAACTTAATTCTAGAATTGTTTTAGCAGCATTTATAAGTGTGGGAGAACAATCCAGTCAGTATTAAATTCTGGGACTTTGAAGACTTGAAGGTGTATGCGTGTGTGTGTGTGGGTGTGTGTAACTGTATTATATTAACTAACTTTTATCTTGCTGTACTTTGTATTTTATATTTTTGTTTTTTATTTATTTATTTTTTAAAAAGATTTTATTTATTTATTTGACAGATAGAGATCACAAGTAGGCAGAGAGGCAGGCAGAGAGAGAGAGGAGGAAGCAGGCTTCCCGCTAAGCAGAGCCCGATGCGGGGCTCCCAGGACCCTGAGATCACAACCTGAGCTGAAGGCAGAGGCTTTAACCCACTGAACCACCCAGGCACCCCTCTTGCTGTATTTTAGACACCCACTGGTTTTCCCTTTTTTTTTTTTTTTTTTTTTTTACAGTGAACTTTAGACAGTGAGTATACCTAATAGTAGCAGGAATCAAACAATACCGTTCTGGTTCTTCTGATAGTTTTTTGAGAGAATGGGTATTTTTTTGACTTTTTGTTTTCTTATATTCATCAGGCCACCTATTGTTACAAATAGGCACGTACAAAGTGAGTGGTTAATTCTCTTTCACTTAATATGTGTAATTTGTGTAATTAACTGTGGTTTAAAACACATAATGATCATCTCATCATTTTCTTAGTGCTATTGTCTCTGTGTGCACCCACTGATCTTAACAAGCCACAACAATCCCAGCATTATGCCCTCAATACAGATCTACATTACCCTTCCCATTATAGGCCTATTATCTTTGCAACATAAATAAATCTGTTCTTACACAGAAAAGACCTCCCTAGAATACTAAGAATTCTACATAGAAATACCTGGGATAAAACAGTGACACAGAGTAGTATGCATGTGTTTACTTTGAGCTCAGGAATGGATGAGACTCTAGTTCCAAATCAATTCCCTTATTTTATGACTTGCCCACTGCAGCCAACTCTGTATCCAGGCTAATTTGCTCATCTGGTTTTAGCCTGGTTCAAATAAAGTGAATGGCATATTTGATTTCCATATGGGCTACTTAGCTATGCCCAGAGAAAGCCTTCAATACCCATAAGTTATTATAACAGCAGTCAACCATCTTATAGATACATGCACATGGTCACAAGGAAATGGGCTAAAATAGGAGAATTACAACTAAAACACTGCATTACTGCTATGTGCCAAGCTCTGTTCTGATTTACAGAAAAAAAAAAAAAAAGGAGCTCATATAGTCCTTACAGTAGCTGTAGGAGGTAGGTAATATAATTATCCCTTTTAGATACACACAGAAATGGAGTGTGGGGCACCTTGGCGGCTCAGTCTGTTGAGCATCCCACTCTTGATTTCAGCTCAGGTCATGATCTTATGGTTGTGGGACTGAGCCCTGTGACAGGCTCCACACTCAGTGGGAAGTCTGCTTGAGATTTTCTCTCTCCTCTCCCTCTACCCCTCCTCTCTCTCTCTCTCTCAAATAAAAATAAATAAATAAATAAATACATAAATAGAACTTTTTTAAAAAATTGAGAAACAGAGAAGTTAAATAAACTGTCTTAGGTCATATGGCTAGTAAGTTGCACAATTGGGATTTTAACCCAAGCAGTTTTGCTAAGATAGTGCAAAACATGTATTTAGCATATGCTCTAATAATGATGCCCATGAAGCTTCTATATGAAGACCAGTATATAAATAAATGTATATAATGACTTTTACATCAATTTGACGTTTTAAGTATTTATTAATACCTTAAAGTATATAAAACGAATAAAATAAAAATATCTCTCAATGTTGTTATTTGAAAAATAAATGAGAAATGTAATTTATTAGAATTATACAATCAGTTTCAACTTCATGTACCTAAAAGGAGTTGACTATAATGTGAACTTACTAGCTTTATAAGATTTGAGTCACTTAATATGTGATCAAAGCAGTAACTAAAGCTTACATTTCAGTTACTAGTATTTTCCTAAAAAGCTTAATGTTAGGATTTATTATATAAAATATGAATCAGGGAAGTTTTAATACACTATTAACAATTAACATAATAATCCAATTGATATTTTTAAAATGATAGAAAGATGTCCAGTGATATGTCATAGGAAATGAGGGAGTATCACAACTTCACACTAAAAAAGAGTCTCAACACATCTGCTCAAGACACATGTGTAAGTGTATATGCATGTATATATTAGTCAAAGCTAATTCATTTGAAAGTGTAAGGCAGATTGTTTCAATGAGTTTGAGAAAAGGAGGACACTTTATCCTTTCATGCCTTAAAATCATGTAAGGTCAGGTATGAATCTGTCCTTCTGTTTCTGCATGTCTTGCAAAGTAAAGTACTAGCTACTCTTTGTTTGGACAATCTTTTCAAGGGTATTTTCATAGTAAATAGACTTGGGAGACAGAAATCATGTCTTCCTCCATAACAAACATCAAGCATGCTTCCTACCATCATAAAATCAGTGGTTTCCCTGATGTCATGGTTCCATTCATATAACACAGCCTACTTGCATGTATATGTAATCTGGCCCATTTCTGTTACCATATAGGGACTGGAATGTTAAGAAAGGGTGCAAAAATGATTCTCTGCCTATTGCTAGTGCTAGGAATAACAAATTGTCCTTCATTCCTGACTTAGGAATCCTGTATCTTGAACCAGTGTTCATAAAATCATGGGAGGCTGCTGCATTAGCTTACGAATAGGGTAAAATCTCAGACCTATCACATTTCTTGACATTGAATACTAAGGGAGAATGATGTACTTCACCTAAATTCAAATATCCAAAAATTTCTTGCCCTTTTTCTTCTTCAAAGTTTTGCTCATACTTCACCTTCTCAATATGGCAGACAATCCCTTTAAATTTGTAACTTTCTATTCCTCTTCAAAATCCCTACCCCTATTTCCTGGCTAATTTTTTTCATAACACATATATAGTGTTATAGCATAGCAAAAACACTATAATATAGTTGAAACTCAAAAATATTTATTGAATAAAAAATATATATTTATTGAATAAATGAGTACATTCTCTTATAAAATCCCAGTGTCACTGGACACATGTTATTCTTAGCCCAATATTCATGCCCAGAGAAGTAGGAAAATATTATTATCTCAGGTTAGGTTTTTTATCTTTCCCTATGATCAGGATGAAACCAAGTGCTATTATTGAAAGTAAAGGTGAAGTAAGTGAAAGAGAAAAATTCATAAAAACAAGCAAGCAAGAAACAACAAACAAAACTAACACTACTCCCCCCCCCCAAAAATTATCGCTCTAGTTGTCTCTTTGGAATTGAATTTCAGAATAGAATTCTTATACATTTCCCAAAAAAATCCCAAAATCTCACATAAAATAACAGCCCCACATAAAAGGATATAAAGATATACCCATGTCTACTAATATGTATAACTATGAGTAGAGAAGCTCTAGATGAAGAGCCTTCCATTCAATTAGACTTAGATGTGTTAACTTGTTATATATCCGACGAATCTTGACATAGCTACCTAATCTACTGGTAACAGTACAAACCTATCATCTACTAAAATCACAAGCAGAGTTACATAAACCTAGATTGGTTACTTCATGTAAGCAGCAAAGCTGATTTTCTGGAAAAATCACAATCAAGTAAGAACCTATCCAATGCTCACCATTTGGTCTAGATATTATCAACCGATTAGAAAGATTCAGAAACTTTATTCCTAAATATGAAACAGAGATTGTTATTTTCTGCTTAAAAAACAAATATTTACTTTTCCATCCCTCACTCTTTGTTTACATAGCCTAACCTTGATTTTCTGCTTAATAGTAAAATTTTTTCTCAGCATTCTGTTTTTGGACCCACAACCTTGGTTTCTTTAGACATGACAAACTATCCAATAAATGACAAAAATGTCCACCTCACAACCAAATGCAATCATAATCACAATAAAAATTCTGTATTTAAGACGGAGAAATAGGAAGCAGTGCAGAGTGGTCACCAGCGAGAAGCATATTGCATACACTGACAAAGATGTCACCAAGTGAATCAGTTTTTTTTCAATTATGTTCCTGAAGGTGGAGAAAACACCTACACTAAGGATTCCAGTTTTGCTGTTTTTATTGGTTATGGTGTTCTTTTATGCACGGTCCAAACGACAGTAAATAGAACAGCGGATTTTTATTTTGAAGGTGGTTCCAATTAGATGCATATTTCCTATTGGACTGTTTATAAGCAGGTAGAGAATGCTTTAAATGTTGAGAAATATCGGGCTCCTTTTTGCCAAAGTGGGGTTTCTCAATCAGTCTCTTAACACTCTTGGTGGCCATCTATCATTTTCAATTTGAAGGACTCTTATTGGTTTACAACCTCTTTAGGAGCTTCTGTTTAACCTGAAAGCAGCCCCCTCTCCCCTCCCACCACCCCGGGTGCAAACACACACACACACCCCTTTCCCATATACTGAAGGCAGTGGCTTGTTTTGGGCAACTACAAAATGAGTAGATTTCCATACCTGCCCAACAAATCTTAAAAGTTTATATAGAGGCCTTAACTGGGTTCAGCTACATATACTGTCCAAACAGTCTTAACACCATCTTTCTATCTCAAAGTTGTATCCTTGGGGCACCTTGGAGCAGGGAAGAGAAGAGGAATGCACATTCCAAGGAAAGGGAGGGGCTGAGGAGTCTCTGATTGCCTGGGTCCAGCCAGGGGTCAACCAGCTGTCATGTCCTCTCTCCCTCCTCCAACAAGTCTACTGCCACATAGTCAGTATTAGACTTGTTAAGGCAGTAATATTTGAGTCTACATACTGAACTTGTCATTTCCTTCTTTCTAGTCAACTATCCAGCCCTCGAACAAAGGCTTCTGCCTTGGTCTCTCTACCTTGGACAACGTGGAAAAACATATTCCTTTGAACAGCAGTGCTAATTGGCTTTCTGATTCCCAAAGCCCATCAAAGTTGATTTTCTTTATTGGGAGAGAAATTCACAAGAGGAAGGTTTAAAAATAAGTC
Organism: Martes martes; assembly: GCF_963455335.1. Classification (NCBI taxonomy): domain Eukaryota; kingdom Metazoa; phylum Chordata; class Mammalia; order Carnivora; family Mustelidae; genus Martes; species Martes martes. The sequence continues at coordinate 106,903,730 of NC_137893.1, read as the reverse complement.
TGTAAGAATAGTTTCCTTCCACCCCTCTGGCTTTCTCAAATATCACCATTTCTGTCTGCCCACTTGTCAGCTGTCTAGAAGCATTAACCAGAGGCATAAAGAATCTTTATTAGAAAAAACTACATAACTCTCTTATTTTTGTTTTTTTTTTTTAAAGATTTATTTATTTATTTATTTATTTGACAGACAGAGATCACAAGAAGGTAGTGAGAGAGAGGGGAACGCCGAGCAGACAGCCCGATACGGGGCTCCATCCCAGGACCCCGAGACCATGACCTGAGCTGAAAGCAGGCGTTTAACCCACTGAACCACCAAGGTGTCCCTTATTTTTGCTTTTAGATGGCCAACTTGTTATTTTCTGCTTAAAAAACAAATATTTACTTTTCCATCCCTCACTCTTTTTAAGCAGAAAATAACAAGTTGAAGTTTGTTACATTCCTGTAGCACATTACTGCAGTTCACAAAGAATAGCAAACAAGATTCAACAACCAGACACTTTCCTACTAAGTCTTCTAAACATATATTCTTTAAAAAAAAGATGTGTAATAATGACGTAAATAAATCTGTAAAGCTCTACCAAAGTAAATATAAGAGGAACTGATGAAATGGAGAGAAAAACCATATTCCTGGTTGAGAATATTTAATGTCATAAGGCATCTATTTCCAAACCATGTTAATTTACAAATCCAATCTAAAATGCATTTAAATAAATTGTTACTGGCTCTAAAATTCAGCTGAAAGAAAAAATGTTAAGAATATTTAAGAAATCATGGATAAGAAGAATGGTGGTGGAATAGTCATACTGGGTATAAATATATATATATGTGAAATATGTAAACATATATATCAATTTAAAATATACAGTAATTAAAACAACTGGTATCAGTTGAAGGGAAGGTAAAGAGATAAATAAATCAGAATATTAAAAAACCAAAAAGATCCAAGCATATGTGATATTTAATATATAACAAAGTTGACATTTCAAAGATAGGACAGACTAACAAGTGATGTTAGGATAATTGTCTATCTAGTGTTGAAAATAAAATTTTACCTTCTGTATGAAAGTACAATATGAATATAAATAAAACAAATATAATTCTAATTGCTCTTAAGAACTAGAAATAATATATTATTAAAATAGTATAAAGGAAGGGGGCAAAGTTTAAGCCTGGGTAGTCTCTGCTTTAATCCCCTTAGGAAAAACAAAACAAAACAAAACCCCCAAAAACAGAACACCTGCTAGTGCATAGCAAGGAGTCCATCTTCCCACCTCAGGATCTTGCCCCTCTCGGTGCCTCAACCCAACCAGTCTCACATTTTAAAGTCTGCCACTCGCAATATTACTCAAGATTTAACACCACTGAAATAAAAGTGGAGATGATGATACTAAGAACAACAGACTCCAGGTACTAAAGCACTGTTAGTTATCCCTTTTTTCCTGTCTCTAATGTCTGCTTATCTTTTTGTGTCAACATCATTTTCTTTTACTGCGGGTCTCTTTTTCTTTCTGCCAACAAACAAGAAAATGTGCAGTTTTGGAATTTATCCATACATGTGGTTATCCTAGATGATAAAGGTTTATTTTCCCATGTATTAGAATAGCAAATGCCTGGGAAGGACTCCAATTTACCTAGTTCGGGTCTATCGTTTACACGTTCATTTTTCATTGAGACCTGGTATATAGAAGACATATATAATTTAACTGTAGCCTAAATAATGCTGCATAAAATAAAACAAAGCCCCCTAATATCTTAATAAACAATAACTTTTATTTAGCTTGCAAGTCTGAAGGCCACTATCAGGTCTGGTCAGATCAACTCTGCTCCATGTTTCTTAGCCTAAATGTGTTTTTAATCATGATGGCAGAAGCACAAGATGGCAAGAGGACACATGCAACCTTCTTTGGGCCTAGGTTTAGATACACGCTATACCTTCTGTCTTATTATTGATCAAAGCAGTTCACATGGTCAATCCCTAAGTTAAGAAACAAATAAGTAAAAATCCCATAGTTCTTCAAGATCCCTTTGTAACACAGATCACAAGGCAAAAAATACAGACCAGAAAGAACTAAAAACATTGAAGCCAGTAATGCCATCTATGGAAGGGGACAATAAATGTCTTCCCTGAGATTCATGCTCACCCCTGCAGTCTTGGAAGTAGAATGTATTATCAGTAGAAGCAAGAGGAGTGTGTAGAGTTAATACTAACTCTGTAATACTAACTCTACAAATGCCAGATCACAGATACACACACACACACACACACACACACACACACACACACCCCTCTCTGTTAGTTTTACAGACAGATTTAAAGATTTAGAAACATTCATATGAAATCTTTAAAGACAGGCACTTTCTCTGTTGATGTGTACAGTGGTTCACAGCTGCCTCATTCTCCAGTTACCTCCACTTTCTTCTAGACCTTAGTATACTCTGTGGTACTCAAGATGAATCAATAGCAAATTCACAACTCTCTGCAGGCAGAGAGAATATTAGAAAATATTACCCAGAAAGTACTATAAGGTTAATATATTTATCCAGCTAACAAGTGGAAATTACCTTTCTCACTAAAAAAGAAGTAGTATAATCTTTCTACTATAGGGCTTTCAGAAAAACACACAGGAACAAAAAAGAATGGGTAGAAAGCTGCCTTCTCACAAAAATGGGTAGATAAAATGTCATCCTTCAATCATTGTTAGTTTTAGTCTTTCTTGTGGGAAAGAAACTCTGATAATATAGTAGAATGAGTTTTAATCAACTGTGACCTCACTATTTCTATGAATGACAAATAGTAGGTAGTCAATACATATTTTCTCAATAAAATGTGTAAAAATGTAGAAAGAATATTCTTAAAATATTAATGAAGGCCTAATACAAGGTACTTGGTGAATTACAAGAATTAAATGATAGTCAAAATTAATAACATCATTATTAACAATAATATGGAGATTTTGATTGTGAGAATGTGAATAAAGGAAGAAAGAACAAAATAAAGAAAATTCACTTACTTCCTATAGAAATAAGGACTTATTCTCACAGAGATATGCAATGAACTGGTTAGGTTCTTACTTATAATTTCCTACCACATATTTATGAATCTGTATCTGCAGTGAAGAGTCAAACTGACATACTCTGGATTCTTTCTCTCTTTCAAGGATCTCATATAATTTTAGCTATGCAAGTAGCTTGATGTTTCATTAATTCAAAATTTTTTAAAAGTGGCAAAAAATGGCATCGATTCTTTATGTAATGCTTCTCTATTTAAAAATGAAATACAGCAAGTCTCACAGAATGTTTGATGCATTATCCTTCTTCCTTGAGTTTTATATAAGATATAGAATACTTAACACACACCGTGTATATATCCATGACTTCTATATATGATGAACTACCATCACAAGGCTATAAATGATTTGGCCCACTTACTTTTACAACATCTTCAAAAATCTGTTCCCTTCATTCAATGAACTGCATCCACATTAGGATTCTTTCTATCGTGCTCTACTATTTTGGATTTATTTATTCCATATATTTTTGCACTGCTCCTACTATTTGGAATGTTCCTTCTGCTGATGTCTGCATGGTTTTCTCATTCCTGAATTTACTATTCAAATTAAATTTATGTTCCTCAGAGGGGATATCTCTCTATTAGTTAGTATGCTGGATGTATTGTACTAGCATGTATGAGATACAAGTAACATTCACTTAAAATCAGACTGGCCTAACTAATAAAAAAAATGTATTTTACTTAAAAGCAAATCTTCAGATACAGATAGGTTTCAGAATTGGTTGATTGAATGGCTTAATGATATCAGTAAAAATCTACACTCAGTCTTTCTCTCCACTCCACCATCGACCAACTAGCTTTATCTTGATTTGTTTCCTTTGTGGCTACAGAATGGCTTTTTAAGGGAAATGTTTTCCTGTTCACATCACTACCTGTAAGACAAAGAATCTTTCAACCTTTCATTCATCCATGAAATAAAGTCCTTTATTTCCACTTGATTGCAGAAAGTTAGGTTATGTAGCCACCACAGGATGTCTACAGTTAGCAAAGGTATGCATGCTCTGACTGACTATGGTTAAGACTCTTAAGATTCTGAATGGAATCATCTTAAGACCAGTTTTTTGTATGATTTCAGGAGGTTGGATACATAGTGACTGTGGTTATGGAGAAATGGAGTAAGAGAAGAATGGATGTTGCATGGACAACCAAAAATGCTATCATCCAATTTATGTTAGACTCTCCAAACCTTTCACTTTCTATTGAATCCCTTCATTATAGGTTCTTCACACCACTTACTTTTATTCACTTACTTATTTTATCTATCATAAAATAAGTACCATAAGCCTCATAACAAGAAGGAAAATATATGCAATGTTCCCTGCTATGTCCCTAGATGTTAGTGTTGGCTCATGGTAAACAATCAGTGAATATTTGTTAAATCAATGTATCTACCATTCAATCAGCTAATGAGGAAGGAAGGACCTTGTTCAGAAGAAAGAACAAGATAAGTTAGAAGGCTGTTATCTTATATTCTGATTATATCTGTCTGTCTATGTGTATGTGCATTTATACATTTTATGTGCCCATATAAATTAAAGGTCCACAATTTCCTTCTCAACATTGCTTTTGTAGCTGTTATGTAAACTGTTATGTAAACTTACTATGTCAGTAACTAATCATGATCTGCAAACATTAGTATTGACTCAAAAATGATTCACTTCTCACAGAAAGTAATTTACACATTAAGAGGTTGCCTACATTAAGAGATCATTTCTAGGATTAATGTGAAACTGTCCCAGATCACACAGATGAATGAAGCCAATTTGCCTATATTTGTATGGGTATACTAATATATTATTGTCTTCAATGCATTGAATGAAAAGGAAAGAGTTAATGTAGCTCCAAAAATGCACTATATATTCTGGCCCAAGATGTTAAGAATGCTTTAGATTCCACCAGGGAAAAATAATAAAACATAAATAGAAATAAATTATGGCATTATTTAATTAACTGGGAAGTTCAATGTGCTCTAGAGACAATTTATTACAATAAATAGAGCATCTTATCCTTGCAGTGCATTGTAATGAATATAAATCAAGGATTTTTTTTTTTTTTCCGTAAAGAAAGCCATTCACCAATTCGTTATAAACTGTACCTAAGGGCCTCATTAGATTAATACTTTACTAGAATGCTTCATTATCTTGGCAGACTTTATGTTTTGGGACATCTCTGCCACATTTGACATCATTGATCACTCACTTCGTTTTGAAACACGCCTCCTTTTGGCTTGCAGGACATCTTCACTCTTCTTTTTTTCCTCAAAACTTTCTAAACTTTTCTCCTCAGTCTTCCTCCTGGCTTTTCCTTAGCCACCTCTTTCAGGGCCCCCATAATTTTCCCCTCACTTTACTTCTCTCCAAGCACAGAAAATTCAGAAAATGTCATCATTTTTCCTAAAACTAAACTTCTTTTATTGACTGACCTGTCATTTGGTGTCAGACCATTCAATCTGCTACTCAAACTGAAATACTTCAGTTCACCTTTAACTACACTTCTTCCTTTCTTGCCACATATATTGAATACAAAAGCCTGCCCTCTTTGACTCCACAACATATTTCAGTTCTGTGCTCCCCACCCCAGTGCTACCACCAATCTAATGAACACTCACTTATCTTGCCTATCTCTTCAGAGATGCTTCCACAGTTTTCTGACCAGTATTACTTTGTTCCCCATCCAACCAATGGACGGGGAATCTCATTTAAGATTCATATTTTATAAAAAAGAAGCTGGAAAGTAAAAAAATAATAATAAAAGAAAATAAAATTTTTATAGCTGTTTAAAAATATCTAGAAAAAGATGGGATAAAAATTACAAATTTAATTAATTAATCATGTCATATTTGTGCTGGGTTTTTGCCAATAGTTTAATATTCTTAGGCTAGACTTCCAGGATATAAAAATACCAATACTAAATAGTAGATGTTCAAAGATAAATAACTTTGCCATGTCTCTAGAGAATAACAATCAATGAAATAGAATTCACAACAGTGTAAAACAGTATATGATGATTGTAACACTCAATTCGTCCTATGCAACTGATTGTTTTCCAATGCTCCTAAAGAAGTATGTTTCTTTATCATGCCATTTACCTACTCAAATATTTTTAATTATTGTTTTTTACTTCAAATGTCATATCTAAATGAGTTAATTATTCAAAACACTGGAATTCGGGTACCTGGGTGGCTCAGTCAGTTAAGCATCTGCCTTCAGCTCAGGTCATGATCCCATGGTCCTGGAATCAAGCTCCGCATCGGGCTCCATTGCTCATAGGGGAGCCTGCTTCTCCTTCTGCCTCTGCATCTCCCCATGCTTATGTGCTGTCTCTCTCTCTCTCTCTCTCTTTCTCTCTCTCAATCTGTCAAATAAAGTCTTTAAAAAAAACACACTAGAATTTTGCCCCAACTTATTTTTAAGCTATATCCTGTACTACTCTCCCATGAAACATCTGACTTAACCAGCGACTTTTTTTTTTTTTTTGGAACCCCCAAAATATTTCCCACACTTTTGATTTTGCACTTCTGCTCTTTTAGTCACTTTTTCAAGTCAAGTTACCACCATTTCATTTCATACTTCAAATTCTATAGATCCTTTCAAGGCTTAATTCAAGTCCTGCTACTTTCCATGAAGTCATCCCAAAACTGTTCAGTGACTTAAGCCATTTATATCCACTGAACTCAGGGAAGTATTACTTTAAATTTTTATTTGTTAACTAATTGCATAATGGCTCAGATAGTCTTTTAATTTTTGTCATATTCTACATATTTTTGACTATGTCAGTATGTAGCTGATATTTGAATAAAGTGGTGGGTTAGGTATGCCAAACTCAATGCAACGGAAAACCTGTGTATAACTTTTGACTCTCCCAAAACTTAACTATTATTTGCCTACTGTTGGCCAGAAACCGTGGTGATAACATGAACAATGTCAAATATTTTTCATGTTCTATACATTCTATACTATATTCTTACAATAAAATAAGTGAGAAGAAATAAAATACTAAGAAAATCATAAGGAAAATACATTACATTATTGTATTTATTGGAAAAACCCACATATAAGTGGAGGCACATAGTTTAAACCCGTGTTGTTCAAAGGTCAACGTACTTCATTCCTGAGGACAGATACTATCTCCCTTAATTTCTCTTAATTATTTATAACCTATTCATAGCCTCCCATACTCTTTGGCAACCTTAAATTTGATTTTGAAGATACAGATTTAACTCAATCATCACATTACTGAAGCTCTTGTCTTCCCATGTTTTATTTATTTTCCATCAACACAAAAGGCCGGTTCTCAACTATTTGTAAATTATTTTCAAAGAGGTACATTTCACTAGAATTAATGGAGAAAGAGTTGTGCAGCACCTCTACCTATTTATTTAAAATATATGCATGACTTTGTGTGGAAGTAAAGCATAATAAAATTCATATGATTTTGCATACCCAGAGTAAATTTTCATTTTATCTTAGTAAATAATTTAAAAATACTTATGAAATCCTACTAAAGTTATCTACCACCACTCTTAAAATAATGTAGTATTCTTTTTTGAGACAATGCAGCAAAATCCATCAAATTGCTACATTAAAAATTATTTTAAAACTTTTATTCTAGAGGCGAGATCAACTGATCTGTATATGACAATATGGCCAGTAAGTGAAATATGACAAGTGGCATATCACAAATTCATCTTCCAACTATGCCAAAATATCAGGTAAAATGGCCTCCTCATAATTTGATGGAGCACTAAGGCAAGATGCTCAATAAAATGCAAAATTTTAGAAATTTCTTTCACTGAAATTTCTTTCTTCATTTTTAGTAATCTCAGATGGTTGGAAAATTGCAGAATGAAAATGGTAGACAGACAGCAGAATATTCTTTTCCATTTTTATAGTTATTAATGAGTTGAAATGTAAGCTTGTTGAGCTTATTAAATATCTCTGTACTTTACCGAACACTTTCATCTGCAATAGAATGCTTGCACTTGAGCTATATATCTTTTGAAATGAGCAGAATACAAAACAGACCTGATTTTCAGGCTGTCCTATCAATGAATTCTGTAAAGATTATTGTCTAAGTAAATTTAGGAACCTAACAAACAGGAGGCATTTAATGAAACTTTTTAAGACACACACTCTTTTTTTACTAAAGAGACCCAGACATAGCACCATATAGTGTAATTTATAAATTTTTCAATTGTTAACTTATTTTTCTAAATTATTTTCAGAACTTTCAGACATTTTCATTTCAAAACTATAAACATTAAAAATCAACAAGGACCGATTTTTCTTTGATTAGTGGGTCACTAAAAACTTTTAAACCTAAGTTTTGACCATTCATAGAGTCTTTTAAAATCATGAAAATTTTTGAAGCAACTATTTTATGAAACATATTTCAATTCATTTTCAAACAATAACTCACACATTGTGATAGAAAATATCATGTATTACTGGAAGTTCCCATAATAAAAGAACATCAAAACTGACATAAGCAAGAAAACAAACAAGGAAACAATTTCCATCTACTTTCAGGGTTCTGTGACTGACCTAACTGTTAAACAGAGATTAGCAAGAGAAAAGCATACAGAATTTGTTTACATATATGAGAGTCACCACAAGGGAATGAACACTGATAGAAGTGGCTAAACTAAAGTGCCTATAGACTAGATTGAACAAGTGACAATTATGGAAAAGTAACAAAAGTAACAAAAATATATGAGGAGAGGAAAGAAAGATGAGAGTTATTGTAACAAAGTCAGTACAGATTTCTTTTGCTCTTGACTCCCCATCTCTGTTGATAGAAATGTTTCTTTCCTCCTGGAATAGAGAGGGCACCCTTTACATGGGAGTTTCATCCTCTGCATTCAGGAAGAAAAGGAGAGGTCGGTATGCTCTTCTTATACCTCCTGTCTTTCAAGTGTTTTTGTTCAAGACAATCAAGATGCCAAAGTGGTATATTTTTGGATAGCAGGTCCTGAATTTCTTCACTGAGTAGAAACTAAAACCAGAGGGATTTTTTTTGTTTTTTGTTTTTTTAAGATTTTATTTATTTATTTGACAGGCAGAGATCACAAGAAGGCAGAGAGGCAGGCAGAGAGAGAGGGAGGAAGCAGGCTCCCTGCTGAGCAGAGAGCCTGATGCGGGGCTCGATTCCAGGACCCTGGGATCATGACCTGAGCCAAAGGCAGAGGCTTCAACCCACTGAGCCATCCAGGCGCCCCTAAAAAAAATTTCTTTACAAAGAAATTCTCCAGTTGAGTTTTGGCTGCATAGACCTACCCCAATAAAAATTAAAAGTAGTATTTTATGATTATTTCTATATTCAGAAGGAATAATCTTTTAAATGAAAAAAAATCATCTCCACATAAAGTTACGTATTTTCAGGATGCATTGGCATTTTGGATGTAAATAATTTCTTTGTCAAAGTTGTCTAAAATTGCTAAATAATAGTATAAAATATTCCATTAAGATAAAGCTGCCTATTTGTTCTTTTTTTTCCCAAGGTCTTTTCTATAAATTCAATCCATAATCAGGTCTTAGCAGGCCTATAAGGAAAGCATTCCCCTAAAAAAGTTATCTGTATATTTTCCACAAAAAACAAAGCTGAAAGATAATTTTATCTTTCACAAGACCAGAATATATCTGGCTTTAATATAAGATCAGAGAATATACTAGTGACATAAGAGATAACCAAAGAGATATGGCTGCTAAAGAAAAAAGTAAGCAAGAAATTAATCAATAACATTTATAGCATTGAAAGAGAGTTACTTCAAGTAGAATGGCTGCTGCCATGATCTGAGACTTTTATTCATTTTCTGTATCAATTTTGCTATTTATATTTTTTCTAAAAAAGGATTCACACATTTGATACTTTCATTAACCCATCACAGAAACTCTTAGGTTTAATCTGTTCTACTGGCTAAAGGGAAAAAAAAAATCTAATTTGTGAGAATCTTAAAACTTTTGGAAGTTACTTTCTTCTTTAAATTATAATTTTACAAATTGCTCTTCTCACATAGTTTTCTTTGCAACCTTTAACAAAAGAAAGAATTTCAACTATAATTCTACCACTAAAAAGAAAAAAGAAAAGAAATCAAGAGAAACATATGCAATGCTTAGAATTTAAACTGCCAGTTGTTAAAAAAGATCAAAAAATAATATTAGTCAAATCATCATACTTTTCTAGACATTTGCTAGTAATGTTCAACAGATTCAATAAGGATCTGATTGTATGTTTACTTAATGTAGATGACCCAGAAGTCAAAATAAATTTTTTTATTAAGTAGTTAGATTTTAACTTATTAAGTAGTTAGGTCCAAACAATTTAATACATATTAATGTTCTAATAAATTAATAGCCATGAAAAAAAAACACAAAAATTGGGAAAAAAAAGAGTATTTAATTCTTAACCAAAATTACTTACTATTCTGATGTGTGCCTGTTGATTACCATGCCCTTCTCAAATCTTATATTAAGATTCGACACTGCCACATTCATTTTCTGTTCCATAGTGATTTTTCAGAAGGCATTTGATTTTTTTTTAGGATTTATTAGTTTGAGAAAGAAAGAGAAAGAGAGCATGTGAGCATGAGTGGTGGGGAGGGGCAGAGAGAGAGGGAGAAGTAGAGAAGCAGACTCCTCGCTGAACATAGAACAGGACCCAGGGCTTCATCTCAGGACCCTGAGATCAGGTCCTGAGCTGAAATCAAGGTTAGATACTTAACCACAACTGAGCCACCCAGGCATCCAAGAAGGCATTTGATTCTTAACACAACAGATGTACAAATCATTTTTTGTATACGTATGATATAACTGAAAGGAATGCAGTGTATTCCAAAATTGAAACTGCTCTCTCTTAAGCCAGTAGTTCACAAGGTATCCAACAGATATAAAGCATCCTGGTGATAATTTTTTTTCAAAAATTATAAAATATAGCAAAGTACCCACTATGAGTTGCTTGACACACAGTTTAGGAAACCAGGACTTCAAGGGTTGGTCAGATTAAATTACTTTATATGTGTATATAAAAGTAAAGAGCCTATGTAGCTTATGTTATGAGCTTAATAAAAGTGAGCTGCTAAAATACTATGATTCACATTATAGTGACTACTATAGAATACTATGATTCACAATATACATTACCTAATGTGCATTATGAGTATACATAATATACATTATGAGTAAGATACCAGAATCTTTATAAATCTCATGCTTTTTCCCTTCTTCCCCATGCAAATTAATCTTTTAAATATAATATTTTAAATTTTTTAATCTTTTAAATCTTTCACATTTTTAAATATAAGTTAATCTTTTAAAATAAAAGGATTTGGATTTATTTTTGGTAAGACTAATATCTTAAACCACATTTCATGGGAAAGAGACCCTGAGATGCATATTGCTGTGTAGGACATGTGTTAGGAATGACTCTTGGGATCAATATTTACAAAGAAAATCTGGAAGAAGCAGAGGGTGAGCTGTGATACAGTGGCAACAAACAACTCAGCTAATCCCACTGGAATGCTAAGCATTGACTAGCCCTTTAGAGATGTTCCATCTTTGATGCAAGGAAACCAAGTTTTTAGACTTTATTGGATATGGCCTGAACTTAGGGAAAGCTTAGGATTTGGGGTGTAGCATCTCTCTTTGGCTGAGAGCAATTCCCCAAAACAGGCTTAGATTTGAGCCATCAGCTTCCGATGATCTTAGCAGATGTGGAATGAGTGCCCTCAGTCATTATGAAGGGTCTAAGTGGACACTACAGCAGCCACTAAATACAAGATAAATTGGGAGTTTGTATCCTAATCTGCAGCCCATCTTCATGGTAGCAGAACCCCAAGGAATCATGTGAATAAACCATTTATCCATCAAGTAAAGAACCTGCAGCAAGAGAGAGCCATTTTTAGCCTGACATGGCTAAAAATGGCTCTCTCTTGCTTGCCATGAGAAAGGTATTTGGGGGAGTTCTCTAATACCAAAGATACAATAGGATTATGATTCTCTCCAACTCTTACCAGGAATATTGAAGTGCATTCTAACCCAGCCCCCACTCTTAGGTACATACAGCCTGATTTCAGATTCTACACCGACTTTCTGTTTGCCTGGACCTCTACCTTATACTTCATATTGTATACCTTTTAAGATGTACCCCATTTTCACTTACAGTTATCTATCTCTGAGGGAACTTCACTGTATCTGTTGCTGAGATCTGCCCTTTCATGGTGTGTGTCTAGTTTTGAGTTCTCTGGCATATATCTTAGCCCATTGCTTATTCAATTCTTTTTCTCATGTTAAAAGTAAGCTGAAGTCTAAGTATACAGTGCTGATGGTAATGTCATAGTAAAAAAAAAAAAAAAATACCAACATTTTATGTTCTTATTTTAATTTGGCCTGACTTTTTGTTGAAGAACACGAATTGTACTTAGTGGTCATTAATTTCTTTATAAAATTCACAAACTACCTTTTAAAAAATCTATCCCACAATATATTTAGGAATCAGTTTCAGGTACAAATTCTTTTTTTGTGTGTGTTAATATTTCCTCATTTTAGTGATCAGTGTAATATTTCCTATGACTAGATTTATAGTACTGCATATAGTGAGTGTCCTTTCTCCGTAATTCCAAAGATTTCTAAGATTAAATTTTGTTAATAACTTTGGAAGTGGTTACTATGTACTCATCAAAATACATTATATTTTCCTTTTCTGGGACTGATTTCTAGCCTGCAAAGTTAATAAAAATGATACGTGACATACACAAAGTTAACCCATAAAATCTTCCTATAGATATTTCCCTATGTCTTGTCACCACTACAATAACTGTCACTCCCTTCTTTTCAGTGAGTTAATTTAGAAAAAAGAGTTTTGAAGATGGAAGAATCTCTGTAAGCACATGGCCCTGAATTATGATATGAAGGATAACCACTCACAATATTTTCAATCATCCAGTGTCGGTTCATGAACAAATTAGTTTGAAAAGATGATCACAGATAAAGTACTTACATATTTTCCATATTTTCAGTTAAATTCTGGTGATTCATCCACCCTCTTATATCCCTATTCTTTCAGTATTTTGTTCAAAACTTCATAACTTTCTGGTTTAATACAGAAAGCTTTCAAACTAATTTTCCAAACATGGGCTCTCCCATATAATCCACTCATCAATGCAGTCATTACGGACAATCCAGGGATCTTTTTGGGCCCAAACATTCTTTCCGTTTGTTGAATACCATCTTTTTCAGTGCTATTTAATAAGAATAATCAAATACTAAATAGCTATATTTATTAAGGAAAGAGATTATTAGGTAGAGATAGGAATATAAATGAATAGAATATTGACTTACAGTGACCCTTTCCTATAAGATCTATAAAAGATATTTCTATATATTTAATCTCTCTTCTTTGATCTTTTTTTGTGGTCTAATTCTATAAACATTTAGTTACAAGCCTAGTTCCTATGTAAGATTTCTTGGGTCCTTTTTTTAGGAGGATGGGGACAGGAATCTCTCAATGTAGATATAACACTATAGTGGATTAGAGATTCCTGACCTGTAGTGGATTTTACATTATAAAAGATGTTTAGTGATTGAAGGCAATTACTCCACAAATCATATGATCCACTAAAGTGGTATCAGAGGGAGCTGGGTTCACCCAAAACAAAGTGAAAATAAACCCAACAGTCATTTTCATTCCATACTTTTGCAAAATCAAAAGTTAATTTAGTCAGGTATTATATTATTACCAAGAAATGATAGGGATTTTATGGGTATTATAGTTAAGAGATATCTGTCCACAGACTAGAAAATTAATCCAGCAAAGAGGAAATAAAACAGATGGAAAAATAAAGACATACAGATTAAAGTGTGATAGATTATTAATCTCTGAAGCATGGAAACAAAAAAGGGTGTTGCCTATGTTACTCCAAGGAATCTCCCTTTAGACAGACAAAAAAGAGAATTTCCTCAAGGAGATTCTTTCCTTTGTGTTCTAAATTGAATAACTATCTTTGGATCAAAAGATTCATGAAATGCTAGTGAATTTTCACTATTATGCCAGTTAGATACACATATGAATTAAAACATAAAGTTGTATTTGGTCAAAGGTCCAACAGAAATGATAAGGCCTTAAAAGAACTTCAATGGGCTGGTAAAAATGGTGCTTATAAAACCAAATGTCTCCATAACCTGGCCAAAGACTACTACTGCCAACTGTAAAGCAAAAAATACCCAGTGTTAGATAGAAGCAACCAAATAAAGCAATTCCCAGCTATTCACAAAAATAGAGTGGGGCCAGCAGAACATCATTTGGTGATAATGTATCTAGACAAACAGAAAACAGACAAAGACAAGACAGGGAATTTCTTATAATGTTTTGAAAAGTTGACCATGGGAAAGTTTATCCTACAATACAGATATAATAAGACTTTCTGATATTTGCAGCCTTTGGATCTATCTTGAAAAAATAATTCTTGGACCTATGCCCACTCTGTCTTATGAACTCTTTCTACAGATTCAATACAAAGATGAAAAGAACAGCTAGAGAAATAACTCTAGCTGTATAATAATATACGGTCATATATATACACTATATATATACACACTATATATATATATATACCTATATACTATATATATAACTATATACTATATGTATAGCTGTATGTTATACACATACACTATACATAACTATATACAATGTACATATAGTATATATGTGGTATCAATTCATGAACACATAATTAAATGGCTTATAAAAAAGGGATCCCCATTCTCAGGAGATAAATTTAGCATTTGGGATCTAAACAATAAATCAATAATCTTGTTCATTAAAAAAGTAGATAGTTGGGACGTCTGGGTGGCTCAGTTGGTTGGGCGGCTGCCTTCGGCTCGGGTCATGATCCCAGGGTCCTGGGGTCGAGTCCCACATCGGGCTCCTTGCTCGGCGGGGAGCCTGCTTCTCCCTCTGCCTCTGCCTGCCTCTCTGTCTGCCTGTGCTCACTCTCTCTGACAAATAAATAAATAAAATCTTTAAAAAAAAAAAAAAAAAAAAAAAAAAAAAAAAAGTAGATAGCAAATATTTTCAGTTATGGGAACTATATTGTTTCAGTCCCAGCTGTACAATTCTGCTATTGCAGCAGGGAAGAAGTCATAGACATAAATAAACAAATATAGCCTGCGGTCCATATCTTGATAATCCTTGATCAAGACAAACAGAAATCAGAACTCAGACCAAATGTGGGGCTTAATTAACTACTGTGGTCATAGAGATCCTTAGACGGGATATAAGGCCTTAGGGAAAGGCACTGTTTCTAAGTAGAATATAGTGATATTATAGTAATATTATTCTAAGTAGAATATAGTAATATATGCCAGAAAGAAGACAATGGGAAGCCCTTAGTGTGATCTTCAGAACTGACAATTATATTCCCCCCCAAAGACCAAAAACAAAACAAAACAAACAAAATAAAATTTAAAAACCTGTTGAATAAATCAATCTTAATTGATTAAATATGCTGTAGTAACCAAGAACAGTACCTTGACACAGTCTTAGTAAAGTCTCAGAATAAGTTAAGATTATAAATCTTACTTCAAGTGCTTTTAAATTGGGTCTTTTGAGATGGGCAAACTTTTAGAATTAAAAGTTTTTTGTTTGTTCATTAGTTACATAATAGTAGAGGATCTGTAGATAAAGCAGGGTGAGGATTTTAAGGTAACTTTGGATGGAACTATTGTCATGATAAATAAGCTGTTTCTTCAGATATGAAAAATATTGTCTGACAGCTCTTTGCTCAGATGAGCAAACTGTTTCCTCAGATACTTTTGTTGCAACAATCTCCTGAAGCAAACAGTAAAGTTATTTATTGGTTTGCAGTCTTAACTTCCTGGGTGAGGATTTCTTGGAACAAATATTTAAGTTATATTGACACAGGTGCTCCTATTTCTAAGGCAGAAGGCACACTTTCAGAACAAAAGGTGCCAACCAAATGATATTATAGATGCTCACCCTACAGTAGTTATTGTCTGCTTACTTATCTAACCCCAATTAGTCAGTAGATTCTGTGGAATCTACAAAAATGTAAATATTTTTTACATTTACATACAAAATTTGCATTTGCATTTACATTTATATGTAAATTTACATTTATATACAAAAAAAATAAATATTTTAATTTCCAGATCTGTAATAATTATGGCTATCAATTTTAAGGTATTTTTATTTGATAGGAAAAAAAATATAAGTAAAAGTAACCATGGTGATACTGTAATATACCACCCAAATCTCTATTCTGGAATAAAGATGTTATGCCCCACCTACAGATAATGTTGTCAACTGACAAGTCTTAGTTGTAAGCCCCAGCTCAAGAAAACTATTTTTCCCAAGTTCATATTCCTTCTGTGAAAATCCTCCTCCAGTGACCTATCACACGGGAGTATAAAAACCCTTATCCCAGCTCAGGGCTCTTTCACAATACCACCCTAATTCCAGATGTCCCTGTGGGGGTCAGGTGAAGTCTTTTTTGGGACCACATTGCCTACAATTCTGTTTGTCCAATCTTCTTTACATTCCTTGTTTCCCAAAGATGTTGATTCTAAGAGCATTCTGCCATAAATATCCTTCATTTTTAGCTGTGGGTTGAATTCTGTTTCTTATAGAACCAAATTTGAATGTGCGGGGGACAGGAATAGTCAAAAAACAAATTTAAGATGAAATTTTGGAGTTGTAACACTTTCTGCCTTGAAAATAACAAGAATCCTACTGGAGGTGGATAAAGCATAGATATTACCTGATATTACCTAAAAGGTAGGTATGTAATTTATAAAACTTTCATTGGTGGTCAATCAATACAGTATATTATAAAATGAATACATTCACTGACACAAATTATGCAATGTTGAGAAGTATAATAAGGGAGAAATAATGGCTATTAAGACATAGAATTAGGTCGCTGTATCTATGTGTGTATTTTTTTTTTTAAGATTTTATGTATTTATTTGAGAGAGAGAGAGAGAGCATAGGCAGAGGGATTGGGAGAGGGAGAATCAGGCAGGGAGTCCAATGTGGGGTTAAATCCCTGGATCTGACTAAGCCACCCAGGTGCCCCCTATGCTTGTATTCTTAATACAATCTGGAAAAGTAATAAAAAGCTGAGAATAATTACTTATCAATTAAAAATTAAGTATACTTTTACATATGGATGTAAGTAATGAAAAGAGCATTTTTTTTTTTTTTTTCAAACTCACTACATAGCTGAGGTTGCAGGACAACAAACTGGGCAAATACAAGGATAGATGATTTCTGTCAAGAGAGAGTAGATGTGAGTGCTTGCTCATCTGGGTAGCTATAAGTTGATCAGTAAAAACAGTTCCGATAGAATAGTTGACATATTAGTAAATGTTGCAAGTGACTTTAAATATTTGTAGGTATTATAATTCTGAGACCTGGGACTATAAAATTGAGGAAATTGTAGGTCATCAAGTTTTTGCACTCAAAATTTGGACTTTTTTTAAATTTGCATTATTTGTTGACTTATTTTTAAATAATATATTATCTTTGTCAAGAATTTAAAAAATTGAGGAAATCTACATCCTCTTGAAGGTTATTTCTACACAAACATCACTGAGCACTCACAGAAAAGATCAGAAAAAGCTCTAAGTATTCACTGAGGTACAAAACTGGGGTAGGGAAATAGCAGCTGTGCAGAAAGTATAAAAAATTCCACCAGGATCTTTCTTTCCTACTTCTACCATGAAACAAAGCCTTTGTATATGGGTTTAAGGACACAAAGTATTGCTGCCTTCGTTGTCAGTGAAGACTCAGTGCATCTGGAGGAAGGAAGAATGTGGAAAGAAAACTTTTCCTAAGGAAAGGACAAGAATACACATTTGCCCATAACAACAGTCATTAAAAAGTGAGGAAAAATAAGGGCACATTTTTGAGACCCAGGAATACAGTACATCCCTAAGGGTGAGGTTTAATTAGAACAACAGAGAATTAACTCCTCCAACTATCTTTCTAACTGTTAAGCCAACTAACTGAATAATAAGCAATAGCAGATTTCTCCTGGATGAAGCACAGAAATGGAATAAGAGAATTCAAACAACTTTCCAAAAGGCATAGCAAAAAGAAAAACTTAAATTTCACACTTCAACACAGTTACTCTAAAAAATCAAACTGCACCTAAACACAAAATATATCCACAGGAATCTAAAACCAGTGGCTCCCTGAGAGTAGCCATAGCAACGAAAACAAAATAAAGCAAAACAAAACAAAAAAACAAAACAAAACAAAACATAAATCTATACATACTCAAATTATACTAACTTCATAGAAGGAAAGGAGTACACATTCCCAGGCATAAAACTATCTCAGTCTGTACTGTCCCACACAGATGTCAGGCTTTTAATAACAACAACAAAAAGACATAATAAAAGGTAAGAAAATGGTCACTCAAAAGATAACAAAGCAATCATCAGAACCACATACAGGCATTATGTGACACTGACATTAAACTGACAGAATTTAAATACCTATATTTAATATGTTAATGATGCTAGTGGAAAAGGTGTAAAATCAGATAGGAAATTTTAAAAAGGAGATGAAAACTAAATGGAAAGTTAAACAGATATGATATAAATTTTTTTTAAAAGCCATGAAAAATGTCTTTAATAGGCACTTCAGTATATTCAACATATTCAAAAAAAGATTAATGAATTTACAAAGCAGTCATTAAAAGTCATCCATACTGAAACACCATGAGGAAAAAGAAGTAAAACTAGAAAAAGATCAACAAGAGCAATGAATCAACATCAAATATTGTAATATACATGTAACTGAATCCCAAAAAGAGAAGGAAAAAATACATTAAGACATAATGGATGAAAATTTTCCAAAATTAATAGCAAAAAACAAGCAACAGATCCAAGAATCTCAGAGAAAACTAGGCAGGATAAAGGCTTCTCCAGCAAAATCACCTAGATAGATCATATTCAAGTCCTTCCAGCAAAAGATAAAGGAAAAAATCTTGAAAGAAACCAGAGAAAAGAGACATTATGCTTGGAAGGAAAAAATTAAGACATACAGAAAACTTCTAGTGTAAAATTATGAAAGTTAGAAGACAATAGAATGATATCAATAAACTGATAGAGAGAGGACTGTCAATCATTACTCAAAATTCTATCCCCAATCAGGACAACGATAGGCTGATAATGAAGATAAAATAAAATAAAAATGCATAAGAATAAAGCATGAAAGATCTGGAAAGACTATTAAAATGAATTTTAAAACAAATTGTGCCCCTAGAGAAATATTTTATAATGATAAAAGTGTTCATTATCATGAAGATATATTTTTAAATATACATACATAAAAACAATACAGGAATATAAGAAGCAAACACTGAGAGAACTAAAGGGAGAAATAGGCAAATGAACAGTAACAGTTGGAAACTTTAATACCCCACTCTTAATGATATATAAATTTACTGGATGAAAAATTAGCAAAGAAGACATAGTAAATAAGAATAAATGGAAGAGTAAAGCAACCTCAGGCTAAGAAGGGCATGGTAACCAATGTTCTAGAACCCCCAGGGATTAGGTTTCAGAACATAA
Source organism: Martes martes (assembly GCF_963455335.1). Taxonomy (NCBI): domain Eukaryota; kingdom Metazoa; phylum Chordata; class Mammalia; order Carnivora; family Mustelidae; genus Martes; species Martes martes. Next base: position 106,884,063 of record NC_137893.1, on the reverse strand, counting down.
AATAAAGCATCAGGTCAGGGGAATTAAGAATGTATACCACTGGGGGCGCCTGGGTGGCTCAGTGGGTTAAGCCTCTGCCTTCGGCTCAGGTCATGATCTCAGGGTCCTGGGATAGAGCCCCGCATCAGGCTCTCTGCTCAGCAGGGAGCCTGCTTCCCCCTCTCTCTCTGCCTCTCTGCCTACTTGTGGTCTCTGTCTGTCAAATAAATAAATAAAGTCTTAAAAAAAAAAAAAAAAAGAAGAAGAATGTATACCACTGGATGGAAATGATGGCTGTCTTGTTACAGTCCTGACATTAGCGCAGTTGCAATGGTTCATACTTACTCCACTAACCTTCACCTTCTAAGTATCTTAGCTAAACAGGTTCCTTTGGGATCCATGAGGAACTACTCCCAGAACCTATTCAAATAAGTGGACTGTAGTTTACATTATAATGCACTGCTCAGATGTCCTTTCAAGAATAAACTCCCCTGCACCCCAGCCCTTCACTGACTCAATAGTGAGTGCTGCCAAAAGACATTTTCAGTTTTAAGCCCTATTGGCAACTGCTATGTTGAAGAAAACTATCTTGACAAACATTAGTATTTCTCCCAGGGGCAGCCTCACTCAATGACTTATCAACATGGGAATAAAATGCCCTGGTTATCTCTTCCCAACTGGAAGCAGTTCTAATGGGTCGTCACAGCTCCAGAGCATCCCAAGGGTACCCTTTTTGCTGGGAGTGCAACTCATCTCCTTTTGCCCAGTTCTTTATTTTGCTCCCTTCTACATATGTTGATCTCAAGACAACCCCCCAATAAACATCCTTCAGGCTAATCTGTCTCAGAATCTTTTTCCTAGTACCTGGGAACCCAACCTGCCTAGCAAGGTCAGCAATTCTTTACCTCACTCTCTGTGTAGATCTGTACACTACCTTCTCCCACCAGCAGGCATTTCATCTTTTGGCTCTTAGAAAGGGGAGCATGCATTTTTTGGCCTTCCTCACTTCTCAAGTCTCAGTTTGTCTCAGGTTTACCTGACCAAAAATGCTCCACATTTTCATGTATAAAAGCTTTTAGCATAACCAGTACCTTGAGCAATTACTCAGATTTCTTAGGGTTTTATTCCTTTCTCTCTCACTGATAGAGCCTCATACTGTTTTATCAGAATTTCCTTAACACATTTTCCATTCATTTTAAGCTATGGTCACACCTAAAGGCTGTTGGAATTGTATGCTATACTTTCCATGACCTTTTTGAAATCTATTTTCCTAATATCTTTTGTTCAAGTCTGACAATTCTTCACATTACTTTCCTTGTCTATTATGAACACTAAAATGAAGCAGCCTCTTCTTTTTAGGTTCTTTCCACATCATAAATTCATTTTTCATTTCTGATCACATTAAAAGCAAAGTAGCAATATCTATTGTCAATTCTACTTTCAAAGAGATGAAAGCACCTTGATTTTTCTCTCTGCCAGTGTTTTATATCTATTAGATATAAAAACCAGAATACATATTTACAATATTAAAAAAGCCATGTTATAAATCATCTGATAATTTAATATTTTATTTTTATTGTGGTCAATTTGCCACAATTATGTTTGCTGTAAATAATCTTACATACATCTTCATTTCTCTTTTAGTTTATATATGACTGCTATTTTTTAAGAAATACAAAACTGTCTTAAAGCATATTAAAGGATTACTGAATAAACAGAGCAAATTTACAGAAAAGTGATCAACATATAATCACTTTATTCTTTATTTACCCTTTACACATCAATATTTATTAGTTGCCTACTATGTGCCAGCTGCTATTATAGCCACTGGGGATACCAAAGTGATAGAGAAAAAGAGGAAAAAAGAAAAAGAACAGAGAAAATCTCTGTTTCTATGGAATTTATAATCTTGTGAAGTAACATAGATGACAAACATAATGAATAAGCTAATTAATTACTTAGAACCAGGGACAGACAGGCAAATTCTTTTTTTTTTTTTTTTCCTATAAAGAGCCAAATAGTAAACGCTTTAGCTTTTGTTGTCAATACTGTCTTTCTCATAACTATACAAATCTGTCACTGTAGGGACAAAGCAACCATAAACAATAAATAATTAGGCATAGTTGTAATACCAATAAAATCTTATTTTAAAAAAAGTACTATGGAGAAAAACTAAGTAGGATAAGGGTGATAAGGAGTGTGTGTGGTTTCAAACAAGGTAGTCAAGGGGTGCTGGGTGGCTCAGTTGGTTAAGGGTCTGCCTTCAGCTCAGGTCATGATACTGGGGTCCTGGGATAGAGTCCCAGATCCGGCTCCTTGCTTAGCGAGGAGCCTGTTTCTCCCCTCTGCCTCTGCCCTTGTTTATGCTCTGTCTCTTTTTCCCTCTCACTCACTCAGGAAATAAATCTTTTTAAACAAACAAACAAATACATAAATAAATAAGGTAGTCAATTGATCTTCACTTTGAAGGTAATATTTGAGCAAATTTTAAAAAGGTAAGAGAGTAAGCTACCTGAATATCCGAAAGAGTAGCCCAGAGGACAAAGAACATGCATAAATAAATCTGTTAATTGTTGAACTACAATGTGACATACTAGGGCTGACAGTTTGTTTGTACAATATGGTTGTCTTTTTTTTTAAAATCTGTTAGTGCCTGTTCTGTGCCTGTACCATATAAGTTATTAAATAGTCCGACACTACCAAAACATACTACCAAATGAAAAACATGGAACTGGGGCGCCTGGGTGGCTCAGTGGGTTAAAGCCTCTGGGCAGAAGATATGAACAGACACTTCTCCAATGAAGACATACAAATGGCTACCAGACACATGAAAAAATGTTCATCATCACTAGCCATCAGGGAGATTCAAATCAAAACCACATTGAGATACCACCTTACACCAGTTAGAATGGCCAAAATTAGCAAGACAGGAAACAACGTGTGTTGGAGAGGATGTGGAGAAAGGGGAACCCTCTTACACTGTTGGTGGGAATGCAAACTGGTGCAGCCACTTTGGAGAACAGTGTGGAGATTCCTCAGGAAATTAAAAATAGATCTTCCCTATGACCCTGCAATTGCACTGCTGGGTATTTACCCCAAAGATACAGATGTAGTGAAAAGAAGGGCCATCTGTACCCCAATGTCTATAGCAGCAATGGCCACGGTCGCCAAACTGTGGAAAGAACCAAGATGCCCTTCAACGGATGAATGGATAAGGAAGATATGGTCCATATACACTATGGAGTATTATGCCTCCATCAGAAAGGACGAATACCCAACTTTTGTAGCAACATGGACAGGACTGGAAGAGATTATGCTGAGTGAAATAAGTCAAACAGAGAAAGTCAAGTATCATATGGTTTCACTTATTGGTGGAGCATAACAAATAATATAGAGGACAAGGGTAGATGGAGAGGAGAAGGGAGTTGAAGGAAATTGGAAGGGGAGGTGAACCATGAGAGACTATGGACTCTGAAAAACAACCTGAGGGTTTTGAAGGGGCGGGGTGGGAGGGTGGGGGAACCAGGTGGTGGGTATTAGGGAGGGCACAGATTGCATGGAGCACTGGGTGTGGTGAAAAAACAATGAATACTGTTACGCTGAAAATAAATAAAAAATTAAAAAAAAAAAAAAAAAAAGCCTCTGCCTTCGGCTCAGGTCATGATCCTAGAGTCCTGGGATCAAGCACAGCATCGGGCTCTCTGCTCAGCAGGGAGCCTGCTTCCTCCTCTCTCTCTGCCTGCTCTTTCTCTGCCTGCGTCTCTGCCTACTTGTGATCTCTGTCTGTCAAATAAATAAGTAAAATCTTTAAAAAAACAAAAAAAAGAAAGAATATCATGGAACTGTAGGTCATGAGTTTGTAAATCTGGAAATCACAAATTCAATAATAAATTCTATATTTCATACGTCTTTCGATTTACATATCACTGAATCCACAGACAAAATTGTAATTATTTATAGGCTTCATTTTTTAAAATACTTACCAAATATGGCAGTTTGAAAAGAAAATATATTCCTACCGATAATAGAATTTTCTCAGGAAGTAAACTAAGATGATTATAAAAGCAATTTCACTATCTTTAAAATGCAACAAAAAAGCTTGAGAATTTCCTTTCCTGACATCATCTATATTTCATTATATTCATTAATAATTCATAATCATGAGATATATTTAACATCATGAAAAATAAATATTTTTTAGGATTTGTACCAGTTCTTTTTACTGGGAAATAGTTTGTAATAATATAATACATGCTAGTATATTTTAATTTCCACTCTGCATGAGGGAGGGATTTTAAGTCATTTTTTGAGAGCTTATCAAATTTATTGATGACTCTAAATTATGAAAACTGTTTTTAAATAAAATTTCATTTATATGTGTGGTATATAAAAATATAGAAAAATGTATTACTTAAAATGTTAGCAGAATATTTCAAATTTAATATTATCTTTTCCCTCCCCATTTTTGTGTCATTAATCATTAGGGAAAGATTAAGAATATCTACAGCACTTAAAGAGTTTTTATTTAAAAGCATACTGATACTTTATAGTTGATTAATATTTTCCATCTTTTTTCACTGCCATGCCCTCTCCTATCACAATGCTGCCAAGTACATACAAAAAGCCCAATTCCATTATTGCCAAAAATAGCAAGAGGAAAACAAATATAGTTGACCCTTGAACAACATGAATTTGAACTACGTGGTTCCACTTACATGCAGATTTTTAAATAAATACATTATTATAAATGTATTTTCTCTTCTTTATGATTTTGACGTTTTCTTTTCTCTCACTTATTTTATTGTAATATTGCAGGAGATAATACATATAATATACAGAATATGTGTTAACCAACTGTTTATGTTAGTAAGGTTTCTAGTCAACAGTAAACTATTAAGCAGTTTTGGGGGAGTCAAAAGTTATACAGGGATTTTTGACTATACAGGGGTCAGTGCCTCTACCCCCCTGCACTGTTCAAGGGTTGACTGTAGAGCATTTACAAATTATAGCCTCCACTATAGGCATTTTTAATTCAGATGTTTATTTAAAGAATATGATTTTGAATAAGCAGCTACCAGGTGGCAAAACTGAATAGCCAATTTTTAGAACTTAAAATGCCTTTTTTTTTAACTTTTTTTTTTTAAGATTTTATTTATTTATTCGACAGACAAAGATCACAAGTAGGCAGAGAGGCAGGCAGAGAGAGGAGGAAGCAGGCTCCCTGCTGAGCAGAGAGCCCAATGTGGGGCTCGATCCCAGGACCCTGGGATCATGACCTGAGCCGAAAGCAGAGGCTTCAACCCACTGAGCCACCCAGGCGCCCCTTAAAATGCCTTTTAAGAATTCCAAATGGAGAGGTGCCTGGGTTGGCTCAGTCAGTTAAGCATCTGCCTTCAGTTGAGGTCATGATCCTGGAGCCCCAGGATCGAGCTCTGGGGTTCCAGTATCAGGCCCTGCAGCATGCTCCCTGCTCAGTGGGATGTCTGCTTCTCCCTCTGCTCCTCACCTGGCTCTTATGCTCTCTCTCACTCTGTCTCTCTAAATAAATAAAATCTTAAAAAAAAAGAAAGAATTCAAAATGGAATGATTGTTTTATCAAAATAATTTTTATATAAAATATATAAATTCTTTGTAAATGGTTAAGAATGTAAACTCCTTAGTCAGACTACCTGAATTACAGTCTGGATCCCAATAATAATAATATGACTTTTCAAAAGTTCTTTAGACTTTTTGTGCCTTAGTGTGCCTACTCTTTAAAATAGAGTAGTTTTTAAGTTTTTAAGGTGGATTAAATGATGCAATACTTGTAAAGAGAGTTTTGCACAAAGCATATGCTATATGAATATTTTTAAATATATATTACTTATATATATTTAAATATATTATATATATAATTTTTTTGGAAAATAGATATCATAACAAGCATACTTCAGTACTATCAGTATAAAGGACATGTGAGTTATGGGGAATGATAATAAATATTTGTGATTCTTCTATAATCACTATAAACAAATTTAAATACAAAGAAGAGACAATGGCATAGTCCCAATTTTTTCTATAGATAATTGTATGTCTGATACAACTAATCTAAAACTGATAAATCTAATAATCTGACTCTTCGAGCCTCAAAACATAAATTCATAAATATATCAGTAGTCATTTTAAATTTTCTACATTTCAAAGAAATATCACTATCCCAGTGTTTCATGTAAAATGATTATACATTATTCCAAACATTTTAAATAACACTAATAGGTAACTGAAATTGAAGATATTGTTAACCATACTTTGCTGATGAGTAAAAACTCTAAAACGTTTGTAGCAAATTTGGAGTGGATCTAGTCTAAAATTCCCTATTGTTTCCATTATAGACCCCTATTTCATTAATATGTACTTCCTAAAATTATGTGATTACAGTCTTCCAACATTTTGCATAGGAATCAAGAGGAGGAAGTCATGGAAGGACAAAATTTCATTAGAGAAAAATAAAGGTTACCTGACTTCAATATTTTAAAATAATGGAGAAAGTGATTTAATTGTGGAATAAGTGAAGTAAATAAAGGAAAAAATGAAATAGGTTCTCAAGGCAAAACTGTCTCAGAATTCAGCTGAGACAGTGGTTTTCAACAAGAGAGGTAAGGAAAGAAGAGCTGAGGGAAAGAGGGACAAAGAATTAATATCTCCTCAGGCTTATTTTTGGACCCTTATATTGAATGGGGGTTGAATATTGCTCTACTGAGAGGAATCCAGAAATGTGAAGCTTTCTGTAATGACGACTCCTAACTACAAGTTATTGCCTTACCCAAAGTTCCAATAAGAATTCCTCAAAACCCACAAATTTTTTTCCAACAGATTTTAAGGAATGTGAATGTTTTGTGGATTAGGAATTTTATAGAAAGTATTTTACCATACAGGCTTAATTATTATGCTCTTCAAAATCTTTATAGTTCTGCATTATTCACTAATAGTTTTTCACAAGCATGTAGGAATTATTTAGCTTAGAATTTAATTTCCTCTAAACTTTTGAAAACTCAGAGAACTGGCAATCCCTTCTTTCCTAATAACTTCCCTGTACTTGAAAGAAATACATGTTTACAAACCAGAAAGTTCCCATTGGAAAATAGCACCATTTTATGCAACCATTGTCAGAATCATTTTTATTTGAGTTACCGCTATCAGTGTTGTATAAATGTGTTAGGCTGTGAGTAACAAAAACTAGAAAATGATGCTTAAAATAAGACAGTGACTAACTCATTTCTCTCAAATAATGAAATATACAGTTGGCCTTTTCAGGCCACCTCAATGATGTTACTGATTTCCTACTTGCTTCCATATATGTGCTCTGCCATCCTTGGGCTTCCATCCTCAAAAGTGACCTCATGCTTACAAGATAATCACTAGGATTCTTACCAACCCATTGGTTTTTCAGGCAGCAAGAAAGAAGATAAAACGACACATGCCAGTCGACTTAAACTCCCTCTGCTTTTTGAGTTCCTGATTATCATGAACAAAAACTACTGTTAAAGCTCACCAATCAGGTCTCGGTTACAAGCTAGCCCTATTCGCACAGCCTGTTTGTACATTCTTTGCCAGGCACATTCCACTCCCACCAAAATCAGCTTACTTTTGGTGAAAAAGATGAGAACTGATAAAGAATAGGCAAGCAGCAGTTTCTGTCACAAGAATTAAGGAAAGTGATTAGATAATTCTGAGTAGATGAATTAAAAAAAAAAAAAAAGGAACTGTGGAATCGGGTAAGGGAGATTGGGTCACTTGGCATGGAGCTCAGGTCTCTGAATGCCAGGAGGAATGCAGGCAGGCAATTGCCATGACTGGGCAGGTCTGCCAGTTTGTTGTTATGATCCAAGCAAACAAGACATCTTGGCAACAGAAATATTGGCTCTAGAAAAGATCATGTCTGCAGTGCTAATTGGGCATAGTTCAATTTGGAATGATAAGAATCTGGTCATATAACCAAATTCCCTGTACAGCTTGGATCTTACCAGTCACAGTTACATTTCTAACCTTCTTTTACATTTATATTTTTCCTCCAGTGAAAATTACTTTAAAATTGAATTCTTTATCAGCTGCCAAATTAACAAATCTATTATTTTTTTCTGCCTTATGAGAAGAAAATGAAGTAAACACATTTCCTCAAAAATTTTTTGCCATCCATCCACATGTAACAATCTTGCATGATTTCAGACACCTAAGTAAACAGAGTCAGAATTCAAACCCATTTCTGTCTCAGACCAACTTACAAGTATTTAACCACTATACTATACTGTAATTTCTCTAGGATTTTGCTGAACTGCTATTTTAATGGCTATAAAGTGCCTGGATGATGTACAAAATCAAATTGCACTATTCATGCATCAAAGCACATGGGAAACTACATTTAAACCTCGGCAAAAATCGCTATGACTGTCATTAGCACCTTGCTGGGCAACTCTGATGGAAAAGCGTCTTAAGCCACAAATATAGGGAAATGCTAAAGAAACTAGGTTTCTTGGAAAAGAGTATATAGGAGGACTACTTGCAGAAAAAGTGATTAGAATTACTTGAGCTCATTTCAAAAGTCAGAGCGAGGTCATATTGCTGGAATCTACAGATAAACTGACTTGCCCATAAAATCATAGATACTCTAGGACATCAGGGATACTCCATGCCTGGGGCTGTATAAACAATCTGAATGAAATACATTGTATTTATTTGCTTGTTTGTTTGTTTATAGCAAGAATTCATGTGAAAGATTAGATATTTGGGCTAGCCTCACATTTTTACTAATTCAGATTTTTTATCATTTCGATGAACTAGTTGAGTGGCATTTTGGGGGCTGTAGGGAGAACAGAAAGTCAGTTAAAGAGAACACTGCTTTCAAAGTGTGCATATCATTCCAGTGTCATCAGACTTATGTGGAGGCTTGAAAGAAGTGATTAAGGAACCTTATCTCAAACCTACTAAGTAGTAATCTCCAGAGTGAACACCTGAAGTTTTTTATGAGCTTCACAAGATGATTCTTTGTACACAAAACAGCTGAAAAATGTTGGTATTGAGGACTGACATTCTTGTATTTCTTGTTCATTACTTTTATATGATGGCAAATGTGTGGCATTGTAATCTCTTTCTCACTCTCCCATGCCAGTTGCCTCTATCACTAATTATTAACAAGGTACCCTTGACTGAACCCAGATTAAGTCTTAAGATCCTTCTCAACTCTATACTCAGCAAGACTTATGAACTGGCATGCCATCTGTCAACTTGATGCTAATTCTCAATAAATACTGATAGAATTTTGTTTAATAGGATTACTACTGTACTTACATACAGTTGGTGAAAATTGCAAGTTTGAAACTCCTTTATGGTCTCCAAACTGAAGAAAATGGGTAAAGCTCTAATTTGTGTTTCCTTTCTTGTTAATAAAAGAACACTTGCCCCTAGCCTAATGTTGAGCTTTAACTAACTGAAAGAGCCCTAGTCAATTATCAACTAAATTCTCCCTCCTTTTAAGTGAAAACATGACTCTGAGTCTATGAATAGGCAGTGTTGGGACACTAAAGGTCCAGATTTACAGAAAATTAAGAACAGGATAAGGACTTTGAAAATCCAGGATCATGTGAAAAACATTTATAGGCACCAGATACTAAGTATACTGTAAGCAGAAACAAGTCTCTATAGGGGAGTGGAAATACCCAAAACAAACAAAAAAACAAACAAACAAAAATAAAAACACAAAAAAAGGTGAGTGACAAGCCACCAGTTCTAGTCATTTCTATAGAAGAGCTGATTTTACTTCATGTTATACTCCATTTCTTGTTTATGGGTGCCATTTCTTGCATATGGGTATTTTATTCATTGTTAAAATCATTTTTCTATCAACTAATTTGAGTAGGATTTCCTCTCCTTGTTACCAAACATGCTATGAAAAAGACAAAATTTTGTATTTATTGAAATAAACTAAACCCATATAAAAGTAAAAGGTACTTCTGTTTCAATAGAGGTATGAAATTTCTTTGCCACTGAAATGTATAATTATATATATTCAGTAGGATATATTAGCTTTTCACACTTGGGTAAGATGTGACTGAAAAAATAAATCATGTGATTTTAAAATCTAGATATCAGTTATATTACTTCAAAACACTTTAAAAGCATGGGATGGAATAATATAATTCTTCTTAACAGATTTTTAAGCCTGAAAGCTTCACTTAACTTCCTTAAGCCAAGTCAAGGTCAACCATTCATGTGAATTATGTGCATTATACTTAGAGTAGAAAGAAAATGATATTGGTCAATTTCTCTGTATACTAACTACATTCTGATTTAATATGTAAAATTTAAGAAACTTTTAAGACTCACATGTGCATTAATAAAAATAAAATTTCAGTTTATAAGACTTGTGAGTGCCAATATCCACTTGCTTTTATATTGAATACGTTAATTCTCTTGCAAAGTGAAACATAACTAATTGATTCTGGAATCAGTTGATATCCATCTGTATTTGATTATTTGATGGTAGTTTATTTTTCCACCAAGCCAGCATATTTTGGAAAACTTTCTTTAGCTAATATATCATAACTACCATTGTTTTAGGTTGTAAAGTAATACATATGCACTCTATGGAATATTTTAAAGTAGAGGATGGAAAAATTACATATCAGAGCTACCTAGGAATAATCTTTTCTTCTTCCTTACCTCTTACCCATGTCAGAAATATTACCACCTATACACAGTTACTTAAGGGGATATCAACATTGCTATATTGGAATAATACCGTATTTCAGAAATTAGAAGAAGGTTAAAGTTAAAAAAAAACAGTATGTCTCTAATATTCTACTGGAAAAACACTGTTACCTCTATGCCACTAGCATACCTTTCAAATAGCATTAAAAAAAATTATGGTAATGCCTACCTTCTCCTACCTCTTGTTCACTCTTGACTCTAACCTTCCCATCATGGCTAACAACAAAATAATTCTTGAAGGTTTAGCATGCCTTCACTAAGATAGCAAACAAACCCTCTTTCCTATTTCTTTTCCTTCTACTTCTTCTCACAGTATTACTCAATACAACAATCTGTTAGTCTCAATTTTTTTCCTTTTCCTCACTGTCCATATCCAGGTCACCATAACACTGTATTGGAAAAGTGTTTTCAAGCTATTTTTCTAGAGTTCCAATGCAAGCCCTCAGCCCAGGAACCATTATATATTATCTGAATTTTTAAAAGAAACAGTTCCTGAAAATCCACACCTTTCTATCCCAATTCGACTTTCACTTCCCTACTTAGAACAACTCAGTAACTTCCTATTTTTTTTTTCAAAAAATAATAATCCAAACACATATTCACGGTCTTTCAGGTCCTGCATGTCTGAATACTTTCTGTCTCTCTACCTTCATCACACACTAAGTTCAAATCACTTAATTAGTCCAGGATACCACAGGCATAGCTCTTAGAAATCTGCTATACATGCTTTTTTTTTTTTTTTTTTCCTTTCCTCCTGGAATTTTTTCTCTCTTTTCTCTGCAGAGCCAGCTTTTCTTCATCGTTCAGGACTTGCCCTACCTGACTTGCTCCCAGAACCATCCTGACAATACTTTCTGTGGTAGGTCTGTCCATACCCATTAATTTCCATCTTGCCTACTTTTTGGTTGCTTTTATAGCATTTATTCTAGTTACTAAATACTTATTTTATATGATAATTTTATCTATTCCCAAAATTGAATGTAAATTCCCTGAAGGCAAAGATTGTTTCTATATTGTTCACTCATGCTCTCTAGAGTCGGTCATAGTACCTACTGCATAATAGATTCTCACTAAATAGCTCTTGAACATATAGTTGAACAAATGACAATGGCTGATACTTTTGTGTGTTCATTCCAGGTTTTTCCTTGCTTATAAATAGTTTTGTGTTCATAAATACTATATCTTAAGACATTTCTATATCCTAAATGTCTTTTTGAGATATGGAAATGTAAATAAATACAAAATATAGTATAAAACATTGGTTATACAACCAGGTTTGAGCAACACATTTTTAGTTTATTTTCTTATACTGTATTTCCTAAAAATTATTTTCCTAAAAAATTATTTCCTAAAAAATTATTTTTTAGTTTTCATTATTAAATAATTTTAGAATTACATATTTGTAAAAATGGTGTTCCCATACATCTCTACCTAGATTCTCCGAATGTTAACATCTTATATAACCATAGTGGAATTAACATTCATATAATATCACAAATTATAACTTAGTTCTAATTTTACCAGTTTTTCCACAATTGTCCTTTTTTTCCTATTTCTAGATCTATTAGGGATACATTGCATTTGATTGTTTTGTATCTTGGACTCCTCCAATATTTTTTGACAGTCAGTTTTTATCTTTCAAGACTTTAATATTTTTGCAAAAAATTAGTCACATATTGAATTTATAGGATGTTCCTCAATTTGTGCTTGTCTAATTTTTCCATAAAATTAGACTGAAGTTTGAAATTGGGTGCATAAATATCACAGAGATGATGTGACTGAATGGTGGTGCAAGTTATCAATGAGTTGTCTTCTCTTTCTCCTTCCTCTTCTTGTGATGAGAACATGGAAAATTTACTCTCTTGGAAACTTTCAAGTATGAACTATAATATTATTGACTACCATTACCATATTATTGTCACCATGCTGTACATCACATTCCCATGACTAATCTATTTTATAGATGGAACATGATACTCTTGGCCTCCTTTACCCCTTTCACCCACCCCTCCCTCCCTTTTGGCAACTGCCATTCTGTTCTCTGAGTTGTTTGTTCATTTCTTTTTGGGTTTTTCTTTGTTGTTGGTTTGTTTTTAGATTCCACATATAAGTAACATCATACAGCATTTTTGTGTTTCTCTGACTTATTTCACTTAGCACAATACCCATATGATCCATCCATGTTGTTGTAATGGCAAGATTTCATTCTTCTTTATGTCTGAGTAGTATTCCTTTTTATATATACCACATCTTCTTCATGCATGCATCCATCAATGCAAACTTAGGTCGTTTCCATATTTTGGCTGGTGTAAATAATGCCACAATGAACATAGATATGTGTATGTGTTTCTTTCAATTATTTTTTTTTAATTTTCTCGGGATAAATACATAGCAGTAGAATTGGTGGATCATATGGTAGCTCTTATTTTTTTAATTTTTGAGAAGATTCTGATTTGTGACATTTTTCCTGTCTGTGGGTTATTCTGCCAGGGATGGAGTTTTTGGTGAGACCAGATTCCTGCCTCTTCTACCCATTTTGATGTGGTCTTTCTATCATTTGTTATAAAGAAGCTTTTCATTTAGTTTACAGGTCTTTTTTCAGAAGGAATCGTCTAAATGTAGCTGTAGATTTGGTGTATTGTGGGAAGAGGTTTGTTCAGGATTTTCCTATGTCACCATCTGCATCATCCTTTATCATGACTCTTATTGCTGGAGATCATAATCTTGACCACTTGCATAAGGTTATAATCCAATATAAACTCATTATCATCATCATTCTTCCTTCTCTTCCCCTTCCTCCACAAATCTCCGCAAATGATTATAGCTTTGAACTTTAGACCAGCCCCTTTTTTTTTCCGTTAAGAAACTTATCACTTTCTGGTATCACAGACATTCCAGAATTTATATGTTAAGGGATATATAGATCTCTCTCTCTCTCTATACACACACACACACACACACACACACACTCACACACACATAGACATATACAGTTGTTGAGATGTGCATTTTTTTTTAAAGATTTTATTTATTTGACAGAGAGAGACACAGTGAGGAAGGGAACACAAGCAGGGATAGTGGGAGAGGGAGAAGCAGGCTTCCCGCTGAGCAGGGAGCCCAATGCGGGGCTAAATCCCAGGACCCTGGGATCGTGACCTGAGATGAAGGCAGAGGCTTAACCCACAGAGCCACCCAGGCACCCGTATGTTTTTCATAATAGGAAGAGGCATCAATATCCGATAAAAGAAAAAGAAAACAAAGAAAAAACTTAATTTTCCTTATAGCACAATCAGCAGCCAACATAATATTGCAGCACCAGTCTCTTCAAAAGCAACCCAAGAGCTGCTAGGTAGAAAATTATCCTATGCAAGTGGCAGTCTCACTCTGTAAGTAAAGGATAAAGAGGAATTCCCTCTACTTAAAAAGGAGAAAAAGATCATCCATTGTTCTTATTCACTCCTACCTCTCCTTTTCTGAGTTACCTTAGAAACAGATAGGAAACACTATTTGGGTTAATGCTTTGGTCTACAAATTTATCTTTCTAAGGGGAAGATAAGCCATTTCACAATCTAAAGATGTCACCACTGTCCAGGATTTCATCTCTTTTGAAATATAAGTATGTAGGAAGATAATACTCTAATCCAAATGCCCATCATAAAATGCAAGTATTTGGGTCTTTTGGAGATGAGAGAGAAGGGCTATGGGTACAACCAATTAGTTTCATCACTAAAAGAAAACAAAACAAACAAAACCAAAAAAACAAATGGCCACTCATCTATTCCTCAATGCATGTGAAATATAAAAACCATTTTAAGAGAAAGTGAAAGCAAACATACTGTCTTTACAGTATAATATTTTCCATGGCTCAGGAGACTAAGGCTTCTATGATAACACCACAAAATCTAGGGAAGATTTATTTTGCATTTTTTTCTACACCAGGCCTGGAATCAAAGAACTTTCCAAAGAATGTTGGTATTGAATGATGATAGTTAGAAACAAAGATTGGGCATCAGGTATGCTCCTTGCTACATGAATGCCACAATTCTTCTAGTCCTTTTACTTAGTAGACAGTGGTAAGAAATATGTGTATATATACAAATATACATATATATATATATGTATGTATGTATATATACGTGTGTGTGTATTAACCCATGTACACACTTTTATCTGTATTTTTTTCCATGTATAACTTCTTCCTTCCTTTCCTATCTCTATCCACCTATTATTTTTGTTTTTTTGTTTTGTTTTTAATTCACAAGTGCATGTTAATCCTTCCTACCTTGTTCCAACACCACAGGGTTCCTTTTTGTGTTCCTCCTTTGCTTATTTGCAATTTCATTCTCTGAGAGTGAGTAACCTGGGTTATGCTTTTGTTTTTAACATTAACCTATTTTGGCTGCAATAAGTTTTGTATAGCTACAAAATATGTATAATTCCTAGGTTAAAGAACTTAGAAAAAGAACCTATACTTACCAATATTACCCATTAAAGGTTAACCTACTCTTCATATTTGATTTGAGTTTTAAATCATTAATACTTTTAGTTAGCAATTTTTTTGGCCCAAGCAAGGGTGTGTGTGTGTGTGTGTGTGTGTGTGTGTGTGTGTGTGTATATATATATATGTAATTTTTTTGGGGGGGGTCTGGATGAGCAGGGAGGGTAGGGGCAGAGGGAGAGAGAGAATGTTAAGCATGCTCCACATCCAGTGAAGAGCTCAGGGTGAAACTTGATTTCACAACCCTGAGATCATGACCTGAGCTTAATCGATTGAACCACCCAGGTGCCCTGACTGGGAATATCTTTAACTTTTAAGATACATATTTAAAATTAGTAGTTGCAAGATTATTTTACTTCCCACATTTGTCCTCTGAAGCAGAAATAAACATTAGAAAAGTGACAAGTTCTGTTTCTCATGCTAGAGGTCCACACAGGGTTTCTTTCAGTTTGGGAACCATCACGGTTCTTACTTTCTAGAACACTTGGGTCTGTATCAACAATGAGTGTGTAGCAGCTTCCTCTGAATACAGGACAGAGATCTCCATATTCCAGAAAAAGAGTAGCCAATCTGAAGGACTTGTGCCATAAAAAAATAAGTCAGCATCCTTAGCTCTGACTTCCATTATCCAAAAGAAGTATAGGTGGCAGGTATGGGCAAACTTTCAGTCAAAAAGTTATCAAGTCACTGGAGAAGGCAGTAAAACAAACCGGCAGGCTGCCTGGTGTCCTTGTTGTGAGAAACAAAATGCCTTCTCTAAAGTATAAACTTCCTATTTATGATTTAAAATGGCTGCCTTTGAAATGAGTTATCTAAACAAGTGAAAGACAGTTGCTCATTACATATTATCCTAGTCTGGTTTTTCTACTTGAGTGTTCACACCAAATCAAGCTTTAAAAATAAAACAGACTTGGGGCACCTGGGTGGCTCCATGGGTTAAAGCCTCTGCCTTCAGCTCAGGTCATGATCCCAGGGTCCTGGGATCGAGCCCCACATCGGCCTCTCTGCTCAGCAGGGAGACTGCCCTCCCCCTGCTCTGCCTGCCTCCTCTGCCTACTTGTGAACTCTGTCAAATAAATAAATAAAATATTAAAAAAAATTAAACAAACTAGAGTGGGATGTGTAGATTTTAATATATTAGAAATCGCAGAATGTGTGTGCCACTTACTGATGTAGCACTAGGCCCTAGGATTCCATTGGTATAAATATCTCCTTTGGATTTTAACAATAACAGAATGATTAGAACAAAGACATGATCATGAATTATACTGCCTTTCTTTGTTATAAATCAGCTTACATAGTTTCACTCTATTTTCTATGCATCTTGTCTTTTAAATTCCCTTTTACAAAATACGTATTTTAAAAAATCAGAAGACAAAATGTTTAGAGGAGCAAGTCTTATGAGTTATCTTTCCCTTGGTTACTATTGGCAAGTGGAGGGATAATCATGGATTTTGAGTGGCACGGCCAAGCATTTCCATGGATCATTTTCCCCACAAGTTCAGGGATGGGAAAGATGGGAAACTCTCTTTTTTAAACATGTGGGCAGAGTGACACAATTCTTTAACTCTTCAAGATATCCTTCCAACATTTTTCACTCAGCTGCAATGATGATCCCATTAATGAATGCAATGGCTAATAAAACTCTCAACTATGATTCCAGCCAAGGTTACTGTCACCAAGCCATCTTTCTCAATTGTTGTTTGTGTCCCACCAACATCTTTCTCCATGGAGTAACTAGTTGCCACATTCAGGGTTGCAGTATTCTTACTTTCCTCTTAAGCAAATGAATGTGCTTTCTGAAGCTCACAGATTCTGTGTGTGAAGGTTATACTGTCTGTACTTGTTTGCACCAGAGCTATCAAGCCTCTAGAGTCTTGAGCTTTTCATATGCACCTGGGGTCACCATGCCATCTTCCATAACTGAAATCATAAATGTGATCTCCTGGCCAAACCATGCTAACTCTTTCTACTAGGATCCAGAGTGATGTGCTTTCTGAGACGAAGAACAGAAGTGGCACCATCCACATCTTGTTTATGGCTTACTTGTTTACTTTGGGGCCAAGCACCTAGCTAGCTTCTGTGCTAAGGAAGATTAAAAAGTTCTGCAACCACAGATCCTCACCTGGCAGAGAAGGTGGGGTCCTTAAGCTCCCTTCAACCACAACAGCTGAAGAAGAAAACTCTGCAAAGTTTTCAGAGCTTTCAGAGCAGAGTCCGTGTTTATCTCTCCTAAAGAGGGTGAGGAGCAATCATGGTAAGGTGGTCTGTCTGGTTCTCACTGGTCCCACTTTGGCTATTTGACCAGCAAAAAAACAATGACCTTTAGATAAGAACCCAGCCTGGCCCATACTTTTTGACCTTGTGAGACCCTACACAGTCAAGCCTGACTAACTTCTGACCTACAGAACTGTGAATAAATGGGTGTTCTTTAAGTCACTAAGTTGGCTTAAATTCATTAGGCAACAGTTGAAAACTAATGCAGACATCCTATCACTGGCTCTTGACATGAGGATTGTGACTTCATCTAAGAAAATCTCAGTTGCCTAGGATTTCAAATCAACCAGATCAATTGTATAGTTGGGGAGATAGTAAAGGTGAGGTGTCTTAGGAAAAAAAGAAACTCAGATTACCCGGTGTGAAATTGTGTGTGTGTGTGTGTGTGTGTGTGTGTGTGTGTGTGTGTCTGTTCCTGATTCCTGATGCAGAGCTCCCAAAAGCTCTTTAATGGAGGTGTTAGGAGGGGGCAGCTGGGTGGCTCAGTGGGTTAAGTCTCTGCCTTCAGCTCAGGTCATGGTCTCAGGGTCCTGGGATCAAGCCCCACATCAGACTCTCTGCTCAGCAGGGAGTGTGCTTACCCCTCTCTCTGCCTGCCCCTCTGCCTACTTATGATCTCTCCCTCTGTCAAATAAATAAATAAAATCTTAAAAAAAAAATAGAGGTGTTAGGAGAATCTTTTTTCCTAACATTTCATCTTTGATCACAGGTGCTGACACAGAGATCCTAAGTCCTTTGAAATTTCCTGAGTAATAGCAACATCCAACACTGGATTTCTCAATCCTTTGGAAGATCCTAAAGTGTCTTTGTTCTAATGAGGTGACTCTTGGTGGGTTCTTAAATGGGGGCTAGTCACAGAAAGACCAAGCCATGACTAAAATCTTGAGACTTTCAGCCCTCTCACTCCCCCTAGAGAGGTGAGGGACTGTAAATGGAGTTAATTATCAATCATGCCTGTGTGATGAAGCCTCCATAAAAAAAAAAAAAATCAATTAGAATGAGGTTCAGAGAGTTTATGGGTTGTTGAGCACATTCACATGCCAGAAGGGTGGCACACCCAACTCCATAGGCATAGGGACAGAAGTTCCTATGTTTGGGACCTCACTCTATGTATCTTTTCACCTGGATGTTTATCTGTATCTTTTATCATTAGTTTTATTATATAATAAGCTGGTAAATGTAAAAAAAAAAAAAAAAAGTGCCCCATCCCATGAATACAAAGTTCACTTCCTCATCTGAAGATTAAAAGACTTCGACATGTCTGCCTTCAGGTTTTTGTTTTGTTTTGTTTTGTTTTGTATTTAAGGCACTTCTGTGCCGCTATAAATGCTTTGTCTTTAGACTTCATCTGGATTAAGGCATCTCCTTATGGGTAGCCCTGATGATTCTACACCATATGAACCCTGGGAGTTGAGTATCTGTACAAAACTCCCCCAAGAAAGTCCAGGAGATCTCAAAGATGTATATGGTCTTTAACATTTATAGCAGTACAAACTGCTAAGGCAAAACAATGGTTAGAAGAGAAATGAGAGAGACTGAGACTTGATTCATCACCTGCTGAACTTCAGCTGCTATGCTCTTGAAGAGTTCAATATATCTTTCACCCAACAAGTCCTTATGCTTCCTCAATGTGTTCTGTATATATTCCTCACAAGCAAAGAAGACAAAAAGCATTTCCTGTTGGGCTGCTGTCCAGGGAAGTAACAAAGAAGATGGCTTCCTTACCCTCGTGACGAAAGGCCACCACTTTATCAGTTGTGAGCATTCACATGCAGATGAGGACTTGCTTTTTGAGAGTAACTGGGTTACTTCTTTGGATGTACCACCAGCAAGTTTAAGAAAATTGCTCTGTAAACTTCAGTGTACTGGGTCTCCATGTGATGTTTGAACCACTGCAGTGCTAGGTCTTTGTTCTCCTCACTTACAAACCCAACTGAGGCTTCTCCATTCCTTCTACCTTGGGCATTCAGACAAAGTGCTGTACTTCCCACAGCAATATTAGGTCATTTGAAGAATCCTGCAACATCTTGTTCTGGCCTGTCATAGTAAACCTTGAGTCTTGACTACAGTGTTATCATCAATAAGTTCCATCTTGCTGCAAGTACCACTTTCAAATTTGGAACTTACTATCTCTGGATCTGAAAACCTGTGATTATAGGGCTCTGAAATCATTCCTAAAATTATATTCCCCACATCTAACTTGAGAGAGGTTCCATACTGGGATACTGAGCTATTCTCAAAATTTAAACACTGTGTCATTGCTGCAATATCCAGTTTATCAGTATCAGATGAACCAGAGAAACACTTCTTGAATTCTCTTCAAAGACAGGAAAAAAAAAGGTAGTAGTAGTCAGGCAGTAATACATTCTTCCTGGAAGCCTTAGGATGTAGGGTTTGCCTGACTCGAGGTTGCCTACCAATACAGACACAGAAGGAAGTTCCTACCCCAATGTTCTGTTCATCGCTCACTGACTATTTAAACTGGGTCCACCTGCTGCTGGGAGGATAGGTTTCTGGGATGGATCTTAGTTTCTTTACAATTTTACATCAGTTCCAACTGATCCAGTCTAACTAGTACTCTTTACTAGTTACTTTGCATACTTGTTGTTGGCCAGATCCATAAATTTCCATAACAGCAGGATTAGCTCCTTTTCACTGGAGCCCAGCTTGATCCCTCAAGTGGTCCCATTGGTGACCCTAAAAAGCACTATCGAGTAATCCAGAGACTCATGACAATAGGTGGGGAGAGAAAGGCTCTGAGGTAGTGAGGTGGGGTGGAAGTGAGGAGAAAATCTGCAATAAAACCTCTTCTATGAGAAAAGCAAAGTGATCCCTACCCTCCACTCCTTGTCACCGCTGCTGCAAAAAGTGGTGACTAACCATCTAAGTCCACACCAGACTGATACTCCACCCCCTGGGCAGGAAGCATGCAGCTGCCAGCCTCTCAATGGCCTGGGAGTAATCTTAGGACAAGTGGCAGAGTTGCTGGAGCCACCAGTCTCAGTGGGCTTTCTCAGGCTCAGAGGGCTGTGCTGCTTCATCTTCCCCTAAATGACAGATGCTGTCAAGGATGCAGAGAGAGGGGAACCCTCCTACACTGCTGGTGGGAATGCAAGCTGATGCAACCACTCTGGAAAACAGTGTGGAGGTTCCTCAAAAAACTGAAAATAGAGCTACCCTATGACCCAGCAATTGCACTACTGGGTATATATCCTAACGATACAAATGTGGTGCTCTGAAGGGGCATGTGCACCCGAATGTTTATAGCAGCAATGCCCACAATAGCCAAACTGTGGAAGGAACCTAGATGTCCATCAACAGAGGAATGGATAAAGAAGTGGTATATCTACACAATGGAATACTATGCAGCCATCAAAAGACATGAAATCTTGCCATTTGCAACGACGTGGATGGAATTAGAGGGTATCATGCTTAGCGAAATAAGTCAATCGCAGAAAGACAACTATCATATGATCTCTTTGATATGAGGAAGTGGAGATGCAAGGCGGGGGGGGGGAGGTAGGAAAAGAAAAAATGACAAGATGGGATTGGGAGGGAGACAAACCATAAAAGACTCAATCTCAAAAAACAGACTGAGGGTTGCTGGGGGGAGGGGGGATGGGAGAGGGTGGTGGGGAAATGGACATTGGGGAGGGTATGTGCTTTGATGAGTGCTGTGAAATGTGTAGACCTGGTGATTCACAGACCTGTACCCCTGGGGATAAAAATACATTATATGTTTATTAAAATAAAAAAAAATAAAAAAAAAGAAATACATTAGGTACTCCATTCAAACCATTCCCTCCCCCAAAACCCCAATGTCTACAGATCATGTGAATGTGTTACCCTATATGGCAAGAGGGACTTTGGAGGTGTAATTAGGGTTAAGATCCTTGATATAGGGAGATTATCCTGTATTGTTAAATGGGCTCAATATAATCAAAATGGGAGAAACTCCAGGTGTAGTCAGCCAGACAAAAATGTGACACCACATAAAAAAGCCAGTTCCTAGCTTTTAAGGATTCTCCCTAGAACCTCCAGAAAGGAGTGCAACCCTGATAACACCTTGATTTCAGCTTAGTGAGACCCATGCCATACTTTTGATGTATAGAACTGGAAGATTATAAATTTTAGTTGTTTAAAACTACTAAATTAAAAAAAAAAGTAAAAATAAAAAAATAAAACCACTAAATTTGTGGTAATTTATTACCAAAGCAATAGATAAAATTTATCCATGGTCATGAAGGTCTAGAACACAATTGAATTTGACCTCTAATGCAATGGATGTATTTGAGAAACCCTGAACTGTAATTTATCTATGTCGGAAAGTGAGTGTATGACTAGCTTTGCACAGAAAAGGAAAGGACATACGTGGACATTTGTTTTTTCATTGTTGTTTTTGTTATTCTTCTTTTATAGGCAGCATCTAAATATTTCAAATAAATCCAGGAGAAGTTGGATATGGGACCTGGCTTAAACCCTAATGAGGACAATACACCTCTTCTCAGAACCATAATTTTGGAATGAATAGGAACTTAGGAAGCCATAGGTAAGCAATGCAATGGTGAGTGTTCTGGAATGTCTAGATCCTGTGGCATGGCAACAAATTTATTGTAGGTGGAATCTTACTAAACAGATTCTTGGATTTATGGTATTTCTTTAAATTGTACACCATTCCATTTCAACAGCGGTTAGCTAGGTAATACATACAATGGGCCCTATGATAGCTGTCTGATTTTTTTTTAGCAGAAATTAAAGAAGTCATTCTATATTGTTTGGTATTCAGAATACCAACTAGTATATTTCCTCTCCCCTCCTAACCAGAAGCTCAAAATTCTTAGTGATCATCTTGCCCCCAAATACAAGAGTGAGCCTTAACTGGGTTGTATCAATTACTACATCCCAGATGTACTATAGTGGTTGGTTAGTATATGGTTGTGTGACCAATCTGGGCCATTGAGAAGTGGGCAGGTTTTTCAGAAGGCATCTGTTTTGCTCTGGGTATGACTGCCTTTACTACCTACTTCTATAACACTATGAAATGGTGAAATTTAGAAAAAAAATTATCCATCTTTCAAGATAAGGAATAACATATCTGTAACTTTATTTTAGAGTCAGAAAATCCTAGATTCTATATACTGAGTAGTATAGATCAATATATGGATTAAGACATAGGTATTATAACAAACTGAGCAAAACATTTGTGTATATGTATGTGTATGTATTCTAAATAGTGACAGATGCAATAGTATAACTTAGCTGGAAGTCGGTATAGTGAGTGAAAGGGAAATTTGCCTTTAAACAGAATGAGAACAGAACGGATTATGTTTTAGCAGGCCAAGAAATGAGAAAATAAAAGAATAAACTTCAAATAAATAAATGAATAAATAAATGTGTTTTTAAATATATCAGAGACCAGTTGAAGCAACAAGGATCAGATGCACTAAAATTCCAGAGGAAAAGTCTTTTAAAATGATTTAATGATAGCCAGCTATTTCATTCCCTCTGGGAATTTGCCAGATCTTGGCACAAGTTGTGTTTCTATTGGCTCTAAGAGACAAATTTTATAGAGGGATAAAGAAACAGCAAAAATTTTGACCACCTTATGGTGCTGGCATCATAGCCTGCAAACTGGATGTTGCAGTTATACACTTCTCTGGGGAAAAAAAAAAATCACTTCAAAATTTAGGCTTAAACTTTGACTTAAAACAACAGCAATCTTGTTTTCTCATTGTTTCTATGGGACAGGAATTCCGGGAAATACTAGCTGGGTGATTCTGGCCTAGAGTCTCTCAAATGGTTGCATTCAGATGTGACTAGAGCTGAACAGTGAAATGATGGAATAGTGGAGGGCTACAGGGCTCTTTCTGTCTCTGTTTCTCTTTTTCCATCCATGTGGTCCCAGAGCTTGTCCATGAAATCCCTATGGAATAGTACGGGACTCTTCACAGTTTGGGGGCCTCAGGGCAGCTAAATTGTTAACATTGCCTGTGAAGGCTGTAAGAGTCAAAGAATCCAACAAGAAAGGCAGAAGTTGAGTTACATTGTATGACCTAGACGTCATGTTGTGTTCCTTCTGTCATATTTTGAAATAAAATCCTGCCCAATTTGAAAGAGAAAAAACATAGATTCCATCCCTCAATGGAAAGAATCTCAAAGTCACATTGCATCAAGGACATGTAGCGTGAAAGTTATTGCCGTGGCAATCTATGGCAAGTACAATCTGCCTCACTACATTATGCCATTTATTTTCAAAAGCAGCTATTTACTTATTATTAAACTCTTATATAAACAGAGAACATGAACTATGAAGGTCTTATAACTCCCAAATCAAATATTCCTATAAAGGCATAGATCAATTCAGACTCAATGATTAACAAAGAAGATAGGGCCCAGAAACCTAGCTAATCAAATGGAAAAGTTATATTCAAGAACACAGCTGTCTTGGCCCCAGTGGCTCTTTAGTTTCATATGAAAAAGGGGCAACTATCTTATTAGGTAAATGCCATTTTCTATTACACTGACTGAAGCAAAGCTACTGACTCAATGGGGTCCTCAGTTTACAGATCTTCCCCTAAATACCTGACCAGGTTCACCAATAATTTGGCTAAGGTGAAACCTGATGGCACCCACTGGGCTGTGGCAGCTGGTCCACAGCATCAGCTATGGAGAACTGAAAATGACATGGTCTCTCTGTTTAGTGAGAAGAACCCAAGGCTGTTGTCATTTGTTTGGCCAATACTCCCCTTGATTAAACTTGCTATATTTTCACTGGTTCTTGAGCTATTGCTCAAGTGAGTGGGTTCTTGTTTTGTCTCCTCTTGCAAAACCACAGACTGGTACATTAAAGACACCACTCCTGAGTAGTATTTATGGTAGAAACAAATCATGGCTACTAATCAGACTCTAGGGATCATTCACATAAGATGTACACAGTAGGGGCCCTTCATCTGAAGAGACCAAACAAAGTCAAGCTCTGATTAAGATATTTCAACATCCAGGGAAGGAGTCAAGATGGCGGAGAAGTAGCAGGCTGAGACGACATCAGGTAGCAGGAGATCAGCTAGACAGCTTATCTAACCATTGTGAACACCTACAAATCCAATGGGAAATCGAAGAGAAGAAGAGCAACAATTCTAAAAACAGAAAATCAATCACTTTCTGAAAGGTAGGACCTGCGGAGAAGTGAATCCAAAGCGACAGGAAGATACACCGTGCAGGGAGGGGCCAGCTCCCGGCAAGCAGCAGAGCAATGGAGCACAAAATCGGGACATTTAAAAGTCTGCTCCACCGAGGGACATCGCTCCAGAGGCTAAACCGGGGGGAAGCCCAGGTGGGCTCAGCGTAACCCCAGGTCCTGCGGGGTCACAGAAGGACCGGGGGTGTCTGAGTGCCGCAGAGCTCACAGGTATTAGAGCGAGGAAACTGGCTACAGCGACAAAGCCAAGGAGTGAGCTCTCAGCCCGGGGTTACCTTGTGCCGGTTGCAGGCTGGGTGGGCTCGGAGCGCGGCCAGAGGCCATGGAGACGGAAGTGACCGGGCGCTTTTCTCCAAGTGCCAGCAATTGACTGCTTTCCTCAAGGCGCGACCGCAGGCCAGGAAGGCGGGGTGGTTGGGCGTTTTTCTCTGAGGGCACACTGAGGAGAGGGACCCCAAGCTCTTGGCTCCTCTGGGCCGGAGATTGGGAGGCTGCCATCTTCATTCCCGTCCTCCGGAACTCTACGGAAAGCGCTCAGGGAACAAAAGCTCCCGAAAGCAAACCCGAGCGGATTACTTAGCCCGGCCCCTGGCAAGGGCGGTGCAATTCTGCCTGCAGCAAAGACACTTGAGAATCACTACAACAGGCCCCTCCCCCAGAAGATCAATAAGAAACCCAGCCAAGACCAACTTCACTCACCAAGAACATCGGAATTCTAGAGGATAAGAAAGCAAATCTTATCTGGACAAAATGACAAGGCAGAAAAACTCACCACAAAAAAAAGAACAAGAGGCACCACCAAAGGCTGGAGACCTAATCAATACGGACATTGGTAACATGACAGATCTAGAGTTCAGAAGGACAATTCTCAAGGTTCTAGCCAGGCTCGAAAAAGGCATAGAAGATATTAGAGAAACCCTCACCAGAGAGATAAAAGCCCTTTCTGGAGAAATAAAAGAACAAAAATCTAACCAAGTTGAAATCAAAAAAGCTATTCATGAGGTGCAATCAAAAATGGAAGTTCTTACTGCTAGGATAAATGAGGCAGAAGAAAGAATTAGTGACATAGAAGAACAAATGACAGAGAATAAAGAAGCTGAGCAAAAGAGAGACAAACAAATACTGGACCATGAGGAGAGAATTCGAGAGATAAGTGACACCATAAGATGACACAACATTAGAATAATTGGGATTCCAAAAGAAAAAGAAAGAGAGAGGGGAGCAGAAGATATATTGGAGAGAATTATTGGAGACAATTTCCCTAATATGGCAAAGGGAACAAACATCAAAATCCAGGAGATGCTAAGAACGCCCCTCAAAATCAATAAAAATAGGTCCACACCTCATCACCGGATAGTAAAATTTACAAGTCTTAGCGAAAAAGAGAAAATCCTGAAAGCAGCCTGGGAGAAGAAGTCTGTAACATACAAGGTGAAAAACATTAGATTGGCAGCGGACCTATCCACAGAGACCTAGCAGGCCAGAAAGAACTGGCGTGATATATTCAGAGCACTAAACGAGAACAACATGCAGCCAAGAATACTATATCTGGCTAGGCTATCATTGAAAATAGAAGGAGAGATGAAGGGCTTCCAGGACAAACAAAAGCTGAAAGAATTTGCAAACACCAAACCAGCTCTACAGGAAATATTGAAAGGGGTCTTCTAAGCAAAGAGAGACCCTAAAAGTAGTAGATCAGAAAGAAACAGAGACAATATACAGTACCAGTCACCTTACAGGCAATACAATGGCACTAAATTCATATCTCTCAATACTTACCCTGAATGTTAATGGGCTAAATGCCCCAATCAAAAGACAAAGGGGATCAGAATGGATTAAAAAAAAACAAAACCCATCAATATGCTGCCTACAAGAAAATCACTTAAGACCTGAAGAGACCTCCAGATTTAAAGTGAGGGGATGGGAAAAAATGTACCGTGCTAATGGACATCAGAAGAAAGCTGGGGTGGCAATCCTTATATCAGATCAATTAGATTTAAGCCAAAGACTATAATAAGAGATGACAAAGGACACTATATCCTACTCAAAGGGTCTGTCCAACAAGAAGACCTAACAATCTTAAATATCTATGCCCCTAACATGGGAGCAGCCAACTATATAAACCAATTAATAACAAAATCAAAGAAACACATTGACAGTAATACAATAATAGCAGGGGACTTTAACACTCCCCTCACTGAAATGGACAGATCATCCAAGCAAAAGATCAATAAGGAAATAAAGGCCTTAAATGACACACGGGACCAGATGGACATCACAGATATATTCAGAACATTCCATCCCAAAGCAACAGAATATACATTCTTCTCTAGTGCACATGGAACATTCTCCAGAATAGACCACACCCTGGGTCATAAATCAGGTCTCAATCAGTACCAAAAGATTGAGATCATTCCCTGCATATTTTCAGACCACAATGCTCTGAAGCTAGAACTCAATCACAAGAGGAAATTTGGAAAGAACGCAAATACATGGAGATTAAACAGCATCCTTCTAAAAAATGAATGGGTCAACCAGGAAATTAAAGAAGAATTGAAAAAATGCATGGAAACAAATGATAATGAAAACACAATGGTTCAAAAATCTGTGGGACACAACAAAGGCAGTCCTGAGAGGAAAATATATAGCGGTGCAAGCCTTTCTCAAGAAACAAGAAAGGTCTCAAATACACAACCTAACCCTACAACTAAAGGAGCTGGAGAGAGAACAACAAAGAAAGCCTAACCCTAGCAGGAGAAGAGAAATCGTAAAGATCAGAGCAGAAATCAATGAAATAGAAACTAAAAAAACAATAGAACAAATCAACAAAACTAGGAGCTGTTTCTTTGAAAGAATTAATAAGATTGACAACCCCTGGCCAGACTTATCAAAAAGAAAAGAGAAAGGACACAAATAAATAAAACCATGAATGAAAGAGGAGAGATCACAACCAACACCAAAGAAATACAAACTATTATAAGAACATACTACGAGCAACTCTACGCCAACAAATTTTACAACCTGGAAGAAATGGATACATTTCTAGAGACATATAAACTACCACAACTGAGCCAGGAAGAAATAGATAACCTGAACAGACCCATAACCAGTAAGGAGAATGAAACAGTCATCAAAAATCTCCAAACAAACAAAAGTCCAGGACCAGATGGCTTCCCAGGGGAATTCTACCAAACATTTAAAGAAGAATTAATTTGTATTCTCCTGAAACTGTTCCAAAAAATAGAAATGGAAGGAAAACTTCCAAACTCATTCTATGAGGCCAGCATCACCTTGATCCCAAAACCAGACAAGGATCGCATCAAAAAAGAGAGTTACAGACCAATATCCTTGATGAACACAGATGCGAAAATTCTCAGCAAAATATTGGCCAATAGGATCCAACAGTACATTAAAAGGATTATTCACCATGACCAAGTGGGATTTATTTCAGGGCTGCAAGCTTGGTTCAACATCCGCAAATCCATCAATGTGATACAATACATTAATAAAAGAAAGAGTAAGAACCATATGATACTCTCAATAGATGCTGAAAAAGCATTTGACAAAGTGCAGCATCCCTTCCTGATTAAAACTCTTCAAAGTGTAGGGATAGAGGGCACATACCTCAATATTATCAAAGCCATCTATGAAAAACCCACTGCAAATATCATTCTCAATGGAGAAAAACTGAGAGCTTTTCCGCTAAGGTCAGGAACACGGCAAGGATGTCTGTTATCACCACTGCTGTTCAACATTATACTAAAAGTCCTAGCCTCAGCAATCAGACAACAAAAAGAAATTAAAGGTATCCAAATTGGCAAAGAAGAAGTCAAATTATCACTCTTTGTGGATGATAATGATACTATATGTGGAAAACCCAAAAAGCTCCACTCCAAAACTGCTAGAACTTGTACAGGAATTCAGTAAAGTGTCAGGATATAAAGTCAATGCACAGAAATCAGTTGCATTTCTTTACACTAACAACAAGACAGAAGAAAGAGAAATTGAGGAGTCAGTCCCATTTACAATCACACCCAAAACCATAAGATACCTAGGAATAAATTTAACCAAAGAGGGAAAGAATATATACTCAGAAAAATATAAAATCCTCATGAAAGAAATTGAGGAAGACACAAAGAAATGGAAAAACCTTCCATGCTCATGGATTGGAAGAACAAATATTGTGAAAATGTCTATTCTACCTAAAGCAATCTACACATTTAATGCAATCCCTATCAAAATCCCATCCATTTTTTTTAAAGAAATAGAACAAATAATCCTAAAATTTATATGGAACCAGAAAAGACCTCAAATAGCCAAAGGAATATTGAAAAAGCAAGCCAAAGTCAGTGGCATCACAATTCCAGACTTCAAGCTCTATTACAAAGCTGTCATCATCAAGACAGTATGGTACTGGCACAAAAACAGACATAAAGATCAATGGAACAGAATAGAGAGCCCAGAAATAGACCCTCAACTCTATGGTCAACTAATCTTCGACAAAGCAGGGAATAATATCCAATGGAATAAATACAGCCTCTTCAACAAATGGTGCTGGGACAATTGGACAGCCACATGCAGAAAAATGAAAATGGACTATTTCCTTACATCACACATGAAAATAGACTCAAAATGGATGAAGGACCTCAATGTGAGAAAGGAATCCATCAAAATCATTGAGGAGAATGCAGGCAGCAACCTCTTTGACCTCAACTGCAGCAACTTCTTCCTAGGAACATCACCAAAGGCAACAGAAGCAAGGGCAAAAATGAACTATTGGGACTTCATCAAGATTAAAAGCTTTTGCACAGCAAAGGCAACAGTTAACAAAACCAAAAGACAACTGACAGAATGGGAGAAGATATTTGCAAACGACATATCAGATAAAGGGCTAGTATCCAAAATCTATAAAAAGCTTATCAAACTCAACACCCGAAGAACAAATAATCCAATCAAGAAATGGGCAGAGGACATGAACAGACAATTCTGCAAAGAAGACATCCAGATGGCCAACAGACACAT
This sequence comes from Martes martes, assembly GCF_963455335.1. Classification (NCBI taxonomy): domain Eukaryota; kingdom Metazoa; phylum Chordata; class Mammalia; order Carnivora; family Mustelidae; genus Martes; species Martes martes. Next base: position 106,854,346 of record NC_137893.1, on the reverse strand, counting down.
GAAAAAGTGCTCCACATCACTTGGCATCAGGGAAATACAAATCAAAACCACAATGAGATACTACCTCACACCAGTCAGAATGGCAAAAATTAACAAGTCAAGAAATGACAGATGCTGGCGAGGATGCGGGGAAAGGGGAAACCCTCCTACACTGCTGGTGGGAATGCAAGCTGGTGCAACCACTCTGGAAAACAGTGTGGAGTTTCCCCAAAAAACTGAAAATAGAACTACCCTATGACCCAGCAATTGCACTACTGGGTATACATCCTAAAGATACAAACGTGGTGCTCCGAAGGGGCACGTGCACCCGAATGTTTATAGCAGCAATGTCCACAATAGCCAAACTGTGGAAAGAACCTAGATGTCCATCAACAGATGAATGGATAAAGAAGAGGTGGTATATATACACAATGGAATACTATGCAGCCATCAAAAGACATGAAATCTTGCCATTTGCGACAACATGGATGGAACTAGAGGGTATTATGCTTAGCGAAATAAGTCAATCGCAGAAAGACAACTATCATATGATCTCTTTGATATGAGGAAGTGGAGATGCAATGTGGGGGGTCTGGGGGGAGGTAGGAAAAGAAAAAATGACAAGATGGGATTGGGAGGGAGACAAACCATAAAAGACTCAATCTCAAAAACAGACTGAGGGTTGCTGGGGGGAAGGGGGACAGGAGAGGGTAGTGGGGATATGGATATTGGGGAGGGTATGTGCTATGATGAGTGCTGTAAAATGTGTAAACCTGGCGATTCACAGACCTGTACCCCTGGGGATAAAAATACATTATATGTTTATTAAAATAAATTAAAAAAAATAAGTGAATCTTAAAAAAAAAAAGATATTTCAACATCCAGATTTTTAGTACTACAGCCTATATTCATAATGGTACCCGATATGGCACTGAATGACTATTCTAGGCTGGGCACAAAGTAAATCCATGTTCTGATGCAGAGGCCAGAACTGTGTGATAGATTTGTGATTCCTGACAAAAGTTGGTCCATTTGTTGCATAACGGGGCGGTGCAGATTATGGCCCTGCTCACTACTGACATACTGACTATACTAGAACTTTGACCACTGTCCAAACTATTTATTGGGACCACAACAAAGTTGGTGCTTTTTCACATTATGATCAGCTGATTTTGGCCATATGATTATGGCTCTTGGAACTAAATTGTGTTATGTTTTCAGCTTTCTGGAAAATTTCCCATGTGGTAATTTTTTTTTCCACAAAAGCCACTCAGTGATGGCTGGTAATTAATGTTTTGATAGACTTTCCACATACCCTAATATCCACAAGCATTTGGTATAATTTAGTATTGAAATATCTTCCTCAAAAATCCATTCAAATAATTTATAACTCTATCTCCCTTACCCTCCTCCAGTCCACACACCTTAGTAAGGCAACTAATGATGACAAGCAATTTTGTTTCAGCAACCTGCATTCTCTGGATGGGTTGAAAGGATAATAGATCATAAGGAAAATGAACACTTACTTATATGCAGTGATTGCCAAGTTCCCCCTACACTGGCCCACAACATAAGGGACAAATAGATATCTGTACATTTTGTAACAATTCCACTTTTCATTATACACTCATGTTTTCAGATGAAAGAGCTGGTTTCCAGCAAGTGCTGATTGAAAATAGGTAAAACTATGGCTACTGGAATGAGACATATAGATTTAGCGGGAGTAGAACAACAATAGTGCTGGTACTCGGAAAGAGATACAGAAGTGAGGGGGGATTAATGATCTTTGTCTTTTACAGTCATCCCAGGAATCCTACCCATTAAGGAAAACACCCTAGTGCAACTTTCCCAAACGAATGTTAGATCCTTAAATGTAACTGGCAATTGGGTTTTCTATCTCCAAATAGTTGAATTTGATAATAATTGATCACTGTTTCCTTTAATTATTGGAAACAGCAGGAGTGGCCTTAGATCCTGTATCTTACATGTAAAATACTTGTCAACACCTTTTTTGTATTCCTCATTCTTATTCCCATCATCATCCCTCCAACATTCTATAAAGAGGAAAAGCGCCACACTACTGGTTCTGGGGACAAACAGGACAGAGTGAAATGAAAGCTTTCAGGTAGTCATTCCATAAACAAGGACTAGACTCAGTCATTTTGTCTGAAACAGGAGCTGTGAGGTTTACCAGCTGACTGGAGAGGCACATTGGAGACACTGTCAACTGCCTCAATTGTTCAACCTCTCTTGGGGGTCCCCAGAAATTGTCACTATTTTCTTCCCAGTGGAATGATGTGCACTTTTGTTACTGTATTTTCTATGTGGCACCAGGTATTAACTTACTTTCTTCCCCAAAATATAATGCACCTTAGGGCTGGTCATAAGAGACTTCCATGCGTTTAACAAAACACCATGCATTCTTCAGATGATTGTGGAGATCTCTATGAAATGAAATGGAATGAAAAATGAAATAAATGAAATGAAGCGAAGCTACCCTTGATTTCTCAGGGAAAAACCTGGAAGAATGTGTCTGTGTGTGTGTGTGTGTACTAGTGTGTTTTTGTGTATGTGTGTTTCTGTCTGTCTGTATGTGTGTAAACATCAACCTCTCCTTTCCACCTCTTCCAAAATAAAATTCTTAAAAATAATTAATTGGAGTTCAAAATGCTTTTCTAATGAAGACAATGTTATTAAAATTAGTAGCAAAATATAAGACATGTATCTTGATTTAACTGTGCCCATAACTAATAGCTGGCAACTCATCTTTGACATTCAGAGCTTAGGCACTAAATGTAAGAAGGTATGAAAGACTCAGGTGTCAAATACATAATTTAATAATTTAATGTAATATTTTTATTTAAAAATACATCATATTGACAAGTAATGCCAATGGGCTAGACACTGGTTTCATAAATAAAGTTTAAAGGATATCCTCCCAACTATATGCATGCATGCATTTCTCATCTCCAGACATCCAAACTGTCTAAAGTTCAGCCTCCTACTCCTACATTCCTACTGGGCACAAATATTTGGGTGAAGGTTGCCTGAGTAGCAAACTTTTTGAAGATGTATGCAGCCACCTTAATATCTTGTTTGAATTTGGCAATATATCAAAAGTACACATTTTAAGGCATTGCTATAAGGAGATGGATGCCCATCAGGTACACACAGTTGGGTAGAAGTATTTTTTGTATTTAAATACATAGGGAAGTCAGCCATACCTTTGACTCTGTATCTGGTTTAATATTCCAAATTAATTTTTCAGCTTTTTAACATGTCCTGGCTGTTATTTTGGAACTCAGATATTTTTTAAAACCTGGAGTTCATGTGTGAGTCATTGCTGTGTTTTCACATTTATCAAGACAAAGGCAGCAGCAACATCTCTGACATGAGGAGTGAAGAAGAGGGCATGTTATAAATCATGGTTGGAGAGGACTACTTGTAATTTAGGAGTTTATTTGGGTAAGGCATATATACAATACCTGTTCCTATTGTGATCCAATGGAGCTGAAGGAGTGTGAATTATTGAATGGAAATCCACATTGGTGTTACTTATGTAGACAATCTGGTGATTGCAGGTTTGCTGTATAGCTTTTCCATTATGAAACTAATGTTTCCTCCATGGATAATGGCACAGGCAGGAAATCTCATGAAATGCTGCTCGGTAAACAAAAATGAGAGGGCTAATATTTTTCTACTACTAGAGATTTGTTACCTTCAATACTAAAAGAGTTACTGCATTAATATTGGTGAAATAATATCCTTATGAGCCCTTGTTTCTAAAACTGTGAGAGACCCACACATTCTTATCCAGATTATTGCATTTATATTGGATTGTAAAATAACCATCTTGGAGACAAGTGGTAAAACAATTTTTAAAGTGCAGAGACTTATATTGCATGTCAAGTGATTATTTTCAGGGAGTAAAAATCAAATTCTCTTTGCTTTGCAGCAGGATGGTATTTTATGATAATAGAAGATACTTGAAAACAAGTCTTAGTGTAGTTTTAGAAATTAGTCCTCTACTTCTTAACATCACCTTTACAAATGATTCATCAATGGCTGCTGCCAACATCCTTTTTCCCCTCTTATTTCACTTTGCCTTTCTCATTTTTTTTTCTTTTTATTCTGGCAGTTTATGATGCCTTATAAGAACTAGAGATGCTGCAACTTAGAAGCTGACATATTTAAAGCACCAGCCAGACTATTGCACATGTTCGAATTGTGTCATTTTGCCTACCCTAATCCTGTGGACAAGAGAATAATTCTCCATCCATTTTTGTAGCCTAGAAACCATAGTTTAAAGTCCTTAATTGTAGAAAACACAGAGTGATTTATGAAGTGGGAGAGGAGCCTCAACTGAAGAAGTAGAAGTTCTACATGTTTCCAAAACTAGAAACTTGTACTAGGCTAAATAAAACAATATTAAATATTTGTTGTTAGAAAACATGAAAGAAGAGATTTACCATATATTGCATTGAAACAGTAAGATAAGATGAGGTACTGCCTCAGAAATTTATACAAATCTACCTGAGTTACTGTGGGAGTAGTTTACAGAAAAGTTCATGTGTGGCTAATTCTAAAGAGAAGGAGTGAGTGAGAAACTATGAGGTAGTCTTATGAAGAAAGATCAGACAGCCAGGTTGGAACCAGCAGTGTTAGCCTCATTTAAGGAGCTGAAGTTGATGTAGAAATGACTCAATCTATTACATCCCCAGCCCCACTAAGAACAGTGTTTTCCCCGACTATCAGAATTCCCCTTAAACTTACACCAGAACTCTGGGGTGTGTGTGTGAGTGGGTATGTTTGTGGAAATAGATATGGATTCATAATTATTTGGGCAGGTAAGAAGACCAAGAATCTCTCCTAGCTCAGTTGGTTACAGTGAAGATGGATATCACAGCATAGTCTGTGCCAGTAAGAATTCTTTCCTGTCCTACAGAAGAAAAGTTAGGCAAGATTAGTAAGACATGTGATTCTGTCCCATGTAAGAAAATACTCAATAGAAAAAAATATCTCACTTATTCATTCAATCAGCAATTAATTATTGAGGATCTACTATGATCCAGGAAATTTTTTCCTAGGCCTTGGGGATTTGACAAAGAGCAACAAAAACAAACAAGCAAAGATTCATGCCTGGTGAGAGCTTACATTATCATGTTCTTTGTTCAGTAAGTCCTCAGATTAAAATATTAAGAACAAAGTTGTTGTTGTTGTTGTTGTTGTCATTTTTCCCTCACTGAGAATAGAACTTTAGGAACATTTTATCTAAATCTCAACCACTTTTCAACTTGTAAAAATTATATTCTCAAATACTAGGTGTTGCATATGTTCCAGCCTGCTTTTCCTCATAAAAATGATGGAATTTTTAAAGTAGTTTGTTGACCAAATAATACAGATGTGAATCTAATCTTCTGATGGAGGTATATATACCTCCATATAGAAACAGATATAGATATAGATATAGATATATGAAACAAGGCAAAGTTTTTGGTTTTGTACTTAAGTTCATAGACATTCAAATAATTTAAACTGATTTTCTCACTTTGTAAGGAGTTTTTTTTTTTTTTTACTATTTTATTTTACTTTACTTATTGTCCCTGTCATGAGACTTGAATGTATCTTTACTTTATTTTTTAAAGGATTTTGTTTATTTATTTGTGAAAGAAAGAGCAGGAGCAGAGGAAGGGGCAGAAAGGGAAGGCACTGGAGCCCCTGTGAGCTGGATCCCAGGATCCTGAGCTCAGGACCTGAGCTGAAGATAGATGTATAACTGACTGAGCCACCCAGATGTCCCTGTATCTTTATTTTAAGTGCAAATTATCAGACTCTATTCTCAGAAATGATTCTGAAGGGCTAGGACTGGGTCTATCAACAGCCCTTTTTTCCCCAAGTAATTATGATTTGGGTGGTTTAAGTAACACACTTTAAAGTATACTGAAATCAGAATGATTCACTTAAAGTCATAAGTATGTTGTAGTAACCTTTGTACCAATTATGCAGTAGTAGGTTCCCAAACCACTGAAAGTGATAATCTTTCTGAAGACATTATAAAATGACTATTATTAAGTGAACATTTTCTTATAAAAGTTTGTAAATTAAAAATCACAAATAAGCAGATCTGCAGTGTTTTCATTTTTTTAGGATAAGTTTCTAAAAACAGTAACAAAATGAAGTCATTTTGCTAGCAGAGCTGTAAATGTTCTTTGGTGCTCCTCCATATGAAAATTTAAAATCAGAAAACTTCAGTAGAACTGGATCTATATCTTCTTTATTTTTATTTTTATTGTGTTATGTTAGTCACCATACATCATTAGTTTTTGATGTAGTGTTCCAACATTCATTGTTTACATATAACACCCAGTGCTCCAGGCAATACCTGCCCTCCTTAATACCAGGCAAACCCATCCCCCCAACACCCCTCCCCTCTAAAACCCTCAGTTTGTTTCTCAGAGTCTACAGTCTTTCATGGTTCCTCTCCCTCTCCAGTCACCCCCCCCCTTACTTTTCCTTTCCTTCTCCTAATGTCCTCCATGGCACTCCTTATCTTCCACAAGTAAGGGAAACCATATGATAATTGACTTTCTCTGCTTGACTTATTTCATGCAGCATAATCTCCTCCAGTCCCATCCCCGTTGATGCAAAAGTTGGGTATTCATCCTTTCTGATGGCTGAGTAATATTCCATTGTATATATGGACCACACTTCCTTTATCCATTCGTCTGTTGAAGGGTATCTCAGCTCCTTCCACAGTTCGGCTTTTGTGGACATTGCTACTATGAACATTGGGGTATATATGACCCTTCTTTTCACTACATGTATATCTTTGGGGTGAATACCTAGTAGCACAATTGCTGGATCATACATTAGCTCTATTTTTAATTTTTTGAGGCATCTCCACACTATTTTCTAAAGTGGCTGCACCAGCTTGCATTCCCACCAACAGGATAAGAGCATTCCCCTTTCTCCACATCTTCTCCAACATTTGTTGTTTCCTGTCTTATTAATCTTTGCCATTCTAACTGGCATCTCAATGTGGATCTGTAGCTTCTTAATAAATTTAGAGCGAATGATATGATTGACTCTAAGTAGTGCAGGGCAAATAAACACATGTTTAGTGAAGGAAGTGTTTGACATATAATGGTAGAAATCTCGAATTTAATCCTATTCTTTTGTAAACTGCAATGTGGTTAAATTAGATCTATGTCTAAGACATCTAAATCTTCACATAAAGATGGTAAATTACATGGAGAACAAAGATACTATGCAGGTAGTCCTGGGATAAACCACTTTTTTTTTTTTTAAACATTTATTATCTGTGTCACTAGTTCTGTAAATGATTTTAAAAGATTTCTTCTTCTGTTGCTATTTATGAGTATTAGAAAGATCTCTTCAGCCCAAAATATAAACTCTACTTTCGCTCTGGAGAAATGTCAAAGCTTAGGTTTTATAATCTCAGGGTTGAAAAGGTCATTAGAGGATATTTGATCTAAAGTTCCTTTAGATGTTTAAATCCTCTTTCAGTATCTTTGCAGAAATATTGCCTAGTCTCATAGATTCCAACCAAGAGAGTTATTCCATTGATCAACAATACAAATTTACTGAAGGAAATTTGTTTGTCTTTAATATTGCTGAATTTTGTTAGTTTAATTTTTATTGATTATGTGCAAATCTGTTTGTCTTCCAGTCTTTACCTTATCTCCAGCATTATCCTTTGGAAAATATGGAAAATACCTTAACTCTCTTCTTCTCGAAATGAGATCAAAGATTTTTGAAGAGAGAAATGGTTGTCTACCTCTCCTCTCCAATTTCTCATTTCAAGTCTATTTTTCTTTAGTTTTTGTAATGTTTTATACAATGGGTCAACTTCTCTGAATAATAACTTTTGAATTACCTATATCCTTCTTGAGATTCCACTTTTTTAATTCTAGCATCATCAACTGTAAAGATACACTCAACTATAAAAAATTGTATTGTATTTAAATTAGTCAATCATCTTTTCAAATATTACAATTACTGGAAGTGGATTTCAACACAGAAAAGATTTCTAGAGAATTCACCATTGAACTGTGAGAAGGATCTTATGTAGATTCTGGTTCTATGTTGCAGGGCCATCACATAGTGGAACACTAGAACACATTAATTTCATGGAATTGAGGGACAAGAGTGAGTGAGAGATTAAAAATTCCAATTACATGGGGCACCTGGGTGGCTCTGTTAAGTGTCTGACCCTTGATTTTGACTCAGGTCATGATCTCAGGGTCGTGAGATAAAGCCCTGTGTTGAGCTCCATGCTCAGCTGGGGGTCTACTCCAGGTTCTTTTTTTCTCCCTCTATCTCTACCCCTCCCCCTGGTTGTACATGCACAGTCTCTCTCTCTCTTTCTCTCTCTCTCTCTCAAAATAAATAGATCTTTTTAAAAATTTTAAATTATGGGGACACCTGGGTGGCTCAGTGGGTTAAAACCTCTGCCTTCAGCTCAGGTCATGATCCCAGGGTCCTGGGATCGAGCCCCACATTGGGCTCTCTGCTCTGCAGGGAGCTTGCTTCCCCCCTCCCCCCTCCTGACTCTCTGCCTACTTGTGACCTCTGTCTGTCAAATAAATAAAATCTTTAATTTTTTTTTAATTATAGAAAAAATAAAGGATAAATTCAGTCCAAAGTTGATATTAATGAAATGAATAGTGGCAAGAAAAGAGGGACATGCTTTTTTTCTGAGATGAGACAAAACAGGGAGAGATAGATTTTGGAATAAAAAGGAAGACTATCCCAGTATTCTGGGTCAAATGACTTGGGTTTTCACAAATGAAGTAGAAACTACTTTCTACAGATAAAGATGACAGCTGCAGTAGCCTGCTTATAGATTTGAGGAAAGAAAATAAATCTTAGATAACAGCTGTGGTAAATGCAAAAAGTCTATATCAGATGACTAAAAATGGCTGTCAAACAGCAGTGGGACATCAGAGAGGATACATTTATACTGGACATATTTGGTATTGTAACAAGTTATCCTCTAGCAAATTATAGTATGTTAAATGAAGAAGAGAAAAGGAAAAAAAAATGAGATTTCCTGGATATATAATTTTACAGGAATTGTATGAAATATTTTTCTTATGATCAAAATTTTTCTACAGTGTATTTTTAGGACTTCTGGCTTAGACAGGATATTGTAAACTTGTTTCTCTGTTTTTCTTCCCACTAAGTACACCAATAAAGGGTAAATATCAAAAGAAGCAAGCATAAATGAACCCTGAAAAATGATTATTTAGGGTTCTCTTAGGAAACAGAACCAGTAGGATACACACAGAGAGGCAGAGAGATAGAAAGAGAAAGAGATCTGTTGTAAAGAGTTGGCTCACACACAATTATGGAGACAGAATTTTGAACCAACAAGATCTAATTGAAGTATACTGAACATTCTTCCTAACAAAAGCAGCATATGCATTTTTCTTTTCTCCACATTTTTCCCCAGGTATCCATGGAATATTCACCAAGTAAACCAAATCTAGTTTCATAAAACAAACCTCAACAAATTTAAATAATTTAAGTTATACAGAGTATGTTCTTTACCCATAGTGGTTAGTAAATAGAAATCAGTAACAGAAAGACAACAGCCACATTTCCAAACATGTAGAAATTGAATAATACAGATTTAGATAATCCAGGTGTCAAAGAGTGAGTCTTAAAGGAAGTTTTTTAAAAATCACATAAAATAGAATAAAAATGATAATCCAATGTATTGAAATATATGGGATACAATGAAAGTATTGTTGGGAGATGAATGCATAATACTAAATGCATATATGAGAAATGAGAAAAGGTTTCAAATAAAATAGTTTACCTAAGAAACTAAAAAAAAATTAAAAAAAAAATAAAGCAAAATAAACCCAAAGCAAGAAGGAGGAAGAGAATAATAAAGAACAAAAATCATTGAAATTGAAAATAGGAAAACATCAGAGAAAGTGAATAAAATGAAATTTTTTTTAAAAAATTGGCAAAATTCGTAAACCTATAACAAGACATAAAACTGTATACTTTTACATTTATAGGAGTAATGGGCTTCTAAAATATTTTGCATTGTATTAATCATATTTGGATCTGAAATTGCAATTGACTCAGAACTGATGCACATACATGCTTTCTTGGGTTAGAGAAGAGCACTTGATGAGTCTTCTAAAACATCTCTAAGGCAGAGTCACCCAAAATATTTTCTGCGACTTAAATTATATACTATCTACATTTAAAACTGAATATGGTAAAATTTGTAGAAATTTACACTTGTTTCTGGAAGACATGAATGCAATCTATGATCCAAAATGTCAAACTACAAAAAAAAATCAAAGGCATATGTGCTGAAACCTTCAAAAAATTCAGGACAAATTTTTCTTTTGGAAATATTTATGCACTTAGCTTATCTCATTTGTCTGCAATATCACATATACTTCAGTCTTTTAAATTTTTTTTTTTTTTTTTTTTTTAATTTGACAGAGAGAGATCACAAGTAGACAGAGAGGCAGGCAGAGAGAGAGAGGGAAGCAGGCTCCCCGCTGAGCAGAGAGTCCGATGCGGGACTCGATCCCAGGACCCTGAGATCATGACCTGAGCCGAAGGCAGAGGCCTAACCCACTGAGCCACCCAGGCGCCCCATACTTCAGTCTTTTAGGAAGGAATTCTTACCATATGCATATTCCATTTGAATCTTAAAATATTCAGATCCCTTTACTATGACAATTATTATATACAAATCATTTTGAAACAGTAAATTATTTGCCCTACGCCTTCCTTTAGTGTTTAATTCAATAGAAAGGTGGTTTTTATGTTATAATCTTTATTTACCTAATTCAGCTAAATTTCATATATCATTTCTCTAGTAGAGTGTGTGTGTGTATGTGTGTGTGATATATATATATATCATATATATATATATATGAAATTTTCAAAATATATGTGTTGTACATAATCTAGAACAGGTTAGACAAAATATAAACTATAAGAAAAATGTTGGTTCAAAAGTTCAAATTTTGAAATATTTAGTGTTGAGAAAAAGTGGCATTTGATTCTTCTGGGTAAATAAAAGAGGCAACTATGAACCAAGTGTGATATAATCATACAAGGTAAAGAAGACTGTGATCTGAAATCTGAACAAGTTGCCCCCTGGCCACAAAACTTCACTTTTTTTAGCTGAACAGGAAGAACAGCTTTTCAAGTTCTACAATCAGGAGACTCCAGTTGAAATGCTACATGGTCACATATCCTGGAGCTCTATTTTTCTCCTTCAGTTAACACACTATGAGAAAATAGTTGACAGATTTTTGAAGCCAGACCTGTAGTCTGTTATTTGTGCTTTCTCTCGTCTATGAATTGTATCATTTTCTGTTTCATTTTTTTCTTGTACATGTTCTGCTGACTGATTTATAATTTATGTAAGTGACACCTATCTCTGCTAGTGCTCCATGCCATGCAGCACTATTTTCTATAAGAAATAATGCTCTAAGGTGTTTCTGCTATTCCTGTAATATCTTTAAAAGCCAGAGTTAGAGATGGATATTCTTTACTCCACATTTAATTATAGCTTATTCTAGTGAAAAATGGCCATTTCTATACTTTTTTTGAATTTGAAGTTGGAATATGACTTTTTATCGCTTTGTGTAACAGAAAATGAAAACCTATTAGCTTTACTTGAAGGTGAAAATCCAGACGCATCCTTAGTATGATCAATGATTTCTGCATCAGAGGTTAAAAATGAAGAGAAAGTCATGAAAATGATTCTGCTATGATCTTCAAGTAGGTAATTATTTATCTGCTAATTATATCTATTTACTTTCCTGACTGTTGGAGTCAATACAGAATATCTACTTGTTATTAAGAGCCTAATAATAATAAGATATGTGTAATATTAGGCTTAGGACAAGGATCATGATTTGTGTTTTATAGTTCAAATATTCCCTCTTTTTTTTTTTCTAAATTTAGTAAACAAAATAGTGGTGTGAAAAGAATTTAGCAACTTTCTATTAAATGTTTTTGAATATCAAATCACCTAAGATACATTTTAGAAACATGATCTCAATATAGGAAGAGGGAAATGGAGCCAGGGATATCATATATCAAAATATTCCTACATTTGCTCTCATTAGCTAATTAATGTTTTCAATGCAATGCCAATTAGATAAGAGTGCTCTGCTCCCACTTTAACAGTCTTGCCCAAGTGGTATATCCATTAATATCCCAAAATGCATTTGAGACCAATCTGAACGAATTAACAGCTTGTTGAATGCTCAGTAAATAAATGTCACATACGTCCTGAAAGACACAAATATTTAGCAAATTGTACAGAACTTGTTGTTTGTATCTCGGAAGTCCCTTTTTATTTTATGAGACCCTAGGATGTATATGAATTATTATAGGAAAGATTAGCCTTTCCCATAATAGAGTTGTTCTGGGAAGACACATTTCCAAGCTTAGCACATAGATGGGGCCATTTGACAAATATTTGGCTGATAGTGATTGAGAAGAAAATATATGCACATGACCACGTTTAGTCTTGGGCTCGTAGATATCTCCCAAACTACCTTCTGTTGTCTCCCATCCAATACCTCACTCAGTCTATCCAAACTTTTATCTAGTTAGACCTGCTGCCATTTGCAGGCCCTGTCCTTGCACAACCAATATCACCTTGTGTGATCAAGTCATTATAATATGATGAGAGGTTTGGTGTCCTCATTTAATTTGCTCAGATCTCATTCAGTCCTTCTTGAAGATCAACATAAAACCAAGGGTATAAAAACAATACCAAGATTCTGTGATAAAAAGTATATACTAAGAACCAAATCATTACTTTCCATTTTAATATGAAGATACAGTTAATTAAAACATCTTCTTTTTCAGTGTCCTTGTACTTGTGATTCTGAGTATGTATGTTTGTGTTCTGTGCACATATTCACATGAACAGCTTTACTTGTGTCTATCTGCCTATCTCTTATATATATGTACACACACATATGTATATGTGTGTATATGAATGCATATATACACATACACATGTGTACATGTAGACACCAGCACTGATCATGTAGATGGGACTATTTGTATGAGGACTATTGGGAACGGTGGCCATGTGCATGTGGTCTTCACATATCCACTCAGCTGTATGAGAATGCCTTGGGCTTAGAAGATTACCAGGAGTTAGGAAGCCCACACAGCCTATACTGGGCTTATCATTTCATGTCAGAATGCCTTTACCTTTTCACACTTGATATGTACTCTTTTATTCTGTTTAACCATTTCCATGATATGATATGCAACCAACCCCACTACTTTATTCAACTCCTAGAGGGGAGGAAATGAAGTTCTTTACCCACAGCATAAGAGGAGTTTGTGCAGAGCATCACCTGCGTGGCTTGTGGGGAGAGCTCCAGATCATGGGGGCCAATGCCCACTATTGAAGCTGACCTTTCTCTGCCTCTTTCCTACATGAGTAAAGCGTTGTTCCATCTAATGACTGTAGGTCATGTCTTTCTTGGTGTGATCCTGAACCGTGTAGTGGGTTGACTACTGTTTGTGGTAGAGTTGGACTCTTCCCCTCCAGATGTAACAGTAATAATTTGATTGGCAAATAGTCACTCCCCTGTTCTTAGGGATAGGCATTTCCATTCTAAGTTACTTGTCAATATCATTAGAAATTTAACTATCCAAAAAAAGCCAGATATTCTCAATCATTTGGACAAAATGTGCTTTAATGTATTTCATATGCAGTATCCAGTTTCTTCTGCTCTATTTTACTTATATTTAAATAACACAGTTAATAATATCATCATAATTTCTAGGTGAAAACACAAAAATACCCCCAAAACAATAAAGAGCAGCAATATTAACAATGAAATAAATAAGTTACCCTTCCCACACAGACACACAGATACACAGACTTTTCTCTTAAGAGAAAATGCTCTGTCTAAATATAATTTCAAAAATGGTACCAGACAGCAAACAAAAACAACAACAACAAAAACTGTTTAACTTCTTTGAGGCTAAATAATGCTCACCACAAAAAAGCAAACAAACAAACAAACAAACAAGTGAAGCAAGTGATACTTTGGGTCTTCAGTTTATATGTATGTTAGTTACTAAATGATACTTGCAAATGGTTTTCACAAAATAAGGGAATTTTTTTTAAACAAAACATTAATTTAGTCTTCATATATTTTATTTATCAGAAAAAAAAAATGCTAGCTATATTGAAATTACAGGAACCAACAGTTGTTTTGATTTTACCATTCCCATGAAGGCTTCAGAATTTCTATACATACTTCATTTGGGGTAGGAGGTTATATTTCTGTGAAATCAAACTCACCATGATACATATAATTCATCTTCCTCCAAACAATTTATGCCGTAATTAAGGATCTCCATATGAAGTCCAAGAAGTTTTGGAGGAGTGTTTATCCTTGAAGGTTTGAAGCAGATTTATTTCTCCTTTGCTTTCCTCTTTTGTAATATATTGGAAATGTCCTAACCTTTTCTTGTTTCGTTTTGATGTATGTTATGGACTAAATATTTGTGTTTCCCCAGAATTCTTATGTTGTAAGCCTATCCCTTGATGTGATACTATTGGGACTTAAGGTCTTTGGGAGGTAATTAGCATTAGGTGAGGTCATAAGGAAGAAACCCTCATGAATGGGATCGGTACTCTTATAAAAAGTCATAAGAGAGATTGCTTCCTCTCTCTATTCTCTACCATGTGAGGATACAGTTAGAAGTCTGCAGCCTAGAAGAAGACTGTTACTAGAACTGAACCATGCTAGCACCCTGATCTTGGATTTCCAGCCTCCAATGTGAGGAATAAATTTCTGTTGTTTATAAGCCACCCGGGACAGACACCCTGGACAGAAACCGTCCCGCCTAAACAGACTAGGGCAGTGAGTAAATGTTTTACAACGTTGTGCTTAGCCCATTGTGAACAGATGCCTACCTGCCCTGGATTTTCTATCACTCCTCAAGACACATCCTGAAGTTATTTTGGATCAAATTTTATAGCTACTTCCTGGTGCAAATGGAGGCACTGCTTTGCTCCCATAGACTATTCCCCTCACCACAAAGCCTACTGGCTTTTCTTAGGTCATCTTACCTTCCTCTACTATAACAGAGTTTTCATTGGAGTTTATTTATAAAGCCAGACCCATGCTTGAGAAACTACATTTCTCAAGTATATGTGTTTAGAGTGATTATTTTCCCATTGAAGACCTGCTTCTTTGACTCTCTGGGACAAACCTGATGCTTTTTAGTGGATTGTTATTGCACTAAACTCTCAGGGAGAATAAGCCCTTAGGAATAGGATTCTCTAGTTTTCCTCCTCAGGGTAACACCCTGCCAAATTGTGACTATCCAGCTACAGTTATATATAGTTTAATTTATTAAAATGGTAAACAATATAGAAGGAAAAGTTTGATTATTATGAGTTTGTTATGGATTTTTCTTGTTGCTGTTCTAACAAATTCCAAACTTAGAGGCTCAAAACTATGAAAATGTGTTATATTGCAGTTCTGGAGGCCCCATGTTCTAAAAATCAATGTTTCAGAAGGACTACATTCTTTCTGCAGATTAGAAAAGAAAAGAATATTTTCTTTGCTTTTTCTAGCTTTTACAGGTTGCCTGTATTCGTTGTTTCAGGCAGACCCTTCCAGCAATAGTATCATTCTGACCTCTGCTTCATCATACCTCCATCACTGCTTTGTCCATCCAGTTCCCTTTTATAAAGAGCCTCGTGATTACATTGGGTCCACCTGGATGATCCATGATAATCTCTTCATATCAAGTTTCTTATCTTAATCACATCTGCAGAGCCCTTTTGCCACAAAAGGTGACATTTACAGGTTCTGTGGATTAGGCTGTAGACATCCTTGGAAGCTGCTATAGTCTGAATATGTGTATCTCTCCAAAATCCATACACTGAAATGCTAATGCCCATGATGATGGTATTAGGAGGTGGGCATTTGGTAGGTACTTAGGTCATGAGGGTGGAGCCCTCACAAATGGGATTAGTGTCTTTATAAAAGAGGCCCCAGAGAGCTTCCATGCCCTTTGCACCATGTGAAGACAGAGTGAGAGAAGTAGGCAGTCTACAGTCTGGAAGAAAACCCATCATGGTCACACACTGATCTTGGATGTCCAGCCTGCAGAACTGAGAAAGAAGTTTTTGTTGTTTATAAGGTACCTAGTCTATGGTATTTTGTTATAGCAGCCTCAACTGACAGAGAATGAGGCAATTATTCTGTTTACATTACTAGGGAATATTGATTTCATAGTATCTATTAGTCATTAAGTTAGACATGTTGAAAGGCAGTTAGTTAAAACGAACAAACAAAAAAAAAACGGAGTTCATTAGGTAGAGATTGGAGTTGTTAATATGGAAAGTATAAGTACTTAAGCGATATTTAAAGTTAAGTGTTAAGATCCGATTACCTGGTAAACGCTGGATACTGAACTGGTTAAGACTATTTTTACTTAACCAGATGGTCCTGGGGCTCAAATTGCAGCTCTGGCACTTATTACCTATGTAATTTTCTTAGGATTCATTTTCGGTATCTATAATAGGAAATTAATATTACCTACCTTACAGTGTACTAATTTGAATTAAAAAAAATACAAGTGCCAAGTTAGAGTTTTTATTATAAGGAGAAATTATAGCTAAATTTGGAATTTCTGAAATTTAGTCAGAAGAGGGTGAGAGCATGTAGAATCAGCAAAGAAGAATGAAGTAAGAGGAAAATTAGAAAAGTGGTATCCTGACAGAGTAGAGAGGAAAATATTTCAATGCTAAAAGAGGGAAAAATGGTGTCAAATGTTGTTTTGAGAGTTTATCTTACTTTGCTACATGAATATCCTTTTATAGGAAAGGTTTCAATAGAAAGATGGAAGAAAAACTGAAGTGGACTATAGGGAAAATAGGAGGAGAGGAAATGGAGGTAAAATATAGAACATTTTCATGAGGAGTTGTGCTTAAAGCAAATAAATAGAGAAGTAGCTTAGGAGATAGATATAAATAAAGTTTTTGCTTTTTAATATGGGATACATTAGAGAATGTGTGTCTCAGGAGGTAGTCTGGTAAAGAGAATACAATGGTGATTCAGGAAGGAAAGTCCAAGAGAAAGGACAAAGTTCATGAGAAAGCAAGTCACCCAGTATTTCAGTGGAAGGGCTGGCCACAGGAACACAGATATGTGGTTTTCATTGTCACTGGAGGGAAGACAAAGTATGGGTGTCTGGATTCATATTGTTTTGTATAAATAGTGGGGGTATGTAGAAACTCTTGTGTTACAGCTTTTATTTCAAAGTTATACAAGAAGAAATGGAAAAGTATGAAACAGTTTTTCAGAGAACTGGAAAATAACTTGTCTATGGATATATAATCCAATAATGAAGTATAGCTGAAAACTCGAGGTCATCATCATAAATGTAAAGCTAAGCTATTTAGCAATGTTGACTGTTTTTTTTTAATTTAATTTAATTTTTATTTTTGATGTGTGTGTGTGTGTGTGTGTGTTCTAAAATTCATTGTTTATGCACCTCACCAAGTGCTCCATGCAATACGTGCCCTCCTTAGTACCCACCACCAGGCTTACCCAACCCCTCTACCCCCTCCCCTCCAAAACCCTGTTTGCTTCTCAGAGTCCACAGTCTCTCATGGTTCATCTCCCCCTCTGATTTCCCCCAATTCTTCTCCTCTCCATCTCCCAATGTCCTCCATGTTATTCCTTATGCTCCACAAGGAAGTGAAACTATATGATAATTGACTCTCTCTGCTTGACTTATTTCACTTAGCATAATCTCCTCCAATCCCATCCATGTTGTTACAAAAGTTGGGTATTCATTCTTTCTGATGGAGGCATAATATTCCATTGTGTATATGGACCGTATCTTCTTTATCCATTCATCTGTTGAATGGCATCTTGGTTCTTTCCACAGTTTGGCGACTGTGGCCATTGCTGCTATGAACATTGGGGTACAGATGGCCCTTCTTTTCACTACATCTCTATCTTTGGGGTAAATACCCAGCAGTGCAATTGCAGAGTTATAGGGTAACTCTATTTTTAATTTCTTAAGTTATCTCCACACTGTTTTCCAAAGTGGATGCACCAGCAATATTGACTATTTTTGTCAGACAAATTCATTTTCACAGTTCAGGTATAGAGTAGGCAGAAAATGGAGGTTAGCCATGGTTGGAGTACTTACTGTAATAAAGATAAAAATGGAAAGAGAAGACAAATGCCTGCAAGAGAGCAATTATAATAATGTGTCCTAGACTGTGAGATGAATAAAGAGGGAAATGATATGAGTTGAACAATGGATGGTAAAAAATGTGGTAAGGTCAAGGGTTTATATATCTGATTTGTTTTGAAATTTTGTTGAATATAAATTCTAGTCTTCAGTCTCCAAGAATATTAGTGGAACTCTCACTTGACTTAGTCCCCTGCTCCTAGCCTTCTGCTGGTCTTCTGATTACTGTGATAATAGTGACAATATCAGAGAGTCAACTTTAAGTGTGACTTTTGTAAAACTTAAACATTGCAGCTTCTCTAGATTTAGATCTTATGGTTATTTCATTGCTCCCCAAACTTCCTTGAACACTAAACAAAAACCCATTTAACAGACATATTGCTGATATGCACATATGTGTGTTGATAGAATTCATTTCTATCAAAAATTCAAGTCAATTTTGCTGCCCTGTATTTTCAGGTGCTTTTTTTGCTGCATTAAATTCTGATATTTTATTCTTTTTTTTTTTTTAAGAGATTTAATTTATTTTAGAGAGAGAGCATGAGTTGGAAGAGGGACAGAAAGGGAGAGGCAGGAAGAGGAAGAGACAATCTGAAGCAGACTCCGCTCTGAGTGCAGAGCCCCTACGTGGGACTCAGCTCAGTCTCATGACAGCAACATCATAATCTGAGTGGAAACCTAGAGTTGGACACTTAACCACCCAAGTGACCCAGGCACCCCTAATGTTTTATTCTTGGTCGCATCTCCCTATATGTTTGTTCTCTCTTCTCCTTGTTACCATATCATCTGTTCTACCCTCCTTAACAAAACATCTTATTCTTTAGTTTTTCATTTTTCTTCCAACTTTCCACCACTCAACCTACAAATTTTACTATATTATTTTTCTAATATCATAGAATAAGATGGCTTTCCTTCTAATCAAGGGAAACTGTATTTCCTGTCTCTCTAAGAACTGCTTCCATCAGTCAACTCATCTCCTCTCTAATGGTAGCCTTCTCTCTGTGAACTTTACTCTTCCATCAATAAACATGATCATTTCCTTCTCTGTCAAGATCCCTTTACTCTTTCCTTCCCATTTTTAGCCACGTTTCATGAAAGATACATATTTTTTTATTATGACTTTACTCACTTATCCCCCATCTCTCCCTCTGATTATAGACATCAACCCAGTACACATCTTCTACTTCTGTCATCTACTAATGCTACTTCATCAATCCCATGAGATTCACTCTAGTTATAAATCTAATGGGTAATTTTTAGTCTCTTAGGTTACTACAATCCTTTGATTGATCTGAGAATGCTTATATCTACTTTAAACTAATTTCTTCCTTTTAGTCATTGATCCTCATTCACCAAGTTCTTCTTTTACCTTTCTGGCCATCTATTCTCATCTTTTGTGGATATCATTTTTTTTTTAAGCTTTGTAATCCTTCATGTTGATCCTGATCCACCGCTTTTTTCTCTTCATACTCATCTTGGCAGTCCTTTGCTCTGAATTATTTTAGGTCCCAAAGTTTTAAAATATATCCCCAGTGCTTCTCCTTGATCTTGAGACATATGTACACAAATGTTTTCTACACAGATGAGTTTTAAGAGCTCAGAATCCATAATTTTCTTGCCTTGTCATAATATATAGCTCTGTTGGTACCATAACTATCTAGTAACATAAACCAGAAATGTTAAGGATACCCATGAGATTTTGTATCCTTTTCCCAAGTATCTAACACTTAATATATTCAGACAGAAATGTTTTCTGAATATTTATTTGAATGCTTGATTTTTTCACTCTATTCCTTTTTTCACTGTTCTTGTTCATATCTTATAAAATCATTTCCAGAAAATCTAAATTATTATTTACTACAGTATAAAAAGTTCAACAAAGTTGCTGTAAAAAGAGTAAAGCTAAGTTCTTTAAGAGGGAAATCAATGCTTCTATTACTTGGCCCCTCTTTCTCTCTGCACATTTCTTATAATTTCTGCTCCACTGATACTGAGTTATATGCAGTTCATTCACACACCATTTTTCACCACTATTTATCTTTAGTCGTGTCTCCCAGTTCCTGGAAGGATCTCTAGATTCTTTTTCTTGGCTAACTTTCATTCTTCATTACTCAATTCAAGTAACACCCACCTTAGGAATTTTTGCCTACAAACCCAGATCATGATAAAGGCTCTACTAACTTCCCATAGAAATTTCTGTTTATGTATGTCCCTACCCTTTTAGTATATTGAACATACCCTTCTGGCAAAACCATATCATTTCTATTATCATTATCAATGTGTAGCAGAGTACCTGACATATATGAAATAGAAATCACACTTTGTCAGGTAAATATGACTATTCTAGAATATTTCTAACAGTAGACCTGTACCCTATCAGTAGACAATTATGTTTTTCTCTGGTTATGGTAATAGTTAATAGTTCCTGAATATCTACTATGCGCCAGACACAGAGTTCTGTTTCTCACTTGAATTATCTCTGAAAAGTGTTTGCTATTATTATCATCCTTATTAACCCTATTCTCAGCTGAAAGAATTAGGGCACAGAGAAGTTAAAGTATTAACCATGATCACAAAGTTAGTCAGTGGCAGGGATTGATTACAAAACCTGAGAATCACAATCTAATCGGTGTTTTGAACCTGTATCTTATTCTTGTATGGTGGATTTTCACCTTTGGTTTTCTGGAGAGAGATTAAGACAGTATGTATTATTTTTATTTACTTATATAGAGTTCAAAATCAGGTGAGCAATAGGTCTAGATACAGCCATACATATCTCTATGACTATAATGATATTGGAAAAAGAAAGCCATGTGTCTCCACATATGGATAGAATAATAGTAATCTTTAACCACCTGAATTTGAAATACACAATACCAAATAATGGTGTCCAAAAACCAGTACTGTAGCTATAAATGGCTATTCACAAGCCATATTCCAGCAGAGTCAGCAATCCAATAATGTTTTTACATTTTATTGTTGTTAAATATAATGTGTTATGTAACATAAGCTATTATAAGATCTGCATGAGGAAAAATCAGGACAATAGGATTCAAGAATGGAAGGTTCAGTGACAAAAAAAAGAGGTGGAAGGAAAGCCTGTCCAGGGGAATTTAAAAGGGGGTCTGAAAAAGCTCTGACATAGAAGTCCAGGCTTACATTATACATTGGTACATGTGGGAATGCTCATTGCAATACCCCCAAATCCAGTATAATCTTTTCATTATGAAAGTTATTATGGTTTTAAATCAATTCTATATGGGGATTCCTTTTGAGCTTCCAGGAAATTTTGGCCATTCAAACTCCATTTTCTTTAGGGGAAAAAAATTACTTTCCCTTCTTTGAATAGACATCTTCTGCTACCTGATATACATACTTCAAATTCCTGGGGGCCTAAAACAAGATATAGAGGTCAAATAATTCACATTCAGTTTAGAGTTTAAAAATTTTTTTAAAGGTCAGACTCTATTATATGTCAAGGAAACCTTGTGTTCATTCAAAGAGCATTTTATTACAGTTGCAGAGTCTAACACTGTCCATGAATCCTTTTCCCTAAGCATAAGCCTGCAAAATTACTTGCTGACAGAGTCATGGAGCACTAAAAACAGGGACAGGGAGCCTGAGCATGCTTTGGAGGGAGTTGAAAGGCCATTATCACTTCATGTGTCAGCCTTCAAGTTAAAAATCCCTAGTGTAGTAGACTTGGGGAATTGATATTGGCATCACAACACAAAGTGCCACAGCCCATTCCATTCAGCTTCTGAGGCTGTTTCTTCCATCTCCCCTACATTGTGTAATGAAGATCAAAGAATAAGAAAAGTCCTTCCCAGTGATTTTTAAAGCTTGGAGTGTCAGGGAAGTCTCCTTTAGTTTATTCAGTCTGTCTCTGAGAAATCTAAAGCCCATGAAGTCTGATTATTTATTTTCTTCATTTGAAAATGTATACAGATTCTTTAATTGTTCCTTAATTCAAAGTTTTCCTTATAAAAATACTGGATACAGTAAGATAATTTATATATATATTATATATATGTTTGACTTCTTAGGGCAGTGCTTACATTTTTTAATTGGTGAGCATGGGAACAACAAAAACCAACAATGACCATGTTCAGCCATATTCAGATCCTTGTCCATCATTCTTCTATGGCAAGGGATAGGATAGAAAGTAATTATGAATCTCTGTTTAATTCCATTGCTATGTTGCTTAGTACAATATCCTTTGTATGTTTTTTAATATTATATATCACATGATGGACATGTTCTTAACAAACTTCCCCTAAGTAGTCTACATGCTACAACTTTTATTCATTTACTCATTAAATGCTTATTGAATACCTTCTCTGTAATACACTGTAATACTGGAGGTTTTATGATGAGTGCTCCTCCTATTCAGCTAAGTGTAGTTGTCCCTAGTCACCTTTTGGATCAAATATTAATACTGATAATTATAGCAATGGTGAGGAGCATGAAGGGGCATCAATAATCAGTAAGTGCTTTGGCATGTAATTATATGTATTTCTATCAATCTGAGGTATATATAATAAGATTACTAATATAAGCATACTGAACCTCACAGGGTTTAAGTATCTTGCCAAAATCACAAAGTCAGTTAGCCATAGAGTCAAAATCCAAACTCAAGCTGTTTGACTCCGAAGCTGAATCCTTAACTTCTATGAAACTACATTTGTAAATTCAGACTCCTTTCATGTCCTGTAAATTCATGTTTCACTTGATCCTATTATGTTTATCTCCTTTCCTATTATGTTATTCTCCTTTTCCCACTCTAATAACATGAATATAACATGCACTCACTTATTTGAATCACGAAATCTGTCATTGTCTATGCTTCTTTTTGTTTTTCCCTCTTAAATCTTATCGCTTCCAAGAAGCTCTAATATTTAAAACTCTGATTATTCTCCAATTCTCAAACACTTAGCTTATGATTATATAGCAAAAGATTTAAAGAAAGGGGAAAATCCTTTAAATTTGCCAATCAAACTTAGAGGTAAGGAGACTATCAGGAGAAAGGAATAAGAAAATGGGCTTCCAGCAGACGGTATACTAACCCTTGCCAGATCCTCCCTTCAGAGTTTACTGAGCTTTATTCCACTGGGAAACAAAGGCAGAAGGATGGATTTGCTCTCTGTCAATTCCCCAGGCTAAAAGAAGGAGAACAAAAGGATCTATTAAAAAAAACTGTTGGGCTGTAGTGAGATACTGTTTGGTTTGAACTATTTAACTTGTCAAGAAGGTTTTGGTTGGGGCACCTGGGTGGCTCAGTGGGTTAAAGCCTCTGCCTTCGGCTCAGGTCATGATCCCAGGGTCCTGGGATCGAGCCCCGCATCGGGCTCTCTGCCCCGCATCGGGCTCTCTGCCCGGCAGAGGGCCTGCTTCCTTTCCTCTCTCTCTGTCTGCCTCTCTGCCTACTTGTGATCTCTGTCTGTCAAATAAATAAATAAAATCTTTAAAAAAAAAAAAAAAAAAAAAAAAGAAGGTTTTGGTTGAGAAGTTTTTCTATAGGGTCTAGGGTACAAAATAGCTGCAGTTTCACTGTCAAAGGAGGGGGAAGGGTTGGAATGTTAAAGCAACAAACTGAGTATTAGGCACACAACTACATTCAACTAATCTTTGACAAAGCCCTGGAGAAACATTTGCTTGGCAGTGGTGTTTCAGAACTCGGTAATGGCAACATCAGAAGTAGAAGGCCTCCAGCTACTTCGAAGTTGCTGTAATCCACTTAAACACACTAGAAACTAGAAGACTAGGTTGTGAAGGATACAGAACTTACTTCATTCACTCCTTCTTTTTTGGTGGTAGAATTTGAGCTAGACTAGGTCTAACTAATACCGTAGTAGAGTAAAAAAATATTGTTATTTGCAACCTCAGCTTTACCTTCAGCTTGTTGTAGCCTGACAGAAAACAAAACAAAACCCATCATTGCTGTTCTTTGTGTTTATATGCATTTTTTATTTTTGTATTTAGTTATATATGTTTTATAAATTTTATTGGACTCATAACTGTATTTCATTTATTTATGCGTTTATTGAAGTCATATGCTAAAAACCAGGTACACATTGGTGATATGTTCCCTGTCTTTATTGAACTTAAAGTCTAGAGAAGAATCAGAGAGTAAATACACAAAGAAGCAAATATTAATTAAGAGTTGTGATAAGAAAGGATGTAGGGAATAAATTCAAGAAGATGGAGCAGTAGAGATGAGAGGAAGGTAAGGAAATATTTGGATAAGTATTAGGGAAGCGATCTTTCAGCTGAGGTCTGAAGGATAAGGGTTCAGTTCACATACCATGTTAGGGTAGAGAAAGATGCTTGCAGGGGTAAGGGCTAGGTTAAATTAAGGGTCTAAGGCAGGAAGGGACTTAGTGTGTTTGAGAACAGTAAGGCACCTGGTGGTGCTAAATCATATTAGACAGGGAGGAGAAC
The DNA here is from genome assembly GCF_963455335.1 of Martes martes. Lineage (NCBI taxonomy): Eukaryota > Metazoa > Chordata > Mammalia > Carnivora > Mustelidae > Martes > Martes martes. The sequence continues at coordinate 106,829,653 of NC_137893.1, read as the reverse complement.
CAAAAGATGAAGATGAAAATGTAGGCAGGGTCTAGATTATGAAGAGCCTTGTAGGCCAAGATGAAGTTGTTAGATTCACTTGGGGTGGTGATTAAGGTCACAGACTGAAACCAGACTTTGTTCATAAAATCTAGCTCTTAACACTTAGTAGCTGTGTGGCTTTGGGGAAGTTACTTAACTTTTCTGTACTTCAGATTTTTTACCTGTAAATATGGGGACAGTAATAGGACTACTTCATAGGGTTATTTTGAGGAATATTAGAGTTAGTAAATGTGAAGTAGTATGAGAGAAAGAGGTACTTTTAATCAGAGGAGTGGTATGATCAGAGTTGTTATTTTAAACAACATGTCTGTTGATGGACGATAGGTAATAAAATGAAGAATTAAAATGGAAAGGATAAAAAATATAAGTATAGGGTCTTAATACACTATTTTGACATTAAATGTTATTCACTGATTCTGCAACATATTCTACTTTGTAGTCTTTTTCCTGTTACCCTTCTCTCTTTGAATACAAAACTTGTTTGAATATTTAGTATGAAGGTCATATGTCATAATAATAATGTAGTGGCAAAAATTATTTTGAATAGCTATGTCATCTCTTGAAGAATTGTAAAGACTAGTATCAGCTGACATTTATTGAACACTAATTATATGTCAGACATCTTCTGGTTGTTTAGAATGTAGAAAAAAAGCCTGCCTTGTGAAATTTACATTGTTTTTGTTAAGGCAAAGTGGTGACCTGACATAGTTGAAAATTCTATGCCTAAGAGACAGGTGCTCAAAAGAATAAAATAAATATTAATAAATATTAAATATTCTAGTTAGTGTATTAACATTTCCCTCAGCTTGACTAAACTTTAGATGGGTTTCTTTCTGACTCTAGAACCTGACCTCTCTTTTCTTAAAACATTTTCTTTAGAAAATTGTCATTTTAAATTCTTTCTCTGCTCCTTTTAGATGTAAATCTTCATATATCCTCTTGTGGGATTTTTGACCCAGGAATGTGTTTCTCAAGGACCTAAAAGCCATTCCTTTGAAATGTAATTATCAAGAAAGATTGTGTCCCCACAGCCCAGTCAGAATGGGAGCAGAGTAGCTTAGTTTCTGATGGGCACCAACTAGCAAACACAAATGTGCTTCATTAGAGAAAACATTTGCAAACTCAGTAATAACTCAATGTGTACCACATACTCCATTGACTAACCTCCTCCATAACATTCTTCAGTACTTCAACCCTAGCTATGAGGACTTAAAACATCCTTGCTTTTTGTTTCAGCAAAGTTGAGTTTAGATGGTGCCCTGGTCTCTCAAAAGAGATATAAATATAAAGAGAGGGGGAGACAAGATGGCGGGGAAGTAGGAGGAGGCGCCTTTTCAACCTGCACCCTAAAGTGAGCTGATTACCTACCAAAGAACTCCGATCACCCATGAAATCAGCCTGAGATCAGAATTATACACGTCTGGATCTCTACGGGGGCCAGAAGACGCCAGTGGGCAGGTAAAGTGGAGTGGGAACGTCGGACTGATATCGGAAGATAAACAAAAGGGGGAGGGAGCCACCAGAGGCGACCGACTGAAAAATAATACCCCGATACGAGAGTGCCCGGCATCTGGGGACCAGCATTAACTTGGAGTCTTGTTGAAAGCACTCAAAAGAGCAAAGACTCGAGCGGGGAAATTGTGGGAATCGGGGCGGATAGGGATAGGGGCTTAAGTCCCCAGACCCAGGGCAGCATCCCCTGGCGCTGAGCCGGAGAGTGCGGCGGAGAAACCTGGTCTTTGTCCCGGAGCCGCCAGTGCGCCCGAGAACGGGTGGAGTCCGGCTCCCATGAGGGGCTGGGAGCCACACCAGACGGCAGAACGCGCACCTTACTGGAGATGCGCGCGTGCCTCAACCTCCCCTGAGAGAGGTGCACGCCCAGCCTGGTGTTCTGGGACCCACGCGGCGATAGACCCACGCGGCGATAGAGCCGATAGAGCTGGAGGCGCCGCGCCCCAAACCATCCCCTGGGAGAGGTGCGCGCAAGCCCTGAGCTCTTAGCCCCAGCCAGCGGGAAAATCTCAGTGTGTGATTGCTGCTTGGAACCTCTCTGGCGGTCTGGAGCTGCCCAGACAGCCACAGCTGCCTTGGTTTTGCGTACAAGCAGGAGATCCTGCGTCCCCAGGGACCGTGACTCAGAACCTGCTCTGCCAGCGGCCCAGCGGCTGCAGCACCTGCAGGGGAGCAGACTGAGGCTTCTCTCTGAGAGGGAGGTTGGGGTGCAGTTTTCTTTCCTCTAAACCTCCAAAAACCATCAAAAGCTGTCAAGGCGAGAGAAAAGAAGTGAACAAACATAAAAACCTCCAGAGAACAAAAACCTGAAAAAAAACGTTTTTCTCAGAGCCCACCCCCTTGAGGGGGTCGGGAGGACTTAACTCAGGGAACATCATTGACTGAAAACCCACGTGGCAGCCCCCTCCCCCAGAAAACAAATCAGGAAAAAAAAAAAAAAAAAAGACTACAAGAGAACAACCACCACTACTTCATAGATACAACTTTTATTTTTAATTCTTTCCCACTATTCTGGTTCATTTTTTTCTTTTTTTATATAGATAATTTTTTAACCTATTTACCATCACAGTGAGATGTCCAGTACATCAAATTCCATGATAAACTTCTAACCTGAATTTTTTGATACATACACATGTGTTTTTCTTTTGCTTTTCTATTTTCTTAATTTTAAAAAAAATTTTTAATTTAGTTTAGTCCAGTTTATTCCTTTTTTATTTTTATTTTCTAATATTCATATAGAGTTAAACTTCAAGGTAACCCCCTTTCTCCAAGCAATGCTACCCCTATAGGTGAACCAATTTTTAATCCCCCTTTTTCTTAGGAAAGTTGAGTCCTTTAACAAAGATATCAAGATACATCCAGGAAGAATCAAAATAACCTTCCTCACCCACACCGAGAATCTATAACCATGCTCCCATCTTTTTCTTCTGCCAGTGTCTCTGTGTATTTATGTTTGTCCGGATAGTATATAAATCTTATACTTGGGGTTCTTCTTGACGAGGCTCCTCCTTTTTTTTGCTTATATATATATATATATATATATATATATATATATATATATATATATATATATATTTCTCTTGTCATATACTTTTATCAGTCTTTTTGTTTGTCTGTTTTTGTTTGTATACGTCATAAACCTTACCCTGGGGCCCATTTGGGCTGAACCTTCACTTTTATCTTCCCTTTTTTTCCTGTCTCTCTCTCTCCCTCTTTTTTCTTTTTCTTTTCTTTTTTCTCTCATTTGGGTGGGGAATCCTGAGTGCTCAGAAGCGTTCCAGGGTGCACCTTGACTGCACCACGGTCAATACATCCAGCTACATCTGTCCAGTCATCTCTCACCAAAATGACTAGGAGGAGGAATCCCCAACAGAAGAAAAACACAGAGCATGGGCCTTCTGCAACAGAGCTAACGGCTATCAACATAGACAATATGTCAGAAAGAGAATTCAGGCTAACAATTATCCAGGCAATAGCTAGGTTGGAAAAAGCCATGGATGACCAAACAGAATTGATTAGGGCAGAATTGAAAGCGACCAGAGAGGAGGTTCATAATGTTAGGGCAGAGCTGAAGGCCACCAGGGATGAGGTTCACAACGCTCTCAATGAGTTCCAATCTAATCTAAATTCTCTAAAAGCTAGGGTAACTGAGACAGAAGATAGAATTAGTGATCTGGAGGACAAACAAATAGAGAGAAAGGATCAGGAGGAAGCCTGGAACAAACAGCTTAGAAGCCACGAAAACAGAATCAGGGAAATAAATGATGCCATGAAACGTTCCAACGTCAGAATTATTGGAATCCCTGAAGGGGAGGAGAAAGAAAGAAGTCTAGAAGATATAGTGGAACAAGTTTTTCATGAAAATTTTCCCAATCTTGCGAATGGAACAAGTGTTCATGTACTAGAAGTAGAAAGGTCCCCCCCCCCCCCAAGATTATAAATTCAAAAAAAACATCCAGGCACCTCATAGTAAAATTGAGGAATCATAATTGTAGATACAATCTCTTGAAAGCCGCTAGGACAAAGAAGCTCCTTACATACAGAGGAAAGCCCATCAGAATAACGTCAGACCTGTCCACAGAGACCTGGCAAGCCAGAAAGGGCTGGCATGATATATTCAGGGCACTAAATGAGAAGAACATGCAGCCAAGAATACTTTATCCAGCAAGACTGACATTCAAAATGGATGGAGAGATAAAGAGTTTCCAAGACCGGCAAGGCTTGAAAGACTATGCAACCACCACGCCGACACTGCAGGAAATATTAAGGGGGGTTCTATAAAAGAGGAAAAATCCTAAGAATAGCATTGAACAGAAATATAGAGACAATCGACAGAAAGAAAGACTTCAAAGATAACACAATGTCAATAAAAACGTATCTCTCAATAATCACTCTCAATGTGAATGGCCTAAATGCACCCATAAAACGACACAGGGTTGCAGATTGGATAAAACGACAGGACCCATCCATATGTTGTCTACAAGAGACCCATTTTGAACCTAAAGATACACCCAGACTGAAAGTGAAGGGATGGAGAAGCATCTTTCACGCCAATGGGCCTCAAAAGAAGGCCGGGGTAGCGATTCTCATATCAGATAAATTAGATTTTAAACTAAAGACGGTAGTCAGGGATACAGAAGGACACTACATCATTCTTAAAGGGACTATCCACCAAGATGATCTAACAATTGTAAATATCTATGCCCCCAATATGGGAGCAGCCAATTACATAAGAAAACTATTAATCAAGATAAAGAGTCATATTGATATGAATACATTAATAGTAGGAGATCTTAACACACCTCTCTCAGAAATAAACAGATCATCGAAGCAGAAAATCAATAAAGAAATAAGAGCATTGAATGATACATTGGACCAGATGGACCTCATAGATATATACAGAACATTCCACCCTAAAACAACAGAATACTCATTCTTCTCAAGTGCACATGGAACCTTCTCCAGAATAGACCACATACTGGGTCACAAATCAGGGCTCAACCGATACCAAAAGACTGAGATGATTCCCTGCATATTCTCAGATCACAATGCTTTGAAACTGGAGCTCAATCACAAGGAAAAGTTCAGAAGGAACTCAAATACCTGGAAGCTAAAGACCACCTTGCTTAAGAATGCTTGGATCAACCAGGAGATCAAAGAAGAACTTAAACAATTTATGGAAACCAATGAGAACGAAGACACTTCACTCCAAAACCTATGGGATACAGCAAAGGCGGTCCTAAGGGGGAAATTCATAGCCATCCAAGCCTCCCTCAAAAAAATTGAAAAATCCAGAATACACCAGCTGTCTCTACACCTTAAAGAACTGGAGAATCAACAACAAATCAAACCAACTCCACACGTAAGAAGGGAAATAATCAAGATTAGAGCAGAGATCAACGAGGTAGAAACCAGAGATACAGTAGAACGTATCAACGAAACTAGAAGCTGGTTTTTTGAAAGAATCAATAAGATCGATAAACCATTGGCCACACTAATCCAAAAGAAAAGAGAGAAAGCCCAAATTAATAAAATTAAGAATGAAAAGGGAGAGATCACAACTAACACCAAGGAAGTAGAAACAATCATCAGAAGCTATTATCAACAGTTATATGCCAATAAGCTAAGCAACCTAGATGAAATGGATGCATTCCTGGAAAACTATAAACTCCCAAAATTGAACCAGGAAGAAATTGACAACCTGAATAGACCGATATCTAGTAACGAGATTGAAGCAGTGATCAAAAACCTCCCAAAAAACAAGAGCCCAGGACCTGACGGATTCCCTGGGGAATTCTATCAAACTTTCAAAGAAGAAATAATACCTATTCTCCTGAAGCTGTTTCAAAAAATTGAAGCAGAAGGAAAACTTCCAGACTCTTTTTATGAAGCCAGCATTACCCTGATCCCCAAACCAGGCAAAGACCCTACCAAAAAGGAGAATTTCAGACCGATATCACTGATGAATATGGATGCTAAGATTCTCAACAAGATCCTAGCAAACAGGATCCAACAGCACATTAAAAAGATTATCCACCATGACCAGGTAGGATTCATCCCTGGGTTACAAGGATGGTTCAACATTCGCAAATCAATCAATGTGATAGAACAAATCAATAAGAGAAGAGAGAAGAACCACATGATCCTCTCCATTGATGCAGAAAAAGCTTTTGACAAAATCCAGCATCCGTTCCTGATTAAAACGCTTCAAAGTATAGGGATAGAGGGAACATTCCTGAACTTCATCAAATCTCTATGAAAAACCCACAGCAAATATCATCCTCAATGGGAAAAAGCTTGCAGCCTTCCCATTGAGATCAGGAACACGACAAGGATGCCCACTCTCACCACTCTTGTTCAACATAGTATTAGAAGTCCTAGCAACAGCAATCAGACAACAAAGAGAAATAAAAGGTATCCAGATTGGCAAGGAAGAAGTCAAACTCTCTCTCTTCGCAGATGACATGATTCTTTATATGGAAAACCCGAAAGACTCCACCTCCAAACTACTAGAACTCATACAGCAATTCAGTAATGTAGCAGGATACAAAGTCAATGTCCAGAAATCAGTGGCTTTCTTATACACTAACAATGAAAATACAGAAAGGCAAATTAGAGAATCGATTCCATTTACTATAGCACCAAAAACCATAAGATACCTCGGAATAAACCTAACCAAAGAGGTTAAAGATCTGTACTCGAGGAACTACAGAACACTCCTAAAAGAAATTGAAGAAGACACAAAAAGATGGAAGACCATTCCATGCTCTTGGATGGGAAGAATAAACATCGTTAAAATGTCTATACTGCCCAGAGCAATCTATACTTTTAATGCCATTCCAATCAAAATTCCACCAGTATTTTTCAAGGAGCTGGAGCAAATAATACTAAAATTTGTATGGAATCAGAAGAGACCCCGAATTGCTAAGGAAATGTTGAAAAACAAAAATAAAACTGGTGGCATCACGTTACCTGATTTCAAGCTTTACTACAAAGCTGTGATCACCAAGACAGCATGGTACTGGCATAAAAACAGACACATGGACCAGTGGAACAGAGTAGAGAGCCCAGATATGGACCCTCAACTCTATGGTCAAATAATCTTTGACAAAACAGGAAAAAATATCCAGTGGAAAAAAGACAGTCTCTTCAATAAATGGTGCTGGGAAAACTGGACAGCTATATGTAGAAGAATGAAACTTGACCATTCTCTTACACTGTACACAAAGATAAACTCGAAATGGATAAAAGACCTCAACGTGAGACAGGAATCCATCAGAATCCTCGAGGAGAACATAGGGAGTAACCTCTTTGATATCAGCCACAGCAACTTCTTTCAAGATATGTCTCCAAAGGCGAAGGAAACAAAGGCAAAGATGAACTTCTGGGACTTCATCAAGATAAAAAGCTTCTGCACAGCAAAAGAAACAGTCATCAAAACAAAGAGGCAACCCACGGAATGGGAGAAGATATTTGCAAATGACAGTACAGATAAAAGGTTGATATCCAGGATCTATAAAGAACTCCTCAAACTCAACACACACAAAACAGATAATCATATTAAAAAATGGGCAGAAGATATGAACAGACACTTCTCCAAGGAAGACATACAAATGGCTACCAGACACATGAAAAAATGTTCATCATCACTAGCCATCAGGGAGATTCAAATCAAAACCACATTGAGATACCACCTTACACCAGTTAGAATGGCCAAAATTAGCAAGACAGGAAACAACGTGTGTTGGAGAGGATGTGGAGAAAGGGGAACCCTCTTACACTGTTGGTGGGAATGCAAACTGGTGCAGCCACTTTGGAGAACAGTGTGGAGATTCCTCAGGAAATTAAAAATAGATCTTCCCTATGACCCTGCAATTGCACTGCTGGGTATTTACCCCAAAGATACAGATGTAGTGAAAAGAAGGGCCATCTGTACCCCAATGTTTATAGCAGCAATGGCCACGGTCGCCAAACTGTGGAAAGAACCAAGATGCCCTTCAACGGATGAATGGATAAGGAAGATGTGGTCCATATACACTATGGAGTATTATGCCTCCATCAGAAAGGACGAATACCCAACTTTTGTAGCAACATGGACAGGACTGGAAGAGATTATGCTGAGTGAAATAAGTCAAACAGAGAAAGTCAAGTATCATATGGTTTCACTTATTGGTGGAGCATAACAAATAATATAGAGGACAAGGGTAGATGGAGAGGAGAAGGGAGTTGAGGGAAATTGGAAGGAGAGGTGAACCATGAGAGACTATGGACTCTGAAAAACAACCTGAGGGTTTTGAAGGGGCGGGGTGGGAGGGTGGGGGAACCAGGTGGTGGGTATTAGGGAGGGCACAGATTGCATGGAGCACTGGGTGTGGTGAAAAAACAATGAATACTGTTACGCTGAAAATAAATAAAAAATTAAAAAAAAAAAGAAAATTAATAAAACCTATCATTTTATTGCCAAAAAAATAAAAAAATAAATATAAAGAGATATAAATATATAAATATATATTAGTTTATATTATAAACATATATAATATATGCAATTTATATTAATATATATATAATATATAATTTATATTATAAATATATAAATATAAAGAGATATAAATATAAAAATATTGCTGCAGTCTTAGTAAAGTTTTCCTAACCAGTTGAAATTTGTCTGGTGCAATTTTTTTTCTTTGATATAACTACGTAAAGCTTTAGCACAATTTATAATGATTAAGGAAATGTAATTTTGTTGAGGACTTTAATGTAATTACCTAAAGAAGGGGGAAAAGTGAACCCATGAGTGTGTTTGGATATGTAAGTATGTAAAACATGTTGAAAGCAGTATCAGTAGGAACAATATCTGAAATTAGTCAATATCTGAAATTTATGGAGAAAAAGTAAGAGTCCAAGAGTCCCTATTGTCTAAAATAAGATGAGAAAATTTCCAAGAATGATTACAAACTAAATAATGTCTGATAAAAAATGAAACCCCCCCCAAAAAAGTTGATCTAAAAAGAGAAAGATCATGATAGTTGACTACATATATGCAGTTTATGCGGGAAAATTAAAAAAAAAAAACTCTCTAAATGTCAATGTACACCAAAGAATACTGGAAGTATGCTGTGTAAATTATGCTAGCCTGGGAATAAAGTATCTGTAAATGATGGGAATAAATTTAAATCAATGCATTTGTCCAACAAGTAGCCAATAGGGAAATTTAATTTTGAAATTCATGCTTATTATCTTCACGTAAAATGAATTCTATCAACTACTGTGAGCCAAATTACCATATATATTAGACCCTACTCACACAATAGACAAAAAGTACATTAATTTGTGCTTTGAGAGAGACTTTAATCCCAGAGAAGAAAAAAATGCACATCCATAACTCATAGCCTGAGTGATAATGGGTAAGCAAGTTTCAACATTTTATAAAAAAGAATACAAGCCTTGGAATAGTATCCATCATCTTTGCATACCCAGGCAGTTGAGATTCAGTTGTCATTAGCTAAAGAAACAAAAATACAGAGTCAGAAGCCAAAGTTTTCTCCTTTTGAGTTAAATGAGATGACTTGGCAGCTGACATCAGTGGTTTACTTTAGTATCTAACAGGTATTTCTGTAGTTCTAATGATTTATCTTATACATCACTGAAGAATGGAAAAATAAATATACATTTTATCTGCACGACAGTGATAATCATAGTTCAAGTTTTGCATCTATGACAAGAGTAGAAAGACCTGGTAAAAACTAAAATTAGGCATTTATATAGGCTAACAGCCTGCAAATGTATGTTTAACTGGCTCTTTTCTGAGGATTTCCTTGAATTAAATTGTAATGGAAAAACTTTGTTCAAATGTTTATACCTTAAATGACTTGTGTTGTGGTACTTAAGCAAAATTTAAACATATATCAAAATCAGGTTGGATGTCTATTAAAGGGAAGAAAGTATTCAGAATATACTAAAGAAATCATCAAAATAAGTTAAAAATAAATTTTAACAGATCTTTTCTTGGTCAGATAAAAAAACTAAATACAATATAGATGGGAATAGTAAAAAAACTTAGTGTTCTTCTGTTGCCCCTGTTAAATCTCTCAAAATTGTTATCTTGCTAGATTTTGTCAATTTGTTGCATATTTAGTTTAAATTAAAATGTGCTAAGAAGGCCAATCATAAAGATCCTCTTTGTACCTTGTGTACAGTACTTTTTAATAAACTTTCAAAAATTCTCCTTGAAATATTAAGCTATGATAACAAAATTGTCTCTATATTACATTATTTTAAAATAATTGATTTTCTAGATTGAATTAGTTGTACGCATTGATAGATCATCTAAATCTTATCTTATAAATTTTAATGCAGAAAGGAAAGGACAGATTTAGAGTATGGAGGATTGCTGTGAACACATGTAGCTCAGTAGAGGACTGGATATCAAGGAGTGACCTAAATGGTAGGGTGACACTACAATTCGAAAGAGGCACAGTGGCTTGGGAAGATTGAAATCACTCACAAAAGGAAATGAAAGCAGGGTTCACAGATAAACTTGAGGAACTAAAAAAGCTTAATCATTTTCCCGGATTATTATCTGGCTGATCGTTTTTAACTGTTGTTTATGCTAGTGTATTCTTCTTGGGAAAGAATATGTAGTTTGTGAAGCAGATTAAGAACAATGGGCTGTAGGGTATGTGGGTGCCTCAGTCCTTTAAGCTTCTGCCTTCAGTTCAGGTCATGATCTCAAGGTCCTGAAATCGAGCCCTGCATCCAACTCTCTGCTTGGCAGGAAGTCCTGCTTCTTCCCTTCATTCTCCTTCAGTGCTCTCTCCCAAATAAATAAATAAATAAATAAAATCTTAAAAAAAAAAAAAAGAACAATGAACTATGTAAGGTATGCCTTCTTGACACAATGGGAAAATATAAGTTCCATAATTATTAATACAAGAAATAGAAGTTGCTTCTGTTTTTGATAGAAGGAAGTATTGAGAGAAGAAGGTTCTCCTGAGGAGCTTTTAATATTGTGATTGGTATTTACATGGCTGAGAAATCCCAGATTTATGCATTCTACATAAATTTCAAATAGGGATAAAATTATATATTATAACCAGTATCATTTAAAATATATAAACTGTCAAATGAAAATATTAGATAAGTAACCCTAATTATTTTCCTTACATTGCATTAATAAGCAAAAATAGAATTGGAGAAATGCCATTTATTTATTTATATTTTCAAAGATGTGCAATATGATGATTTAATATTCATATCCATTGTGAAATGATTACCGAAATCAAGTTAATTAACACACCCATCACCTCACATGTATGCATCTTCTTTTTTTAATGTATGTTAAGAACAGTTAAGATCTACTCTTAGCAAATTTCAAGTATACAGTACATTAACTATATTTACTATGATGTACATTAGATCCAATGAACTCACTCATCTTAAAAGTGAAAGTGTTTACCCTTTGACCAATATCTTCCCCGTTTACTCTGGCCCCACCCTACCCTCATTTCCTGGAAGTGACTGCTCTATTCTCTGTTACTATGAGTTCAAACTTTTTTATATTTCATATATAAGTGAGATCATGCAGTAATTGTCTCTCTCTGTCTAGTTTATTTCAGTTAGCATAATGTCCAGATTTATATCCATGTTGTTGCAAACAGCAGGATTTCCTTTTATAGCTGAATAATATTCCATTATATATATGACATTTTCTTTATCCATTATCCTTTCATGGGCATCTAAATTGTTTCCATATCTTGACTATGATAAATAATTCTGTAGTGAGTATGGGAGTGCAGATAACTCTTTAAGATAGTGATTTCATTTCCTTTGGTTATATACCCAGAAGTAAGAATGCTGAATCATATTGCAGTTCTAGTTTTTAAAATATTTTACTTATTTGAGAGAGAGAGAGAGAAGGAGTGGCAGGGAGGGGCAGAGGGTGAAGGACAGAGAGAATGTCAAGCAGACTCCTCACTGAGCATGGAACCCACCATGAGGCTCAATCTTACAACCTGCAAGATCATGACCTAAGTGAAATCAAGAGTCAAATGAGCAAGGGACTTAGCCACCCAGGTGCCCTTATGGTAGTTCTATTTTTAATTGTTTTAAGGAAACTTCATAATATTTTCAGTAGTGAAAACATTCCCAGTGACAGTATACAAAATGGTTGCCTTCTTCAACAGCATCGGTTATTTCTTATAGCCACCTATCAGATGTGAAGTGCTATCTCATTGTGGTTTGACTTGCATTTCTATGATTATTAGTGATGTTGAACACATTTTCATGTTTTGTTTTGTGTTTGCTTTTTTTACATACTTATCTGTTTTGTTTTGTTTACATATATATCTGTTCCCTTTTGCTTTTGTTAAACAAAAAACAAAAACAAAAACAAAATGTCTATTTAGATCCTTACGCATTTTTTTGAGTTGTTTTGTTTGTTTGCTATTAAATTATATGAGTTCTTTATATATAGAGGATATTAATCCCTTATCAGATACATGGTTTGCAAATATTTTCTCCCATTCCATAGATTGCCTTTTTGTTGGTTGCTTTCTTTGATGTACAGAAGCTTTCTAGGGGCATCTGGGTGGCTCAATGGTCAAGTGTCTGCCTTCAGTTGGAGTCATGATCCCAGGGTCCTGGGATCAAGCCCTGCGTCTGGCTCACTGCTTAGTGGGAAGCTGCTTCTCCCTCTTCCTCTGCCTGCTGCTCCCCTTGCATGTGCTGTCTCTCTCTGTCAAATAAATAAAATCTTTTAAAAAAAGAAGCTCTCTGGTTTGATGTAGTCTCAGTTTTCTGTTTTTGTTTTTGTTGCCTATGCTTTTAATGTCCTATCCAAAAACTTATTGTTATGACCAATAGCTATGAATTCTTTCTCAGTTTTTGTCTAGAAATTTTATGATTGCAGGTCTTACACTTAAGTCTTAAATCAATTTTGAGTTGGTTTTGTATATGGTTTATGATAATGGTCCAGTTTCACTCTTTTGCATATGAATATTCAGTTTATCCAGTACCATTTATTGAAGAGACTATCCTTTCCCCATTGTGTATTCTTGGTACCTTTTTCAAAGATTAGTTGACTGTATATGTGAGAGTTTATTTCTGGGCTCTCTGTTCTATTACACTGATCTATATATCCCTTTCTGCCAATATAATACTATTTTGTTTACCCAATCTCTGTAATGTAGTTTGAAATTAGGAAGTGTGATGCCTCCAGCTTTGTTCTTTTACAAAATTGTTTTATTAGTTCTAACAGCTTTTTGGTGGAGTCTTTAGAATTTTCTGTATGTAAGATCATATTATCTGCAGAGACAATTTAATCTCTTCCTTTCTGATTTGGATACCATTTATTTATTTTTCTTACCTAATTCCTCTGGCTACAATTTCCAGTACTATGTTGAATAGAAATGATGAGAATGGGCATCTTTATCTTGCTTTTGAGCTTAGTGGGAAAGATGTCAGCTTTTCACTATTGAATATGATGTTAGCTGTGGGATTGTCATACACAGCCCTTTTTATGTTGGTATACATTTTTTCTATACTGCATTTGTTGACATTTTTTATCATAAAAAGTTGTTAGATTGTTGTTTTTTTCTGCATTTATTGAGATGGTCATATGGTTTTTATCCTTGATTCTGTTATTATGGCATATCATGTTTATTTAACGTATACGTTGAAACATTTTTGCATCACAAGAATAAATTCCATTCAGTGGTGCTGTATATCCTCTCACTGTGCTTTTGAATTCTGTTTGGTAATATTCAGTTCAACTTTTGCATTTATGTTCATCAGGGACATTGGCTTACAGTTTTCTTATCTCGTAATGTCTTTATCTTTGGTGCCAGGGTAATGCTGGCCTCACAAAATAAGTTTCAAAATACTCCTTCTTCTTTACTTTTTTGGAAGAGCATTACATTTTCTTTAAATGTTTGGTAGATTCACCTGTGAAGCCATATATGAACCGTTAATTGTTGATGATTGCGAATAACATGATGTCTGTGATTATACTTTATAGCATAATGTGACTCAATGAAACTTCATGCTATTCAACTATTTAAAAAAAAAAATAAGATTTTTTTTTCTTTTATGGAAGGCTACAGTGTTCAATTTACTTGTTTTTACCATTTTTTGTAGGAATTCACAATTTCTTATTTAAATACAGAGTATTTTAGTTATTTTGTATATCTAATCTTAGTATAGTCTATAGAATGCCATATAGTGTATTTTAAATTATTATTTCAATCAAGTTCATTTTATTAACTTTCCTCTTATTCTCCATTATCTGAATGAGAAAGCATATGATGTATTCAGCTAAGCAATCACTGAACTTTCAAGAATCTGCATTAATTAAGATCAAATATTACTTTGAATGCGAACTTCAAAACACATACTGAGATAGATGACTTCACTCATAGTGAAGTATATTTCATAAAGCTCACAAAGATTTTATCACATAAATATATGATGAAATATACTATTTAAGAAAAATACAACTCACTTATATTATCTAGGAAGGTGTCATAATTAGGCTGTGGAGTAAATGAATTTTTTAAATGAACAAAAGGCCTATTTGTCCATGAATTTAGAATATACCAAGGAGCTTATGCTAGATAAGAAATAAAGTAAAAGATAATTATTTTTCAGAGTAACACAAGAAAAAAATGGCCTATATGGGCAACTGGGAAAAGGTGGTGGAAGAACAGAGCAGGAAACATGGACAGTTATGTCAGATCTGGACTGTAGAGGAAGGTGTCAGCAAGAAACATGCCAAGGTGAAAAATGGTCAGTACAATGTAGTTTAAGAATGGCTAATATTCAGCTTTTAGTTGCTCCTTATATAGAACTATGCTATTAATTTTCATCATTTTCTCAAATCTTCAGTAATGTGTTAGTACATAGCTTTGTTTTAATGATATTTGGAAAGTCAGGAATTTAAGTAACATCTACTGGTAATCCATGTAGTCTGAAAATGTAACCTGAACAGGAATCAAAGACACGGATGGAAAATTTAGTAGAGGTAAAAACTGGAGCTGGGAATCACAAGGAAAAGCCATAAGGAAACACACGTACATCCACTCCCAACAATCCCAGACAAAGTTATGGAATGTGATTGTTTTTCCAGGACATGAAGGTTCAAGCAGTTCTAAAAGACAATTAAAGAAAATGCTGAAAGACATGAGTTGAAGAAATTTGGTGCCTAAAGGCAGCTGACATCTTCATTTCAACTATACGTATATATATATAATCTGCTACACTAGGAAAAATGAGTGACTAACTGCTCATTATTTAGTTTTAAGAATAATAAAATTTTTGTTTACTGAAGTTTAATCATTAACTTATGGCTACTAACTGTAGCACTTATGAATAGGTAGGTAGAGAGCTATAGAAAACAAATATATTTGCAGAAAGAAATGATTTTCCTGGGGCTCCAGGGTGGCTCAGTGGGTGAAAGCCTCTGCCTTTGGCTCAGGTCATGATCTCAGGGTCCTGGGGTTGAGCCCTGCATCGGGCTCTCTGCTCAGCAGGAAGTCTGCTTCCCCCTGCCCTCTGCCTGCCTCTCTGCCTACTTGTGATCTCTGTCTGTCAAATAAATAAATAAATAAATAAATATTTTAAAAAATCTTTCTAAAGTTATCTTAATTAAAAAGTATCAAAAGAATTAAACTTGGAAATTGTTTCATGTATTTATCCTAGTCACATTTCAAAAGGATGTCTCAAATACCAATTATTAAAAAAAACTTTTATCAAACTATGTTACTTGAAATGTTCATTCATTTGTCCACAATACTCTTATGCCAGTATCTATATTAAATGCTGTGAGGAAATTTTCTGAACCTCTTTTTACTTTTCCATAAGTAAGCGATTGATTTATATTTTCAAATGAAAAATGCAGAAACCTGGGCACCTGGGTGGCTCAGTTGATTAAGCGACTGCCTTCAGCTCAGGTCATGATCCTGGAGTCCAAAGATCAAGTCCCACATCGGGCTCCCTGCTCAGCATGGAGTCTGCATCTCCCTCTGACCTTCTTTCCTCTCATGGTCTCTCTCTCATTCTCTCTCTCACATAAATAAATAAAATCTTTAAAGAAAGAATGCAAAAACCTTAATTTTGGCATGTGGTTTTGAAATAAAAAGTACTTCAAAAGCTTAGTCCAAATTTGCATATTTTAAGAACAGATGAATCCAAATTTATAGAAATATTTGCTTATGATTTTTATTGCTTGTATATTCAGATTATTAATACAGATTATTAAGAATAATGCAAATATTGTTAAAAAATTGGTTTTTGGTATTCCAAGTGCATAATACTTATTTATTATGCATAAAGCAATAAATTAATGCAATAATATTTAAATTAATAATACTCATTTTCAGTGAGTATTATTTCAGTGTGTCTCAAGAGACGCTTTAAGCATCAGACATCATCTGTTTTCAAAAGTACAGACAACAACTATATACTTTGCCTAACCATAATAAAAATATATTCTTAACATTTTGTAAGAAATGAATATAATCAACCATCAACTTCTTTAGAAATATAATGTTGGGATTTGGATGTGGAATTTTGCAATGAGATACGGTAGTAATATAAAATTAGTGTGACAGTTTGGATTATTAATTCTTTATCAACTAATTCAATTAGAATACGTTTGCTAATCCTTCAGCTCTGGCTCAATTCCAGTGTAGATAATTGCTCTCTCTCTCTCTCTCTGTAATATGTACATATAAATACATATATGTAATATATACTCACAAATACATATATATGTAATATGTATATAGTGTGTATACTATTTTACAATTTCTTTCTAATGAATTAATCTTTAATGTCAGCCTTAAATCACAAGTGCTATTTTCTTATTAGTATTCTATAGCTCTCTTTGAAATAAAACAGGTGCTTTATTGTAGCATGGAAGCTGTAAGTTATATGTTTGTCATATATTTTTTTCCTGGCATTCACTTTCCATGGAGGGACACTCTGGTTATCAAAGCATCATAATCTTTCTACTGAAAATGCAAAAAAAGAAAAAAATATATAATTACTATTACAGATTCCAATTTCTCATGTAAAATTAATTTTAAAAAACTGCATTCTCTAAAGATTACCCACTTATTTCATAGACAGTTAATTTCTGGCTGAATTATATTTACCTCTAAACCACAAGGTAGAGGCTTGTGTGTTATTGGTATTAGTAATAACTCCTCAAAACAACTTGAATAGTATATAAATGAATTCGACAAATGTAGGTCATAATAACGAGTGATTTTTAGTAAGTATGTGTTAAAATGTGGAAAATAATATCTGAGTGAATCTTTTTTTTTTTTTTTAAAGATTTTTATTTATTTATTTGACAGGCAGAGATCACAAGAAGGCAGAGAGACAGGCAGAGAGAGAGGAGGAAGCAGGCTCTCTGCTGAGCAGAGCCCGATGTGGGGTTCGATCCCAGGACCCTGGGATCATGACCTGAGCTGAAAGCAGAGGCTTTAACCCACTGAGCCACCCAGGCGCCCCAATATCTGAGTGAATCTTAAATGTAACTTTAAACCTTTCCCAAGTAACACTGCTACTGATGACAAGAGAATTCGACATGACCAATGTTACGAAGATAGGCTATGATCAGCTAATCAGTACTTATATTTTGAACTATGGCCAGATATTTAGAGTCTATATACCTGATTATTTATGTAAATTTTATTTTTAATACTATGTAACTTTGTTATGAGGATAAAGTGATATATCTTGGGAAAATACTAACCTCAAACATGATTGAAATCATACATTTAAAATTATTTTGTCTTCTCTCTCTTTTCCCTGATCATTTAGTTATTTAAAAAATTTAAAAATACACCAAATTTTTCAAACTCTTTCTATTAATGAGAATGGCTCTTCAAGAAATCATGATTTTTATTAGAATATTCCTCACAAATGTCACAATTATTAATATGCAGATAAGTAATTTATTTTATTTTCACATGTTAAAGTTAGCAATTCTGAAGCTAAATCTTAAAAATGTAGAATTTCACTCAGTACTAAGGAAGGTGGCTTTCCAGGTAATGAAAATTAAGAATGAGAGAGTAGAAACATGTCCCAATAAACAAGGTAATTAAAGGAGAAATAAAGATCTCAGATGGACTGAAATAAATGTAGTTAGTTTCAGTATGATAAAAAGCTAAGTCTGGGGGCACCTGGGTGGCTCAGTGGTTTAAAGCCTCTGCCTTCGGCTCAGGTCATGATCTCAGGGTCCTGGGATCGAGCCCCGCATCGGGCTCTCTGCTTGGCGGGGAGCCTGCTTCCTCCTCTCTCCCTCTCTGCTGCCTCTCTGCCTACTTGTGATCTCTGTCTGTCAAATAAATAAATAAAATCTTAAAAAAAAAAAAAAAAAAGCTAAGTCTGACAGGTGCAGTGGCACTAATATTAAGGGTTAAGATGTTTAATATTAAGGGTTATAAATATGAATGGTTATGGTATTTTATGCGTCAACTTGATTTGTGCCACAAGTCCCAGATACTTAGACATTATTCTGAGTGTTTTGGATGAGGTTAACATTTAAACTGGTATACTAAGTAAAGCAGATTGTCCTCCTTAATGTGGGTGAGGCTAATCCAACCAGTTCTTGACCTGAATAGAACAAAAAGTCTCACCCTCCCCTGAGCAAGAGAGAATTCCTCCTGCCTGACTTCCTTTGAACTAGGACATTGGCTTTTTCCTACCTTTAGACTCAAACTGAAATTTTGGCTCTTTCTGGGTCTCTAGCCTGCCAGTCTTCTGACTGGACCCTACACCATTAGTTCTCCTAATTTTCAGGCCTTTGGATTCCAAATGGAAGCATAACCTCAGCTCCCTGGGTTTCCAGTGTGCTAATTCACCCTGCAGAAAGTGTGTGTGTGTGCGTATATATATATATATACGCGCGCACACACACACACACACATACATACACACACATAGATACACACAAATGTATATGAACTATATATATTTAACAGACAATATATACATATAAAAACATGTTGGTGGGCATACATGCACTCTCCCACATGCACACTCTCTCTCTCTCTCTCTCAAATTATTGAGTTTGTTTCTTTGGATGACCCTGACTAATGAAATGTTGTTTTAGGCAGTTTTTTTTTTAAATTGCTATTTATCAAGGTATAATTTACATACAGTAAAACTCATCCTTTTTAGTGTACTGTTTCATAACTTACCATCATGTTCTAGATATGGAATATTTCTAAGACTGCAGAAGTTTTCCCATGCTCATTTGTTTTCAACCTCTATTTTGTGTTCTTGTTTTTCTTTCCCAGAATGTCATATACATAGAGCAGTTTTACTCAAGAGTAATATAGTATTTGAGGAAAGTAGACAATAAAATTGAAACAAGATTCAAGGACAAATGCAAGGTAACACCACTTTAGGGGCCCTGGAAATAGATCCTCATCTTAGTTTAAAAGTGATAAATAGGGTAGGTTGAGCAGGTTTTGAAACTTTCCAAAGTATGAATCTCAAAAGTCTTGTGGTTTTACAGAGTCTGTCTACTCTTCCTGACATTCATTTGAGAAATGGAGGGAAAAATACCCACTTCATTAGACTTTCTTGATCTATAAACATGATATCATCTATATATTATTTACCATAATAAAAGGTATTAAGCAGGTGATTAAGTAATACTACACTAGTATTAGGTTGAACAAGCCAGTGAGAGTTTTTGAAGTGGAAAGTGACCTATTAGAGCTATTCTCTTAAAGTGAAATTGATTCATTATTAAGGTATTAGGAAAGTAATCAGTTTAAAAAAAAACTGCAATATTTTGTATTGCTCAAATAATGACCTACTTGGTCATGTTTATGCCAAGAAATCATGCCAAGAAAGGGGCTAAAAGAGTCTTGATGAAGTCTTTGTGCAAAAGGAAGAATTGAAACTAAAAACTTGGATTTTCATTGTCATGTAATAGACAGCAGGAGGGATATGGGGAAGGACTGATGGTTAAGTCATATAATGCCACTAAATATGAATCTACTTCACTTCAGAACAAGGAAAACAGGGCTGCAGCAGTAGAAGAAGAGGAGGGAACAGAAGCATGTGGTGTCATAGAAGTCAAGGAAACAGAGATTCTCAAGAAGTAGGGTCAAGGTCTAAAGATTTAAAAGGAGGAGAGAGGATAGAATAGAAAAGGCCAGATAGGGAAATCATGTTTATTGGCATTTTATTATAGAAGGTGTTTTCAGATATGTTTTAGAATGTTCTCTTGATAACAGATCTGAATAGTAAAAATCTGAGATTCACAAGATTTTAATAGGTTGACCACAGTCATACAAGTAGTGAAATGTAGAACTGAAATTTAATCCTAAATTCTAAAGAAAGAATCATGAAGCTTTTTAAAATGATCATAAGGCAGTTACTGGTCATTATCAAGAAAGTTGTATCACTAGCATTGTGGAAATACAGGAAAATTGAAAGAGATTAAAAAGCTGGCAGGTAGTAAGAAAATGGGTCACTAGTCTTTCAAGTTTTAAGAAAGAGGGGACAAAGGTAAGTAACTCAAGGGATTAACTTGAGTCAAAGGGGGATGTCTCCAGGTATGGAAGGATTAAAATCGCTAGGAGGAAGGTTGCAGTGAATAGTTTCAAGAGCAATCAAACTTACAACTCTTTGCAGTGCTGTTCTGTAGCTGAGAATTGAACTATATATGATTTAAATGTTTTCAAGAGCTTTAAATGAGGGGGGCATTATTGTTTTAGTTCCTAGCATTGTTTTTTACACTTATTTTTATTTCTTTTGGGGACATGAATTATTTTTGAGACCAAAAGTATCCTTTATTTTAAAGAAAATTGCTTGAATGTTTAGGAAGTGGTACATCTTGGAATGATGAGTTTTGGAACAACTAAGTTTGAGATGCCTAAGCGAGACCTCTAACGTTGTAAAAGGCTAACTTTGTTGTGGGTAGAGTCACATTTCTGAATTTTCCCTGTGTATCCATTTATAAATATTTGTCCACCATGTTGTGTGTGTGTGTGTATGTGCACAAGTGCACACTTGCATGTGCATGCATGTGTACAGGCCTATGCTTTTGCTTTTGTTTAAGAAATAACTGCAGAAATACAGAGAAGCAAAGAGTAGATGAAGAAGAAAAATAAAACAGAAATATATCTTCATTTTATACTGTCAAGGAACCATAAAAACTTCTGACTTGGTTATATACAAGCCCTAGACATGAATTTAGAACAATTTTAGGTAAAATATATTGAATAAATAGTCATGTGTTAAATGACTTTTCTTTGGTTTGTTTGTGTATTTTTGTGGGTGGGTGGGTGGGTGTATTACATGTATTAAGCCATTTAATTCTCTTAACATTCCTCCAAATGGGTGTAATTTTGATACTAATTTTATAGAAATGAAAATCTGTAATTTGCTTAAGGTATTACAAAACTGGTAATTGGAAGAGCTAGGTTTTACTCTAGGTCATACAACCCCAGAGTCCAGGTTCTTAACTATTCTCCTCCATAGACCTTTATAAAATATGCACTGGGAAGGAAACTGATGATCTGATTATTATTGCCTGGGGCAGCCATGGGATAACACAATTCCCTATGAATAAGAGATTTCCCAGGTGTGTGAGTGGCTACTCTGAATGATCAAGAAAGGAGGGCAATATTGGGATGAAAAATTAGATTTTGGGTCTGCCTTCCAAATGACAAATTGTGGACCACATGACTATGGCAGTATAGTCTAATTTTCCCAGATAATTGTATTAACAAAATTTAATACTGTAACTTTCCCTTTTCCTAATCTTTCTAACAAAATATAGAGGAGAGCAATCACAAGGGAAACTAAGTACTACATGGCATTTTTTCCCTCTTTTTTTCTTCTCTCTCTCTCTCTTTCTCTCTCTCTCTCTCTCTCTCTCTTCTTTTTTTTTTTTTGTTTTGTTTTGTTTATTTGGTTTTCTGATTTGTTTTGTTTTGTTTTTTGGTTTTGGTTTTTGAATTCAAAGACTCGGTCTGTAAATAGGGCAGTATTTGGAGACGCATAGTTGAGGAAGAATATTTTCCCTTTCCACTTGCTTTCAGGCTGAGAGGTGGGAAAGAAAATAGCTTCCATTCTAAATTTAGGGGATGAGGAATAGAAAAGGCCTGTGGTCTTACTCTCATCAAGAATTTTGAGAGATGTCATAGGCATGGGGGCATGAAGTAGATAGCTACACTTGATGCCAGAAACAGAGAAGCCCTGAGCTCACCCACTGGATTGTGCTTCCTTGGACTATTGTGGCAGGATGTGATTGTCTCCCATTTCCTTAGCTGTGTATGAAAGTTAGAATAATTGAGGGGGCCTATAGTCCAGGGTCCTTAGTACCTGTCTGCAGATTATGTCACAGATTCTCACTTCCTCTTAAAATGTTTCTTCACCTGCCTTCTGGATGTCACTTTCTTGTTTTTACTCCTGTCTTAGTTATAGTACCTTTGCATTTTAATTTGCTGATTCTGCTTCATTTCCAACATCTCAAAATTGTTGTAGTGACC
Organism: Martes martes; assembly: GCF_963455335.1. Classification (NCBI taxonomy): domain Eukaryota; kingdom Metazoa; phylum Chordata; class Mammalia; order Carnivora; family Mustelidae; genus Martes; species Martes martes. The sequence continues at coordinate 106,807,082 of NC_137893.1, read as the reverse complement.
TATAAATGAAAATCTTATCTAGTTCCATAGTTTTATGGGCCATCTGCTTGGTAATGACTGTAGCTTGGGTCCCTTCTCTGACCTCCAAACATAGATATTCCTATGGCTTCTTCACTTGCATGTTTAATAGTCCTCCCAAAGTTAATATGCCAGGAATTAATGTTTGATCCCCTTCCCTGTCCCACCACAAACAGCTTTTTTTTTTTCCAGATTCTTGCCCCACCAATAAAAAACTCGCCATTATTTCATGTCATAAAATTTGAAGTTATAATTCTTTCATTTACTTACTCAGTAGTAATTGACTGAGCACTATCTGCAACCCATTGTGCTATGGAATTGTATGATAGTGGAGAATAAAAACATTCCTATTCTCTTAATGATTACAATATAGAAGGAGGATATAGACAATCAACAATAAACCATATGCATACTAATAAGCAGATAATATAGTATCATGAAATGTGACAAGTACTGGGGGAAAAAAAAAGAAAAATGGAGCAGGGTGAGGCAGACTGGAAAGAGGAGAATGAGTTGTAATACCAAATGGGAAGGTTAAGATAGACTTAACTGGGAAGGTGAGAGTTAACTCAAATACCTGGTGGTGAGAAAATTCACATGAGGAAATTAATATAACTGCAAAAAGAGTGATCTGAGAAAGGGTCAACATGAAAAGGGACCTAAGGAGATAATATGCTTGACATCTTTGAGAAATAGCAAGGAAACCAGTGTGTCTGAAAATGAATCAGCAAGAAAAGAAAACCAAAGATGTAACAGAAGGACAGATTCTGAAAGTCCTTTTAGGGCCATTGTAGCAACCATGGTCTTTTACTCTAGGCCATGAGATGGGAAACAATGTGGGATTCAATTAAATGTTTGACATTTTATGTTTTAAGTTGCAGAAGAATCATTCTGGCTACTCTGCTGAAAATATAGGTGGGACAGGAGTGATAGGCAAGAGGAGAAACATAGGCAAGAGGCATTTCACATTAAACCTTGTGATCCATGGTGATGGTTCTGACCAGGGTGATGATAGCAGTAGAAACGACACAAAGTGGTTAGATTTGGGATGTATTTCTCTTGTGCCCCATAATAAATCCATCAGCACTTCTGTCAATTCTATATTAAGCTTACATCCAGAATCTGATTTTTTCTTTTTTTTTTCATCTACTAGCATCTTGATCAGATAGCTGTGCCTAAATTAATAGAATAACCTCCTATCTGACTTCGCTTCTTCCCCCTCCCACCCCCACCCTCACTGCAGTCACCCTATAATAATTAGAATGATTCCTTAACATGTAAGTCAAGTCTTTCTTCTCTTCAGATTTCTCAAGTCATGTTTTTCTTCTCTTCAAAATGTCCTGAAGGTTTCCATCACATTCAGAGTAAGAGCTAAAGTCCATAAAATGACCAATGGAGACATACATGATCTGACTCATCATTTGCCTCATTAACCTCTCTTGGTTCTCTTCCAATTTTCTACTCTACTCTTCTGTAGTCCACTTTAGGGTATTTATACTTACTGTTCCCTCTACCTAGGTATATCCTCCACAGATGTCTGTGAAGTTGATTTACTATCATTATTTCCCTTTACCTTTAACCAAATATCACAGTATCAGAGAATTCCTAATCACTTAAAAGAAAGGGAGGAAGAAATAAAGGTAAGAAGAAAGGAAGGAGAGAGAGAAAAGGGAAGATGGAAAATAAATGAGCCTAAGGCTTACCTCTTTATCAAAGGAATTTGAAGTAATTTTCTACTAGTCTTAGGAAAATCAAGATGTAACAGGTAAATTTTTTCCCGGATATCAATGGATATGTGTCCTATAATCTTTGTAATGTCTTATCTGTAAATGTATCAGTGTTTAGGGAGACCTCCATATAGTTATGAGTAACTGATTTCTTTGAGTCAACACCAAACATTTCCTCTTTTTGTACTGCAAAATTTTAATAGCATTTTAATTTATTAAAATATGAAAATAGTATATAAGCTATATATAATAAAGAATACAAATTATATAAAACTAATACATATAATTTTATTTATTGCCATAAATAAAAATGAATGATTTGTCTGTAGTGTAGTTTTACTATTTTAAAATGGTATTATTTTGTTTCATTAGAAGATTATTGAAATATATTTTTCACATATTAACTACTGGATCAAGTATAATACAATGATTTATATTTAATTCAGTAATTTTAAAATATAAAGATAAAAGTAAGGAAAATATTCCAATGGAACTGCAGGATCTGGATACACTAATAAATTTGACAAAAATCTAGAGTATCCAGTAATTCCTGTTCTCTCTAAAAACTCACAGATGGAGGTGAGATTCCATATATTCTGCCTTTCAAGGATATAAATTCCTTGAGGCCTTCTTTATTATAGTTCCATAATTCTTCTTTAGAAAAAGACAGAGTCTGCATTACTTCTTTTATAAAGCTCATCGTAGAATCAATAAGTAACATTCTAAATTCATTCTTCGCATCAGCAGGCTCTCTTTCTGTTCTCTTATCCTGACAGCCCTTGCTGTACTATACCATCTGAGGTTGTCACTAAACCTTCAGCATCAGGTTTCCCTAGCAACGTAAGACATTTTTCTTTCTTCCACTGTCTGTATCTGAATTAAAAAAAAAAAAAATCAATTTGTAATAATCCCTGAAAACACAAGAAAACATTCAGTCTGAGACATATGAAGTTAGTAATGAAAACGGTGAGTTAAAAATGAAATTGGAAATAATTATAGAGCAGTATTTCGCTTATGGATTTATACAAAGCTCCAGATGGCTTTCTGTATTCATCTCCAGATTAGCTAAATAAAGGCCAAGCCTTATGTCAGCCTGTACATGGCTTTAATGAGTTTACCTTTATACTACAACAGGTTAGGGCTTTTAGCGCCTTGTTTCAGAAGCCACATATAAAAGAAGCTTTATTTGATTAGGGTTCTAAGAAACAAGGTGAAACACACTAGGCATGTGCAGACATTAACCGTAATCACAAGCCTTCCAGAGTTGCAAGCTTCCTTGGCTAATCGTTGAAAATCAGGGGTAAGTTGTACTTGATTCCACCTAGAAATTATTTTTATTGCGAGATTGCAAAACTGCCTAGATGAATTGAATACAACCACAAAGGTCTCTATTTAGTCCTCATAAGCATTCCTTTAACCAAGTATTTTTACCTGTTCTCTACAGAATGTTTTTGCAAAATCTTCTTTGTCATATGCTTAAGGATATTCATTCTGTTTGAATCAAGAAAAATAAATGTTTTGTATTCTTTTGATCTGAAAACAAAGAATATGTTTGTCTCCTCTGAGCAGTAAGATCTAGGGTAACACCAGTATTTAATCATAAAATACTTATGATTACTTGAGATTTTTAAAGTTTTTCCCCCCGTCCACTAGCATATATGGGGCTATGAAACGTCAATTGCAAGATAAAATGTATAATTTTCACACTTAGTTTTATAAAAGATGTTAACCATAAATCTGGAAATACTTAACCAAGTTTTTTAGATGTGTCTTTTATTTTCATGTTCATACTCACCAAAATGTTCCTTCTCAGTGACACTCTAAAGGCAACATTTCCGGGGCACCTGGGTGGCTCAGTGGTTTAAGCCTCTGCCTTCGGCTCAGGTCATGGTCTCAGGGTCCTGGGATCGAGCCCCGCGTCGGGCTCTCTGCTCAGCAGGAGCCTGCTTCCCCCTCTCTCTGTCTGCCTCTCTGCCTAGCTCTGATTTCTCTCTGTCAAATAAATAAAATAAAAAAAAAAAAAAAAAAAAAAAAAAAAATAAAGGCAACATTTCCTTTTGACATTGTTAATTTAATTTTATATCTTATCAGATATGATGATTTATTTTTAAAAAGAAAATGTAAAGATGCTTTGAATGTCAAACAGCCTTACCTTATTAACATCCTATCAGTCTTACCTTACTATTTAGATGATTTATGCTTTAATAGGATCCATCAGTACTTTTTAAATATTACGATTTTTATTATCTAAAAATGTTTGGTTAATTATTAATATTCAGAAATTATGTGTTTTGAACCACTTATATTAACTTTGTATATGATTCGAAATGACAGACTATTTCTTAAACTAAGGGTTAACTTTATTTTAAAAATATTAATCAAATAGTTTATGAGATATTGTCATAGGTACTAATATGTCTTTCCATCCTAAAAATTTCTGCCTAAAAATTGCTAAATATTGAATTCATAAAATACATATTATTATATGTAAGCATATAAATTTTGTAATACAGTTTTATGCTACATTGATATTACTATCTCTAATGTTTTTTTTTAATTTGAAAGTTAATATTCAGGTAATAAGGATGTCAATTTATATTATTAAGAGGATTCAGAAAATACAATATTATTAGTAGATTGTGTTTACATTCTTAACCAAAATCACAGTTGTTAATAATTCAGACTTTAAAGAAATGATTAAGAAATTCTTTTAGTCTTTATCTTTCTGGACAATTAAGTCACAATTACAATTTTAATTGCCTTAAAATTGCTTTTAAAGGGCACCTAGGTGGCACAGTTTGTTGAAGGTCCAACTCTTGGTTTCTGCTTGGGTTGTGATCTTGGGGTCCTGAGATCAAGCCTCATGTTGGGTTCTGTGCTCAGCTTGGAGTCTGCTTGGAACTCTCTCCCCCTCTCCCTCTGCCCCTCCTGTTCATGCTCTTTCTCTTTAACAAATTGATAAATCTTTTTAAAAAAAGTGCTTTTAAAAATGAAAAAGATATTTAGACTAATTTATACAGAAATGATAAAGACATGATCTTGATTTTATCTTGATTATTTTATTTAGTTTTAAAGACTGTATTTATTTGAGAGAGAGAGAGAGCATGAGTGGGGTGTGGGGGGAAGATCAGAGGGAGAGGGAGAAGCAGCCTCCCCGCTGAGCAGAGAGCCCAACATTGCTCAATCCCAGAACGCTGGGATCATGATTTGAGCTGAAGGCAGATCTACCAACTGAGCCGTCCTGGTGTCCCTAAAATAGTTTTATAATTATTAATTATAAATTTTACTCAGTATTCAAGAACTCAAATACCTAAATATGAAGAAACATCTAAGTTGTAGCAGACAGAAAGCACAAACACACACATACACATACACACACACAAAATGAAGGAACAGATTTCAAAGATTTTCTGCCTTGCAATTAGAGAATAGGTTTTGTGAGAACAAGGTGCAGCCATAATTTCTCTTTCCAACTAAATCCTCAAACTCAACACCAAAACTGTTATTTGGGGGCATTCAACAAATACTGAGTAAATTAAAACAAAAACAAAACAAACACCTGCTTTGCACAACTTGTCGCACTTTGAATTTCTACAGTTGCCTCAAAGCAATAGTAAGTTGCTTAGAAAAAGAGGAAGGAAATAAAGGAAGTAAAACATTTCTGGTGGAGAATTGCCAATGAGCTCTTATTAGGAATTCCAGCATAAATTATCATCTAATATGACCCAAGTTCTTTGACATCTGCCAGGTACTTGCCCTAAAAGACAATATCTAAAGTATTCAGTGGTTCCCCATGTGTACCTCAAGTTGTCAGGAGGCTAATCATTTAATAATCTTAAAAATTGTATATGTTTGTTGAGCCTTACAAAAACCTCAATGGTGTCTGCACATCTTTGGAAGAGTTAGTCTGAGCAAATTTAAATCTTTTTGCTACTTCCTATCCCAACTGACATTAAAAAAATGCTTTATTTCACTTCTGTCTCTACAGTGAGATCCAAAAAGTGAAAAATTAAAGTATACCACCTCACAAAAACTGTGTGTTTTCCAGGGTATTCTATTTTAAAAGATAATAAAGCTAATATTTCTGAAGTTCTTTCTTGAAAATAACGCCAAAGAAACAATCTTCACCTTTGAATAAACTAGAAGAAATGCAAATTATTAAATTACATCTCAGGCCATTTACTGGGTTTTACTTAAAGAGAACTTGAAGTGTATCATTGTCTTCGAAGGTTTAACAGACTCCTGATGTTCTCAGAAAACTGATTTGAGAGCATGGCATGGTGTTTCCTACTTTCCAGGTCATACTCACTTTAACCAAGTGAATTTTCGAACATAGATGATCAAAACAATAGCTACTATATTTATGGGGCTAACAATCTTGAAGGAATATAAAGTGTCTACCCTTTGGTTTTACACTCTATATTTTGAAAAGCTACTCAGAAATAAAATATAGTTGAAGCTTAAATTATAAATTTATTCCAATTTGTTATTTTATAGCAAGAAATAAAACAGCATCAGAATCTGGAGAGATACTTTCTTCATCAAACACATGTTTCTTCCTTTGAAACAAAATCTGTAAACCTGAATTATAATTCTAACTGTACTTGTTGAATTTAGGATCTGAATGGGGAAATATTAGATTAGCATGGTAGTTGAGTATGGTCTCTGAAGTCAGACACATGTGAAAGGCTGAAAACTCTTTGTCACTCATTAGCTTTGCAAATTTGAACAAATTAATTTTGCTCACTCATGAAATTGAGGTAAAAGTATATATCTGGTTGAATTGAGTATTAAATATAATATTGCATGTAATATGCTTAGTACAGTGTCTATGAATTAAGAATTCATCTCATGTTAGGGATTATGCATTATTAATGATTTGCATGCTTTATAACACACAGAAAAAAAGTCCAAAGTTTCCATGTGTACAATGAAGGTATATTTAACACTGGTATTACCGGTGGAGTTTTTATGTGATAATTTGCTTCACCTTAGAACTGGATTGCTGCTATGGTTTCTTTTCAGCTAACTTCTCAAGGATCCTCACTTCTAATTCACTCAGTCATTCTCCGGACATACTAATAGTGCTGTTATGAGATTACAGCCAGATCTGACAGCCTTAGAAGACATCTTTAAAGTGACTTTGTAGCTCCATGGCAATCTATTACATGATAGATTTACACTTAATGCTCAGAAAGCAATTTATTTCTCTCTTCTCAAACCTTGGGAAGAACCTTATTAGACTTTCCAAATATGAGTAGCACACTTTACTCATGATAATGTCAGCGTCTCACAATTTTAGATAAACATATTTATCAAACTCAGTCTTCTTCCAAAGTAATAATTTGGCATTCATAGAATTATAAGTTAAATATAAATAGGGATAATGAATGGACAATTTTGATATTTTTATATATGAATTAAAACTCAATTTTTATTTGGAGAAAGTAAATATATATGAAACCAATACATTTTGCTTATTCAGATTTTTGAATAGAATATATTCATAATAAAATTTTAATATTATATCTATTTATAGTGAATCTATAGTTCTTAAAGATATCATTCACACTTTAGGATATAAATTTGAAAGTCATCAACTAACATAATTAAATTTATAAAAATGTTCCCTTAAATAAGCTAAATAATTTCTTATGTAAATCTGTAAGGCAGGGGGCACCTGGGTGGCTCAGTGGGTTAAAGCCTCTGCCTTAGGCTCAGGTCATGATCCCAGAGTCCTGGGATCAAACCCCGCATCGGGCTCTGTGCTCAACAGGGAGCCTGCTTCCTCCTCTTTCTGCCTGCTTCTCTGCCTACTTGTGATCTCTGTCTGTCAAATAAATAAATAAAATCTTTAAAAAAAAAATCTGTAAGGCAGTCTGGCAGGCTGGAGGTGCATGGGATAGTTAATGTGGCAACTCTGTGTCTTAAGGCAGGCAGAATTCCTTCTTCCTTGGATAATCTCAGTCTTTTCTCTTAAGGCCCTTAAATTGGGTGAAGCCCACCCACATTATGGATGGTAAACTGCTATAGTCAAAATCTACTGATTTAAATATATAGGTGTATGTAAGAGATATCCCCGGTTCAGTTCCAGGTCACTGCAATGAAGATAATATCACTATAAAGCAAGTTAAACGAATTTTTTGGTTTCCCAGTGCATAGAAAAGTTATATTTACACTCTACTGTAGTCCATTAAGTGAGCAATAGCATTATATTTAACAACAACAACAAAACAATGTCTATATCTTAATTTAAAAATACTTTATTTTGCATGCCTGGGTGGCTCAGCTTAGTTAGTTAAGCTTCTGTCTCTTGATTTCGGCTCAGGTCGTGGACACGAAGTGATGAGATTGTGCCCCACTTCAAACTCTGCGCTCAGTAGGGAGTCTGCTCGAGCTTCTCTCTCTCCCTCTCCTTTGCCCCTCCCCACCTCCATGTGTTCTCTTTCCCTCAAATAAATGAATAAATCTTTAAAAATAAATAAATAAATAAATACTTTATTGGTATTTCTTAAAAATGCTATCATCTGAGCTTTCATCAAGTCACAGTCTTTCAGCTGGTGGAGGGTCTTGCCTCTATGCTGATGACTGCTGGCTGATCAGAGTGGCGGTTGTTGAAAGTTGGGGTGGCTATGATGATTTCTTAAAATAAGACAAAAGTGAATTTGCTGAATCAACTGATTCTTCTCTTCATGAATGATATTTTTATAGCATTCCATGCTATGCTGTTTGATAACATTTTACCCATAGTAGAACATCTTTCAAAATTGGAATCAATCTTCTCAAACTCTGCTGCTGCTTTATCAACTAAATTTATGTAATATTCTAAATCCTTTGTTGTCATTTCAACAGTCTTCACAGCATCTTCACCAGGAGTAGATTCCATCTCAAGAAATCACTTAATTTGCTTATATATAAGAACCAACTCCTCATCTGTTAAAGTTTTATCATGAGATTTCAACAATTCAGTCACACCTTCAGGCCCCCACTTCTAATTTTACTTTTCTTGCTATTTTCATATCTGTAGTTACTTCCTCCACTGAAGTCTTAAACTCCTCAAAGTAATTCTTGAGGAATGGAATCAACTCCTGTTAATGTTGTTATTTTAAACTTTTTCTATGAATTATGAATGTTTTTAATGGCATCTAGAATGATGCACCCTTTACAGAAGGTTTTCAATTTACTTTGCCTAGATCTGTCATAAGAATCTTCATCAATGGCAACTCTAGGCTTAAAAAAATGTAATTCCTTAACAATAAGACTTGAAAGTCTAAATTGCTCCTTGATCTATGGGCTTCAGAATGGATGTTTTGTTAGCAAGTTTGAAAATAACATTCATCTCAATATACATCACCATCAGAACTCTTGATTGTTCAACTGCATTGTCAATGTGCAGTAATATTTTGAAAGAAATCTTTTCTGAGAAGTTCTCAATGGTGGGCTTAAAATATTCAACAAACCATACTGTTAACAGATATGATGTCACCCAATCTTTGTTACTTCATTTATAGAGCACAGCCAAAGGTATCAGTTGGTCTCAGTCTTAAGGGTCCTAGGTTCACAGAACCGTAAACGAGTACTGGCTTCAGCTTAAAGTCACCAGATGCATTAGCCCCGAACAAAAGAGTCAGCCTGTCTTTTGAAGCTTTGAAGTCAGGTAATGACTTCTCTTAAGCTATAAAATTCCTAGATGGCAACTTCATCCAGTGGAGAGCTCTTTCATCTACTTAGTGTAGTTCCTTCATTAATTATCTTGGCTAGATCTAGATAACTTGTTACAGCTTCTGCATTAACACTTGCTGCTTCACTTTGTGTTTTGATGTTACCTCATGAACTAACCTCTGCTGGTTTCAAACTTTTCCTCTGTAGTTCCTTCACCTTTCTCAGCATTCAATGAATTGAAAAGAGTTAGGGCCTTGCTCTGGATTTTGTTTTAAGGAATGTTGTGGCTTGTGAGATCTGTCCTGATCACTAGAACTTTCTCCATACCAGCAATAAGGCTGTTTTGCTTTCTTATCATTTGTGTGTTCACTGGAGTAGTACTTTTTAATTTCCTTCAAGAACATTTCCTTTGCATTCACAACTTGGCTAACTGGCACAAAAGGCTTAGGTTTTGGCCTATCTCAGCTTTCAACATGCCTTCCTCACTAAGCTTAATCATTTCTGGCTTTTGATTTAAAGTAAGAGATAGGTGACTTTTCCTTTCATTTAAACACTGAGAGGTCATTGTGGGGTACTTAATTGGCCTAATTTCAATATTTTTGTGTCTCAGGGAATAGGGAGGCCCAAGGAGAGGGAAAGAGATGGGGGAATGGACAGTCAGTGAAGCAGTCATAACATATACAACATTTATTGATTGAATCTGCTGTCTTAAATATGCATGGTCTGTGATGCCCCCAAACAAAAACAATAATAACATCAAAGATCACTGTTTATAGGTCACTGTAACAAATATGGTTATGATGAGAAAGTTTCAAATAGTGCAAGAACTACCAAAATGTGATGCAGAGACATGAAGTGAGGGAGTGCTGTTAGAAAAATGGCACCAATTAGAATTGTTTGAGACAAGGTTGCCATAGGCCTTCAATTTGTAAAAAATGGAATATCTGCAAAGCACAATAAAGCAAAGAACAATAAAATGAGATATACTTGTAATCTCATTTTAAAAATACTGCTTACTGCTATTGGTGTTTGCCCAAAAATTGGGTACTATGGTTTAACCTATTTAACATATAAAATTAATATATAAACAAGTACACACACACATGCACATATATGTATATATACATTGCCTTATATATTTGATGAGCTTATCTGTTTCCTTTGTTCTTATGATAGTAAAGTCAATCATGTCAAATCATCATAAGTACTCTCTCAGCAAGCTCAAATTAATGAAAAATTTTTATAAATTACACTGTATTTTGAAACTGGTTAAAATTTAATATAAAAGTAATTAGCTCCAGTAAATAGAAATAAATGTAATGGGAGAAAATAAGATCACTTGCCTTTTGGAGGAAAAAAAGTCAAAGACAAGATAGAGAAGTACTCCTTCCAAAACACAGAGTGAACAACTGAAAGCCAATGTGCATGGTGGGGGAGAAAACTGTTTCTAATCTTCTCACAAACCTGTGGAGATGATGATGTCTTAAACACATGTCAGTCATTAGCCTATAGGGCACAACATGTTGAGATTAGCTTGTTCAATCTGAATTTTGTCTCAGCTTGATATCTGGATGTTCAACACTGCCTTTGTGGATTAACAGTGCAGCCAGAAAAACATTTAAGTATCAAAAGAATGCAACCAATACATTACAAAAATTCCTAAACTGTGATGAAATTACAAAGCATTCTGTTATAAAAAATTCCAGATATGTATGTATCCTTTGACTGATTTTTTTACTGAGCAATAATTCTATGTATCTGTTATGTTCCTTGCACTATTCTAGATTTTGAGAAAATAGCAGTTACCTTGACAGCAAAATTTCCTGATCTCATTAAACTTTTATTTCTGAGGAAGAGCAGAGAAATCAATATACAAATAAGAAAGAAAATAATCAATAATAAAATCTAAGCAGATAATTCAGATTGAGTGAAGAGCCATTTCTTGGGTAGGCACTTTAGATTGGATAGTCAGAAAGGTCCTCAAAAGTTGACATTTAAACTGACATCTTAATAACAAGGAGGAATATCACCTACCCAAATAGCAGACAGAAGAGCACTCCAGGCAAATGGCATGAACAGCGCAAATACCCTGAAGCAGGCATAATCAAAGGGGAATGCTGTGTGGCTATAGCACAGTGTGAAAAAAACAAAAACAAAAAACAAAAACAAAAACAAAAAACCAAGCAGTACTGGATGCATTTGAAGAGAAAACAAGAGTCAGAGCCCATGCTAAACCACTGCGGGAGATGTGCAATGTATTATATGGCAAAGGGAATTTTAGAATTTTTTTTTTTTTTTAAACTGAGGGTGTGTATTATTACTCAGTCTCTTAAAAATCATTCTGGCAATTGTGAGGTAAATTGATTGCAGAGAGATGGACAAGAATGAAGGAAGATGGCAGGGGAGCTAAAAAGTGGGCAGTTCTTTTTTGATTTCTATGTCTTCTCCTGGCATTACTATGACTTCTTTTCTCTTTAATGTTTGAATTTTTATCCATGTGGAATTTATGTTTATATAAGGAGCAAAATAAAAACTCATTTATTTATTTATTTATTTGCACATAGGTAGCCTGTTACCTCAATGTCTTTTGTTGAATAATGGAAGGATAATTTTAAATATTTGTATATCCATAACTAAAGAAATTATTCAGAGTTCCGTGGAAAAAATAATTTAAGAACTATGGGAAGAGATTTGGGTAAATCTTGCCAAGATCTGAACAAGGATGGTATATATGGCAACAGGGAGTTGGAAGCAACCTGTGTATCCATCTCTAGAGTTATGGATAAATAAAATGCAGTAAGTCACACTATGAAATGACATATAATGATAAGAAGCAATAAACCAGATATGTGGCATGGATTGGTCCCTAAACAGGGCTGGATAAGAAAACTAGGACAGAGGTGGGATTTATGAAACCCTTAATGGAATTGAAGCACACAAAAAACACAACATATTTTACAAGAATATATCTATGCTTAAGAACATATATCAAGCACATTATAAATGGTTTCTTTTGAAAGTAAGGCAATGGGATAGGAAATAAGAAAGAACAGACAAAGTAAAACATGAAATGGGCCTTGTGCTCAGTGGTGATGGTGATATGTTAACTATAAAGAGAAATGTAAGATGCACTCCAATATCAGGCATGACAAATGTGGAAAAGTGTGCCCTGGATTTGATTAAATATGGTAAACATTACAGCTCAACATTATGCATAGGAGGTTTAATTTAAAAATGTGAAAGAAGAAAGAACATTTCAATCAATACTACCATAAAAATTAAATGTATGTTTTAAAAAAGTTAAGATAATTAATTATGTGACAGGGAATATGTATCATATTTAACCATGTTCTCCCTATTTAACCTTAGGATATAATTGTTTTAACCTGGACCTTGTTTTCCAGTTGTAAGTTTTGCAGACTCTGTCTCCTAATATAGATCACTAAAATATCTTCCCTCCTTTATCCGTGTATCTGGCACAGCCTTAGTACAAATCCTTACTGTCTCTTCTTTGGATCATTGCCATGGTTTTCCTAATTGGTCTCATAAGGTCTCATCTTGTTGGCAGCTGTATTGCTCTGTGATCTTTCCAAAAATGTAAATGTGATTATAACTCCCTTTCTTAAATTCTTCTAGTGTTTATACATTGCCTCAAGAGCAAAATCCAGACTCAGGTTGGTTAGAACATGACCTTCATTATCTGGTCTATGATTACCATGCTTTCTGGTACCCAACCATGTCTCTTCCAGGCTCCCTTTCTCTAGCCATTCCAGCTATCTTACAGGTTTTGTCATTTTATTAAAGAATGCCAATATTTATTCTTCTAACCCTTCACTATCACCTAATCAAGTTAAAAATCTCAGTGCATGAGTGGATATCCTAATCAGTTTGTTTAGCAGATATTCTACACATTCATGCCTATTATATCTATTAAATTGTGTATCTTGGTACTTCTCACATCTGTTCGCTCATTTGTTTCTCTACTCTTTGAGAACTTCTTCAGATCAGAGTCTGCATCTATTTTTTTTTTTTGCAATCACCAGTGTCTAATATGATATAAAAATATAAAGTAGAATTCAGTAAATATATATATTCAGTAAAGGAAATTCATAATTATTTTCAGTTAAAAGTAAATGTTCAAAATGTAAAAGGGAATGGCTTGTAAAATACCATTGTATAACTTTAGAAAATTTTGAAAATACATAAATTACTAGAGGAATAAAATTGTGAGGTTTCAATTTCATAATAGATATAAATAAGCATCCATAAAACCATACCAACCCACCTTTATAGTAGTAACAACAACAAAAATCCAAACATGATGTTAAAGGAATCAGCATGCAAGTGAAATATAATCAAATTATTTTTACCTGACTTAAATCAAGTGCCATTGTTAATATTAAAGAAAGCTAAGAGAAATTAGAAGAAAAACTTAATTAAGAAGTAAATTTAATCCATGAATAAAATATAAGACCCAGGATTGATCAAAGATGAGAGCTCTGGATGATTTTGTTTTATCTATTTGACTGGTTTAAAAAGCTGCTCGTTATGTTGTTGTCTCAGTTTAGGAAATTAGTTATAAGAAATTATCTGTTTCGAACACTATCAAGAAGACTCATTCCTTAGTGCTCACTATAATAAAAAATCCATATTTAATGCTTTATGTGGGGGATTTGAAAAAAGAGAGAGAGAGGCAAACCATAAACAGACTCTTAACTAAAAAGAACAAATAGGGTTGCTGGAGGGGGTTGGGCAGGGAGATAGGTGAAATGGGTGATGCATGTTAAGGAGGGTACTTGTGATGAGCAATGGGTGTTGTATGTAAGTGATGAAATCTACTAAATTCCACTCCTGAAACCAATATTATACTGTATGCTAACTAACTGGAATTTAAATAAAAACTTGAAACTACAAAGTAAAGTGAAATAAATTAAAACAAAAATTCTTTTGAAAAAAATAGAAAAAAAATCAAATTCTGGAATGGACTAGTGAAAACTGTGCTGTTGGAAAGGTCATAGAATTTTACTAAGGAAATGTGTATGAGTGAATCAAAGAATAACACATAGACATCTGCAGCTTGGTAAATGTGTTAGCACTCCATGTAAAAAAGAACCAGTAGGTGCAATGAAATTCACAAAGCAATAGTGCACACAACAGCAATTGTGAGAGTACCCTCAGAGGAAGATATGAGACCAATATCATGTGATTTAATGTTGATTAGAGGGAACACAAATGATGGGTCCTTTTAAAATTATTTTTGGGATATTAAAAATAGTTATGGTTAGTTTTCATTAATTTATATCTCCTTTTGTTTTATAATCAGAGAAAAAGTTGTCTATTACAATAAAACAGGATTTTATTTATTTATTTATTTATTTATTTTAAAGATTTTATTTATTTATTTGACAGACAGAGATCACAAGTAGGCAGAGAGGCAGGCAAAGAGAGAGGAGGAAGCAGGCTCCCTGCTGAGCAGAAATCCTGATTCAGGACCCTGATATCATAACCTGAAGGCAGAGGCTTTAACCCACTGAGCCACACAGGTGCCCCCAGAATTTTATTTTCGATTGTATTTATTTTTTAAAGCAAGTATTAATTTTATAAGCCCACAGATATTTTTGAGTAAACCACAAATTCGTCCATTAGAAGATGTTGGAGCTATTTACTCCATTATGACAAATATTTCCTTAAATGCAAATGCTCATTGTTTATATTCAGAGATTTAAACCTTTTTATTGAAGCAATAAAGAACTTAGAAATTTGAAAGCAAACCCCTAACTGTATATAAAAGATGAATATTTCTTTGCCTGACTGCTTAAGAAGGCAGCCATTTTATTAAAACCTTATTGTTTTTTTAAAGATTTTATTTATTTGACAGAGAGATCACAAGCAGGCAGAGAGGCAGGCAGAGAGAGAAGGGGAAGCAGGCTCCCTGCTAAGCAGAGAGGCCGATTTGGGACCTTGAGAACATGACCTGGGCGGAAGGCAGAGGCTTAACCCACTGAGCCACCCAGGCACCTCAGAAGGCAGCCATTTTTTAATGTATAACTGAAGATCCTTTTGTATCTTTGTCACACAAATGGGTATTGTCTAGATACACTATTTGTAATACTTGAGCCCTTCCCCACAGAATGGCTTACAGATCTCTTTCTTTTCCAACACACACAAATATTATGTTGTTGTGTTGATACAAGAAGCTCATGTAGTAAGCAATCTTTAAGCAGCCTTTTGTAAAATATAAGTCGTATGTGTATCTTGTGCATCAGTTGTGGTAGCGCAGTTTCTTTGAAATGTCTCATACTGGCTTGATTTATAGATTCTGAAAATGTGTAATTTTGGCTTATAAACTGTGGTAGGGATATGATTTATTAGGCATCTGGTATACTGACAGGTTGTAAAATAGGTAAAATGACATGGTGATTTCAGGTCCTCATTGATACATGCTTGTTATTGGCTACATTAATTATATTACTTCACAAGCTGGGCTTTTCCACCATTTGGATTAGTTGCTTTTAAACACAAATGCCTAACACCTAATCATCTGGTAAGAACTCAAAAAGAGAAAAAAATACTGTTGTTCTTTACTTCTGTTTTTAAACCTCTAACAGAATGATTATGTCAAACAAATAAAATGCATAGCTGTAGTGTTTTCTCTGTGGGCTTGCAAACATTTACTTATTTTGTTTACAATGAGTCTCATAAGATTAGCAAATCAAATTGACAGATGATCAATGGCAGGTCTATTGAGAAAATGCCTGTGCAAACAGAATACCAGATCAGACCCCAGTGGGTCACTCAAGCCCTGATGATCATATATACATTGTAAAACATGCTTGTGGTAAAATCTTACTGTAAAAGTCACCTTGGTGTGAAAATGCACATAACAGCTAATTTCACATTAGCTTGTGAAAGAGTTTTAAAAAAATGTCTAAAGTACATCATGAAGCAACTATTCATAATGACAAATATACTTAGGAGATTTAATTTTTTATGTATCATTTTAATTATTAGCAATTGGTAATCATAGTAATATTAAAACTAAGATGTTAAAGATAGGGGCACCTAGGTAGCTTAGTGGGTTAAGCCTCTGCCTTTGGCTCAGGTCATGATCTCAGGGTCCTAGGATTGAGCCCCATATCGGGCTCTCTGCTCAGCAGGGAGCCTGCTTCCCCCTCTCTCTCTCTGTCTGCCTCTCTGCCTACTTGTGATCTCTGTCAAATAAATAAATAAAATTTTAAAAAAATAAAAAAAAAAAAGATGTTAAAGATACATTTTTATCCAAACTGAATTCACCAATGTGGTTGTATATACATTCTGGGTACTATTAGCATTTTTTAGCATTCCAGTAAGTTAATACTTTTGTGATCCTGATACAAACCATGGTGAGCTTAGCAAACTCAATTTGGTCTATTTTAAAAGTGAAAACATGTGGCGTGCCTGGGTGGCTCAGTGGGTTAAACCTCTGCATTTGGCTCAGGTCATGATCTCAGGGTCCTGGGATCGAGCCCTGCATTGGGCTCCATGTTCAGTGGAGAGTCTGCTTCCCTCTCTCTCTGCCTGCCTCTCTGTCTACTTGTGGTCTCTCTCTCTCTGTGTCAAATAAAAAAGAAAAAAAAAATTTAATTTAAAAAAAGTGAGGATATGTGTACACTCTTTATTAGATGTTAATTTTATAATAGGAAAAATACAAAATAAGTATGAATTCTGTATTTTAAGTATTTTAAGCATTCTAAGAAATCCTGTATTTTTTTCTTGTTTTTGTGATGCATTTTAAATTCTCAAATCATTTTTATTATAAGCAATAATATTAAAATAAATGATAAATTTTATTTATAAGGTCTTTAAAATGATCCTACAATTATTTTTATTATGAAAATTGCTCATCTACTTTTATGATATGCAAGATTCATGTACCACTTTACACTATAAAATTCAACATATAGATGGGACTTTTTTTTTTTTTTAATCCATTCAGACACCCTGTTTCTTTTTATTGGGGTGTTTAGCCAATTTATATTCAAAGTAATTATTTATAGGTTATTTATTACTATTTTATTACTTGTTTTGTCATTTCTCTTTGTCATGTTTCTCCTTTGCACTCCATGAGTCAGTCCCCTTTACTATTTCTTATAGGGTTCATTTAGTCACAAACTCCTTTAGCTTTATTTATTTGAGATAGGGTAAAACCAAGCAAGAGAGAGAGATAGGGATG
Source organism: Martes martes (assembly GCF_963455335.1). NCBI lineage: Eukaryota > Metazoa > Chordata > Mammalia > Carnivora > Mustelidae > Martes > Martes martes. The sequence goes on along the minus strand of NC_137893.1, from coordinate 106,789,463 downwards.
TGCACATGAGTGGAGAGAATGGGAAGACCAAGAGAGAGGAGCAGACTCTGCTGAGCAAGGAACCTGATGTCCGGGTCAATCCCAGGACTCTGGGTTCGTGACCTGAGCTGAAGGCAGATGTTTAAAAGACTGAGCCACTCAGGTGCACCTGCTTGGAATACTCTTTATCTCGCCCTCTATTCTGAGTGACAGCCTTGCTAGATAGGATATTCTTGGGTGCAGACTTTTTTTTTTTTTTTTCAGATTTTATTTATTTATTTGACACAGAGAGAGAGGTCACAAGTAGGCAGAGAGGCAGGCAGAGAGAGGGGGGAAGAAGGCTCCCTGCTGAGGAGCAAGCCCAATACGGGACTGGATCCCAGGACCCTAAGATCATGACCTGAGCTGAAGGCAGAGGCTTAACCCACTGAGCCACCCAGGCGCCCATGGCTGCAGATTTTTTCCATTCAGTAATTTGACTATATCATGCCACTTTCTTCTGTCTTGCAAAGTTTCTATTGAGAAATCTCCAACTAACCTTATTGTTTTCCCTTGTAAGTTAAGGATTTCTTTTGTCTTGCTTTTAAGATTTTTCCTTTATCACTATAGTTTACAAATTTAATTACAGTATATCTTGGTGTTGGCCTGCTTTTGTTGATTTTGATGGGAGTTCTCTGGGCCTCCTGGACCTGGATGTCTGTTTCTTTCCCCATATTAGGGAAGTGTTCTGCTTTTATTTCTTGAAATAAATTTTCTCTATCTTCTTCTTCTGGAACTCCTGTAATATGAATGTTATTTCATTTGATGGAGTCAGTGAGATCCCTAAGTCTACTCTCATGTTCTTTTTCTCTTCTGTTCAATTTTATATTTTCCTTCTACTATGTCTTCTAGGGCACTAAATCATTCCTCTGCTTCTTCCAGCCTGCTGCTCATAGCATCAAGCTTATTTCCAATCTTTTTATTGCATTCTTCATCTCTGATTATTTTTTAACTCTTTTGTCTATGTGGTAAGGGTTTCCCTGATGTATTCTGTTCTTTTTTCAAACCTAGTGATTGTCCTTCTAGTTGTTGCTTTAAATTCTCCATCAGACATGTTATTTATTTATATATTGCTTAGATCTCCAGCTGTAGCCTTATCTTGCTCTTCTGTTGAGGATAAATTCCTCTGTCTTGGCATTTCATCTAGGTTTTTGCCTTCTTTGTGTTAGAAAAACCAGTAATGTCCTCTGAAAGTAATGGCCTCATGAAGAAGAGGTCATGTTGTGCCCAGGGCCTTGTGCTTCAGGTCGTATCTCCAGTATGTGCTGCATGCACTTGGATGCTTTGTCTTGGCTGCTCTATCTCTTAGGTAGGTCAGTCATCTGCAGAGACTGTCCTTACCTGCTGTGGACAGTATTTGGTTCCTGGCCTGAATGTGGCAAGTTTTAACTAGGTGGCTGTGACCTGCCTGTGAAATGAGACTTGACACCAGCTCCGCCAGAACTGAGTTCCTGCAAAACTCATTTTAGACCTCAAGACACCTGCAGATGGAATGATTGCCATTAATTATGTTTTAAATGTTTTGGTAGGAATTACCAATGAAACCATATGGTCTTGTTCTTTTCTATGCTGGGAGATTTTTGATTCCTACTTTAATTTTCATTGTCATTATTGGTCTAAGAATTTCCTAGATTTCAAGATTTGTGATTCAATCATAGTAACTTGTGCAATTTAAGAACTATCTTTTCTAAGTTATCTGATTTGTTAGTATATACTTGTTTGTAGTAATCTGTTATCAGATTATATATTTCTATAGTTATCTGTTGTATTGTTTTCTCTTCCAATTCTTATTTTGGTTTTTGAGTCTTCTCTCCCTCTCTTTTCTTAGTTAATGAAGTTAAAGCATTGCCAATTTTATTTTATATTTTTAAATTGGCCATTACTTTCAGTGTTATATCATTGTTTACATTGGACTCCATTTTATTTATTTCTGTTTAATTGTTGTTATTTCCTTCCTCCACTAAATTTTAGCTTTCTTATTTTTCTAGTTCCTCATGATTTAAGGTTAAGTTGCTTATTTGAAATATTTTTTAATACAAACATTTATAGCATAGATTTCTTTCTTTTATAGCATAAATTTCACTCTAACATATGTTTTTGCTGCATTTCATGGATTTTGGAGTATCAGGTTTTCTTTTTTCTTTTGTTTTGAGACATATTTTGATTTGCTGTTTGATTTCTTATTTGGTCTTTTAGTTGTGCAGTAGTAAGTTGTACAATCTTTACAAATTAAATATAATCTTTACATATTAAATATTTAATATTTACACTATAGATTTTCCAGCTTTGTTTTATTACTGATATTTAGCTTTACACCACTGTAGTTAGAAAATAAACTTGGTATGATTTCACTCTTCTTAAATTTGTAATATTTGTTATGTCTCTTTTTATGTGATTTAACCAGGGGATTCTTCTATGTGTACTTGAAGAAAATGTGTATTCTATTTATCTTTCAGAACCATGCACTCTATGCTTCAAGTAAAAAAACATATTCTTGTTGAAAACAATAATAATAACTTTAACTGAAGGTACTTTAATGAAAATAAAGTATTTCAGAGGGCAGGTGGCATTATGAGTGAAATAGGTGAAAGGGATCTAGAGCACACTTTTGATGAGCATTGAGTAACGCTGTATTGATTTGTTGGATCACTATATTGTACACTTGAAATTAATATAACACTGCATGCTAACTGTATTGGAATTAAAATTTAAAAGTTAATAAAATGTAAAATAAAATAAAATGCATTATGCAAAATGCATAAATGTACAACTAGATTACTTTCACAATAAGTGATAGAAGTCAGATCTAAATTACCAACTTTAATTCAAAAATTTTCTAACAATCATATAGCATTTATGTAGTATTTAGAAAATAATGAATTATACTTTAGTACCAGTTTGCATTCTAAACCAAATATGGTAATAACCTAAAGTTATTCAGATAAATAATTAGTTTTGGTTTTTTTTTTCCTTTTACCGGTGACTTGGCAAATTTTAATACATCTCTGAGAATTTGACTGAGAGTTTAATGAGATCAGGGATGTTGGCCAGGCAACCAAGGTCAGAAGTTTTGAATAATACAGTAGAATCTGTAACTTTCATCTCAGTATTCACTAGCACAGGGAGAATGATCCTTTTTTTTATAGGCTCTAAGTTGGAAAGAGATCTATTAGGTCATCTTTTTAAAAATTTCCTGTCCACGTAGGGTTGATAATTCCCTTCCAGTATAATCACCATGCATTACTAAATAGACCCTTTATGTGATTAATCCCAGTGGAAATCTAGGATTTTATGCAGTTTTAGAATAAATATTTTAGACAAAATTTAAAAACAAAATGCCAAAATTGTAGTTAACTGGCCAGTTCTAAACATTGCTCTGTATGTGTGTGTGTATGTGTGTTTGAATATGCACAGAGCATAGACTATCTGCAGTAATGCTTTATAATTATATAATTATGTTTATATAGCTCCATATCTGACTACAGAATAAAAGCAGTTTTCCATAAAAATCAATAGAAAATCGATTTTCTGATAGAGCCTTATTGACCTGTGTAAAAGTATCCTTATAAAACAGAAACTGTCACACTTAAACATAACATGCTAAGATAGAAGGCAAGGCATGAAAAATAATAATTATCAAATCCTTCATTTTTCAATAGGTACAAATTTGATTATGTCTATCACCTAACTTCCTCTTCCTTTCTCCTTTGCTGACTTCTATTGACTTCCTGTTTTCCTACCGAAAAGTCTATTATCACATGATATCATATCACATGATATGTGAAACTATCAAATGAAGGAAGAAAAAATATTACATTGAATCTGAGGTATATGGATTCTAAATCAGAATCCAGCAAATGAAGAAGAATTTCTTAGGTCTCTGAATTGAGGCTGACTATATGGAACAATGAAGACCATTAGATCTTTTAAACAAGGAATGTAAAAACACAGAATTGTGTTCTAACTCCTTCATTCCTTGCAAGCTATATACCTTTTGAATTTTTTCATTAATTAATATTACTCTAAGATTATTTGTCATTTTCTCACCTTAAAAAATGATAAATATCATGAGTTATCTCTTCTGATTTTGTACTTAATGTCACCATGAGGGTATTTTTAAAATATATACCTAATTCCCTTATTGAAATTTCAATTTAATGGAACCCAATCATTTAAGGGCCAAAATATACACTTGTATACACTTGTTCCTAAGTACCTGGCCAACTTCTTTGCCCTCGCATATTATATTCCAGTATTACTGAAAAATATATAGCTTCCATGTAAAACCTAGATTTTGTGAAAGTTATTTCCTCTTCTATCTCAATTCCTAAGTTTTCAGATCTTACATCTATTTCTTCCTTATTTTGAAATCTTTTCCAACTTTACCAGAAAGATTTCGTCATTATACCCAAATTTTAGTCATGACAGCAAATTTTGTACTTTATTATAATTTTTCCCATGCAACTCTTTTACTTCCTGAGATTATACACACATTCAGGGTAAGGAATATACATTATCTCCTTTGTATTCTCAACAGGACATAATAGGAAAAAAATACTGATAAATAATGAATGTCTAAGGGCTATACAAAGTGTATTTTTAGAAAAATTTCACAAAAACCCAATTATCTAGTTGGTGCTTAAAATCCTTCTGTACAAGTTCATCAATTTACAGAAGACCAAATAACCAGTCGGTATTAGAACTGGGATTCCAAGTCAGACCGGCTGACTCCGGAATATGAACTCTTAATGGCATTTAGAGTTATGGTTACCTGAATTGTACTGCCTCATTACTGCTGATTCCCCACGGACTGTCTCTGCCTAGAAACTAAGACCAGGAAAGGATATATATTTGTTTGTCTAAGTACAAATATTTATCTCTTTCTCTTTTTAAAACTAATTTATCGAGGTATAACTAACATATTGAAAGCTGTGCCCAGCTAATGTATACAACTTGACGAGTCTCTAGATATGTAAACACAGGTGAAATTGTCTCCACCATCAATGCCATAAACATATCGATCACCTCCAAGTTTCTTCTTCCTTTTTAGCAATTTTTTAAGTATACTATGCAGTATTGCTGACTATAGGCACTATGGTATATAGTAGATCTCTAGGACTTAATCATCTTGCATGATTGAAACTTTGTACCTTTTAGTCAATATCTCCTTTTTTCTTCCCCTCACCACCACCACCACCAGCCCCTGGCAACCACCATTTTGGTCCCCGCTTCTTTCAAAACATTTCTCTTTTTAAAAGTAACTGAAGAGGGCTCTTTTAATAATAATTGAAGAGATTGAATTTATATCATACCTTCAAAAGACCAAATAAATTGTGAAGAATCAAATAACAATGTAGTTAAACTCCATAAAGATTTACTACATTTTAAAACATATAAGTATCATTGTATACAAAGTGTATGTGTTTTATTATACATGCTTTTTAAATAGTCCTTAGCTGTAAACAAAAGCTTTAATCCTTATGTCTGCCTTAGATTGTGTTCCTTCTTCAGCTTCCCTAAAGGGTTCCCTCTTCATTGGTAACCATAGCATCCAAATCAGGACATTCTTGAAAGTAATAAACACTAAAGCAGTTAAAGACAAATCTATAGAACAACTAACATAAACCAGGACTGGTCCAGGCAAGCTGGGAGGAGTCATCATTTTGTGCATTGACCATTTTCTTAGTGTCCTGTAAGCCATTATTCCACAAGAAACATAGAATCTCCTAGATTTCTACATTTCTCAGTTCCTCTTTAAGTGTAAATGGGGTTTCCAACCTCAGATGCATAAAAGCAAATCCTTTTGACCCCTATTAGTCTTTCCTAATTTTATCTCTCAACATCTTTGAATTTAAAATTCTACATTTTTCCAAATTCTGTTATTTTTCTAATAGTAAAATTCTAAAGCTCAGGACTTAAGAGAAAAGAAGAAGAAGGAAGAGGAGGAAGAAGAAATATAAAGAAGGAAAGGCAAGGAAAGGGAACAAGAAAGAAAGAAAGTGGAAGGGTGCTTACTTTTGAAGGCTGTGCCTCAACCAGTGCTCTCAATTCCACCATATGTTCCTTGTTTTCATAAGGTTACAGGGTTATATAAAAACCCCAAATTATGCAAACAACATATATTCATTGTAAAACATATAAAGAACAAAAAGGAAAGAAGATTTGAAGCCAGGAGGGAGGGAAAAAGAAGGAATGGAAGAAAGGAGGTGTAAGAAAGGAGACAGGAGAAAAGCAAAGCAAAGGGAAGGAGGGAAGGAAAGGGAATTGAAGGGAAAAAGGAAGTGTTGCTGGTTGACCTGGGTTGATCCTGAGCCCTCAACCGAGGCTGTTCCCAGGACATCACTAGAGCTAGGTCTCCTCACAAGAGAGAGAATTCAAGGACAGACAGAACATAGCAGACAAGTGACACAGTGGGAAAGTTTATTAAAGCAAAAGTACACTCAAGGTATGAAAGTCAGAGAGCTCAAGAGAGAGAGAAAGAACTGCAAGCCCTGGGGTTTGGGGGTCTTTCATTGACACTTGTTAATGAGGAGGTGGCATATTCATTACCTGGGGTGGGAATTTCTGAGAAGCACTGTTTCTTGCCTTTTCTTTCTTATTTGGTCAGGGGCTTCCTGTGTGGCACCTGCTTTCGTAGGCCTGTCTGGTTTGATACAGCTTCTCCTGGCTTTGTTTTGAAATGATGCCTCTGACTTTCCAGAGAGCTGGCCTTGACTTCCTCTTCGTAGGCCTCCAAGGCATCTTGTTAGAACCTAACTAACTGCCTCTAACAGAAGGGAGTGCTAATAAATAAAATTCAACCAAGTGAAATTTAAAGGCTTTAATAGTTTTATTGAACTATTCATGAATCAGTCAGCATCCCTCCATGCAAATAGAAAGAGCCCCAAGGAGCTATAGAAAACAGAAGACTTATAGGCAGAAAGTGGGGAGAATCAAGGATGTCAAAAACAAAAGAAAGAATTATTTCAGGCAAGGTCACTTTCCTTTGGGGGTCTGTCAGGTGGATTTCCTCACCAGTGCTGGCCAGAAATTTCTAGACTATTTGATTGAGATCACTTCCTAGCAGAGGCTGAAACTGCACTTAGTTTAGATATTAAGTCTTGGTTCTCTGACTTGGAACTTTTCACAAATAACTCTTTTTTAAAAAATTTTTTTTACAAATAACTCTTTTTAACAGAAGGGGCAGAGGGAGTGGGGGTGGGGGAGGAAAGAATTTGACTTCTTATTGTTTGGCTTTTTTGATACCAATTTGACTTCTTGTTATTATTGGAAAGAAAGGAAAAGTACTTTATATTCTCTCTTCCATGGTGCTGTTTATAGAGGATCATTTGACATGCTATATATTCTGCTTATATCTACCATCTCACTTGGTGTCTATTATACCTGTTTAGTAGATGTCTAAGAATCTACCATGAAAGCAGGGGAGGGGGGAACTTATACCATAACAACAGGATTATTATATCTAAAATTTAAAATGTAAAACATAAAGCTTCCCTAAAATTTGAACTTAGCTTCGATTATATTTCTTTCAAACTCTCATCCCCATGCAAAACATTGCAAATAGTCCTTCTGCTTATTTTTTTAAAGTTTATAGCAGTTTATAGACACATTTTAAAGAATGGCTTTATGGATCCCCAGAACTGGATTCTTCTATATGATTATAAATATTATAGGTTTTGTAAGCATTGAATAATCACATTCAGTTCCTTTGTATATGGAAAAAAAAAAAAACTTCTGTATAATTCATTGGAAATTCATACTTTTGTTTGCGTATTTATCATTATATTGACATCTCACACTATAATATGACGAAGAATATTTATCCACTTCAGTTGATACTAGGTCACAAGTTTGATAGGATCTTCTTTTAACAAATTATCTCTAATTTATATTTAATATTTTATATGCTTTTTCTATTTTTGCATATTTTATTTTTTTAAAAATCAATTTTCTAAAGAAAGATCATTAACAGCTCATATGAAATTTGAAACAAGATGAAATAATAAAATATTAATGTGATTACCAAAGATTTATATACATATATATGTGTATGTATATGTATGTATGTATATATATGTGTGTGTGTGTATATATGTGTGTGTGTGTGTGTGTATATGCGTATATATCATAGCAAGCCAAAGTAAAATAGGGTAAGTTTTCTTATTTTTAAATTCAACTTTTTAAAAATTTTTATTTATTTATTTTTTAAAGATTTTATTTATTTGACAGAGAGAGACAGCGAGAGAGGGAACACAAGCAGGGGGAGTGGGTGAGGGAGAAGCTGGCTATCCACTGAGCAGAGAGCCCGATGGAGCCAGATCCCAGGACTCTGAGATCATGACCTGAGCTTAAGGCAGAAGATTAACGACTAAACCACCCAGGCGCCCCTCAACTTCATTTTTAAAAATAATCCTTATGTTTATTTTTCCCAGAAATAGGTTTATTTAGTGCTGGGAAAATAAGTTGATGATTTATTACAAAAAGTTAAAAAGTTGTGGGGTCTTGACCTTGATAAACCTGTTACTCACATTTTTCCACTGTGATTCACTTCAGCATATATCATATTTAAAGTTATAAGTTTTCAACTTGACTGTTATGTTTATAGATACTGGAATATCATCTGGAGTTTGTTTTTTACTTTGTATACATAACCTTGCAATTTTTTTAGTAAGTTATTTTTTCAAATTGTGCTGTATTCTTTTTAAGTAATCTCAATGCTACTGCTTATAAATTATTCAGTTGCAATTTTTATGCTTTAAAGATGTGTAAATTTAAATCTAAATATTCCTTAGTTTCAACAGCACAAGAACAATAATAATATACTTAATGCATCATTTATCACTGGTCTGTGGAATCAGCCTAGGTATAATGTGTGACTAAAGAATAAATTAGCCCTTTTTCTCTACAGAATATTTCTAATATTTTTTTTTTAAGATTTTTTTTATTTATTTGACAGAGAGACAGATCACAAGTAGGCAGAGAGGCAGACAGAGAGAGAGGAGGAAGCAGGTTCCCCACTGAGCAGAGAGCCTGATGCGGGGCTCGATCCCAGAACCCCAGGATCATGACCTGAGCTGAAGGCAGAGGCTTTAACCCGCTGAGCCACCCAGGCGCCCCTATTTCTAATATTTTAAGTTAAAAATAATGTATCATTGGGCTCTACTAACCTGTATTTAAATAGTTTATACCATTAATTAAGAAAGCTCTCTTTCAATTTTACAATATTGTCACCCAAGTCCCAGCAATTCTAGCTTCAAAATCGTTCAGTGATTCCCTTGTAACATTTGCCAGTGTCAACATCCTACTTCAGATATTCATCGTCTCTTACCTCAGCTTCTATAATAATCTCTAAATTGCTCCTCTTGATGCATACACCACACTGCTACAGTACTTTCCTACTAAAAAAAATCAGATGTCATACTTTCCAGCTTTAAAAATACCCCATTACCTAACAGGTAAGTCAAAATTCCTTAGAATGACATTTAAAAAGTTTATAATATGGATCCAACCTTCATTTTCTTAAGTTTCTCCTTAAGTTTCCTTAACAAACACATGAATTCTACTACCCTTTCTGGGTGTGTGTGTACAAGCACACACACATACACACCTATACAATCACATAATCACACTGAATTTACTACATAGACTTTCTTAGTGAGTGACAAGGGGGCCACTAGAAACCCACAGAGATGATAAAAATTATTCAGTAAATGGTGTTGTATTAATTGTTACCTATCGCAGGGAGGAGGATCCAATTTAAGTAAGTTGGATTCTAGAGGCAGAGGTGGATATTAGTATTAATCAAGGGCTCTTGCGATCTCTTCCCATGGAAGGTCAGGGAAAAAAGTAGAATTGGGTAACCAGAGAAGATGGGCTCTGATATCACTAAATATTGACCTCTACAGATGCCCTAATCCTTATATTGTTTCAAATAAAAGAGAAGGGGCCAGGTTTTTCCCAAGTGTACATCCACCTATCATTCAATGCAGGCTGTTGACAAAAAGGTCAACACTTTTTGCCAAGGCAGTACTCTACAACAGAAATAATTGCTGGAGTTGTGTAATAGTTAAAGACTATCTGTTGAATCACTTCAGGGTGCTGGCGATAAGTTCTTTAATCCTGAGTGAGTGGGAGAAACACATCACAGGGTCCAGTACACTTATCTCATAACAGTGGCCAAAAATATTCAATATAAATTGAAAGATTAAAATATTAAACATTAAAATATAAAGAAAATGTACTGTAAACATTGTTGTACCTTCTACAATGTGGCTGACTCAGTGTATAAAAGAGATTACAAAGGAAGTATAAAAATGTGAACATATTTGCCACTTCACACAGGGATATGGACAAGCATATTCTTCTGATATAACCAAAATAAAGAGGTTAGAAAAAGGGCAAGAAGAAAATATTGAAGCAAATGCGTAAAAAGATTAATACTCTTGCATCCGGATTATTGAAATGGAAAAGGGGGTTGAACTTTATGGGCTATGAATAGGAAACTGCCTTTACTTTTTTCCAGACTCTGCCTTCAATCATACTTTATTAAATTCTCTTTGCTTAAGTCTAAGTATATCCAATAGCTTTCCAATCAATTTCAGTTGTAAGAAAAATTTTATTAAAGAAACTCTGACATTTAGTTATTAAGATGTTTAGTTCAACTAAACAGAACTTTAATTTAATATCATTTTCACAACTTCTCTCTCCCCAAGCACAGGCTTGACCCTTGTTTCTGGCTTATGGACCTATAGAGAAGAGGAACAAAAGGATTAGAGTAGGCATATTTGAGAGTTTATAGAACGGATGCTATTGAAATGTAGCCATTGATGCCTCTATGTGGCCACCACCAAAGGGAGACTTTCCTTCATGGATGATGCTTGCTGTTCTTTGAAAAGTGTTAGAGGGACTTTGACTTTACACTGTTGCCTGATACAGGCTGTGTCCTCATGTAGTGACTTGTGCAAAAGTCCACCTCCATCTTTCATTATCCCTATCCCAGCCGTCTCATGAAGGGGACTACATGAAAGAACACTAGCCAAGCTGTCATTTGCACTGTCCCCATGGTCCTTGGAAATCTTATACATACTTATACTGCCAAAAGATGGAGAGAAACTTGCTCAATTGTTGTCACCTCTCTCCTCACCTTGCCATGGAAAGCTTCTCAAGACTCCTGCCTTTTGACTTCTCTAGCAGAGAACAGTCTTGAGGTTCATATACATTTTCAAACTTCCTAGAGTATATACCAAGCTCTGTCAGGAACTTTCACATCATTTTACATTCTCATGAAGTATAAAGCCTATAAGTTTCTGCAGTTATGCAAGCATTTGGATGAGGAAGAAAGTGCCCTGCTTGCAGGCACCTTCATTCTCTACAAGTGTTTCTTCTTTGAGGAGGAAGAGAAGGCCTCTCCTATCTCCCGGGGGGGGGGGGGGATGTCACAGCTTTCTCTAAACCTATAAATTTCCTTCAGATAACCTCTCCTAAAATTCCAGTATTATGTAGTTAGGGAGATAAGGGTTACTCAAGAGAACTTGCTATTTTTAAATAAATTCTGCATGGATGTGTCTTGTACTATACCTTAGACTGGAAGGATGCTTGTTTCCATCAGCATCCTGTTACATCTCCACCAAACAAATTCCCTGTGTAAAATTTGATTTGCCAATGTAATGACTTTAATAAATTCAAAGGCAATGGATTGTAATAGATAAATCACCAGTGAAGAATAAATACAACTCCAAAACTAAATAACCCTTTCCTCTTTTTTTAATACTGATGATACCCTTTGCCAAAAATTACTAAATTTGGCATTTACTAAAATTGGCATTACTAAAATTAGCATTACTGGGGGCACATGGGTGGCTCAGTCCTTAAGTGTCTGCCTTTGGCTCAGGTCATGATCCCAGGGTCCTGGGATCCAGCCCCACATTGGGCTCCTTGCTCAGCAGGGAGCCTGCTTCTCCCGCACTCCCCCTGCTTGTGTTCCCTCTCTCACTGTGTTTATTTATTTATTTATAAATAAATAAATTTTTAAAAAAATAAATAAATAAAATTGGCATTATTGCAAAGAAAAGGAATCGAAAACTTTTTATAGTTGATTTTCACTACTCTCGTTTAACTTAACTGGTTTCAAATACATGTGGTTGAGAGTGAGAGTGGACCAATTTAAATAGTACTAGGGATATTACTTTCCTACCATTCTAATGAATAAATGTCCCTGACCCCAGGGTGTTAGAGTCCGTGATCAAAGGAGTGAGACTGATACAAAGCAAAGGTCAAGCAAAGCTTTATTTCTCGCCAAGGATCGAGAATCAAACCAACCGATCGGGGCGGTCTCTTACAGAGAAGGCGACCCCTCCTGGCCTCACAGACTAACTTTTAAATGGCAATGGCCATGTGGTTGAGCCTGGCCACACACAGGTGGCCAATGAGATTGTAACACACAGAGAAAGTTGCATAGTCGTGCTAGGTCACACATGGGTGGCTAATTGAATTACAATTTACCCTATAGTAGCTATTTGAACTAGCCTATCACCTTGGTCAGAATTGGCGCCCAAAAGGCAGGGCCTACATTTTTTAGGGAGATAGTGATTGGATGTCTCCACCTGGCCTGACCCGCCCTTGTATTTGGGCTCTGTTATCTGGGACTGGTCGACCACATTTTACTAGCTTCCCGGACTTGCTTTTAAGTAAGTCCCTTGGGAAGGGGGGGCAGACTTTAAGTTTTACTGCATAAACAACAAAATGGCTGTTCAACCGAGATGGAGCCGCTCTGGCTAAATAGGCCCTTACACAGGGATTATGGAAGAAAATATGAATCTTGTTCCTTCAACCATTGTCAATTCCAGTTCGTGTCCCTCATAGTGTGAGCTTTACTCTGCACTGAATGTGCTGCTAGCTTTTAAGAGCACATTAGTTATTTTAATAAAATATAGACCCTAATACAAACCACTACTTCATGTGCTATTTTACCGAGGAATAGTAATCTATTTCAAGACGAAGGAAAAAAGAGAAAACAAGTTGTGTACATTTTGAAAGACAGTGTAGATCTTCAAAATGATACTTTTTCAGAATCTGAGGAGTGATTTGGAGGTTAGGTTATTTTTCATTAAACATGTTGATCTTAAACGCTGATTAAGATGTGCTGCTCTTCAATCTTTTGGGGGAAAAATTTGGCACTATATATCAAGAGTCATAAAAATACACCAAACCTATTTTTAGAATGAATGTACAATGAGTTTAGGGAAGTTTGAAAGTTTATATCCCATAGTTTTTTCAAGATTAAAATGTTTTAAATTCTATTGTTTTTAAAATATTGCCTCTCTGTAATCCAGTTGATTCCACAGTCAAATGACATTTCTGAAATCCACATCTTGATTATGGTACTCCCCAACTTGATGAAGTTCTAGAATATAGGTGAGATTCGGTGGGGCGAGGTCCGGGGCCGATGGCTAAGAAAGAATTCTTAAGACGTCTCTGGTGCAGAAAGGTGATTTATTAAAGCATGGGGACAGGACCCATGGTCAGGAAGAGATGCTGCCCTGGGGTTGTGAGGGGTGGCAGGTTATGTACCATGGGTTGGGGGAAGGTAAGGGAAAGGGAGGTTTCAATAGAACTTTCATATGCTAAAGAGAATCTACATGGTACCAGAAACCAGAGGCCTTGAGGGTGTCAAGGTTGTTTTCCCTTTTAGCAAGCCATTAACATTAAGATAGTTGGGAGATTCTTAAAGAATGTCATGTAAGTCCCATCCAGGAGTGGGGGTGGGGGAAGATTGCAAGGTGTCAGCCTTTTGCTTTATCCTCAGCCAGCCTTCTGTTCCCTCATCAAGCTCAAAATGCTTAAATGGTACCCCATCATCTACAAATAGATGAATCTACAGATTCTTTATGGTAGCCCATATTTTCTTTCCTGGATAGGATCTCATTTACTTTTCTAGGTAACTCTAACCACTGCCAAACAGTACTTGGTGTTTTCCCAAATACTCCACACCAAAGTCATTCTACCTTTGTTTGTTTGTTTGTTTCCCTTTATTCTGCCCTATAGATATGCCCTTCCTCTCTCTTTGCCTGCCAAACTTAACCTCATTCTTTGATATTCTGGGTCTATCTTTGCCATTCTGTCTCTGACTTCTTTGAATGTGGTACATAATTAGCAAGTTAACTTGGTACTATATTGGAGCTCCTGGAGAACATGAATTTACTGTACTTTAAACTTGTAACTCTTTTTCAGTGTATGTAGCAGATTTTAGGCAATCAAAAAAAGTTCGTTGAATTCATGGTTAAATAAACAAATAAGGGATTGAATAATAAATGCAAAAAATGGACTTTTCATTATAAAATTGTGCAACTTAATTCTTTCAGTTGATTATACACCAAATGAATTAACTGTTGGTTATGTACTTTGTGAATATTATTACTTAGATATAAAGTCATTTATCGGGTATGTGTTGGGGTAGCAAAAGCCTTGGAAGATAGAAAGAGCATCTCCCTGTTGGGTAGAGAGATTTGTCTCTTGACCAGGATAATAAAGATGTTTCCCTCTCACTTTGGAGAGCAAATTAGACAGATTTGCTAGCAGTGCCTTTATGAGATTAAGATTTCCTAAATTTCTGTTTCCTCAGAAATGGCATAATCCCACTATTAGTCAAGTATCCACCTGGGCCTTTCATTGCTTCCAAAGGACATAGAAGGTATGGAAAAAATAAAAAATAAAAAATGCATTGGATAGAATTAAGCAGGAAAGGAAGACTATTCAGGACAGCTGTGGTGGGGTCAGGACTGTTGTAATCAGGGGGAATAAGGTTGAATCAACCTAACTGAAATAAAAGGCAAGAGAGTTCTTTTTATTATTATTATTATTATCTTTTTATTATTTATTTGACACAGAGAGAGAGATTACAAACAGGCAGAGAGGCAGGCAGAGTGGGGGGGGGGGTAAACAGGCTCCCCGCTGAGCAGAGAGCCCCATGAGAGGCTCATTCCTAGGACCCTGACACCATGACCTGAGCTGAAGGCAGAGGCTTAACCCACTGAGCACCCCAAAGGCAAGAGAGTTCTTAAGCATTGGTGTTAGCTAGTGTAAAAGTGCTGGAGAAATTTAGAGGGGGGAGGTTGGTCAATGGGATTAGGTCATTTTTGTTAATTCATGTTTATGGAAGTTAGGCTTCTGCTCCCTTCATGGAGACTGAGAGATAAGAGCACTATCTTTCATGGTAATTACATTTCAAAGGGATGGCTCCCAGGTCATTGAGAACACATTCCTGGGTTGTAAAACTGGTTAAGAAGCTGGGAGATTTACATTCATATTTACATCTGAAAGGGCAGAGAAATAATTTATAATTGTGAGTTTTCTAAATTAAATGCTCTAAGAAAGGGGAGGTCAGGACCTCTAGTCAGGAAGAAACCTGTCTAAAGTTTAGTCAAGCTAAGGGTAATGCTAAGGCCATCTTGATCAGAGGACAAGGAGAATTGATGTTCTTGTGGCTTGTTATGCTAGGAAAAATAAGTCTTTGTCTCTGACGCTGAAAGCTCTTGTCTTCTGTCAGTACACTATTCATGTCTGGTTTGGATAAAGGCTTGAAGTCGGCCATTGAAATTCAGCTATGCTATAGCATGACAATAGTAGCATAAAGAAAAAAAATTGTTTCTCTTATTAAATTCCTTTCCTCATTCACGTTTTGCTGGAAGTTTTAATGTTGATTTAATTCAAGTAAACTTTTCTTCAAAGACTATTCTCTTATGTAAAGAGTAAATTAATGTATTTGGCATTGAAATAATATATTGTTAGATTAAGCTAATGAAGTTATTGTCCAATTTCATATTGTCAGTAAAATTAAACTTCGTACAACAAAACTTACACTAAAAAGAATAAAATATGGATTAGTATTTACAATTTGACTAGTATTTATTATTAGGTCATATATAGTAGAAGACTGAAATTGAGCTTATCTAATGAATTTGAGTCTATCATAGAGCTATACTAAAAAAATATATTTTCTTAGGATATGGTAACTAAACCATATTTACTCCTTTTAAGTTAATAATAAAGGGATCTCAAACTATTAGTTTAACCATGCAAATAATCCATTTTTCTTACATATTAGAAAACAAAATGAGCCAGTTTATTATACTGCTGTTAGTAGACTTTCGAGCTTTTAGATTCTTTTCAGTACTACAGATGAAGAAAATGATGATTATGTCTTTAATAGTGTTCAAAACCAAAATGTTTTGCTTTTTAAATTGATGTTTTTTCTGAGATATAAAAGAAACAGAGTATGATCATCAGGATCATACTTAATGTTGGATCTACTTTATAATGTGACTGTCCTATAAGTAACTGTACTTCATTGCCTAGAACTGAATGCAGTATTATCAAGTATGATTAGTAAGATTAGAAGAGTTCAGTGAAGATGCATGACTCACCTTTTTAAATCGAAGTCCAAATCTAAAATATGGTGTTAACTCCAATATATATAGTTTTAACTAACAACATTTGCCTTTTTTTTTTTTTAAAGATTTTATTTATTTATTTGACAGACAGAGATCATAAAGAGGGAGAGAGGCAGGCAGAGAGAGAGGAGGAAGCAGACTCCATGCTCAGCAGAGAGTCTGACGTGGGGCTCGATCCCAGGACCCTGGGATCACGACCTGAGCTGAAGGCAGAGGCTTTAACCCACTGAGCCATCCAGGCGCCCCTTGCCTTTTTTTGAATGAGAATTGGTTACCTCAAACAATAAATATAAGTACAAATTTTCATATAAAGCAATGACTTGACTTTTCAAGTTTCTGCGTAAATTTTACCACTAGAGACCATTTAATATATAGATTCCTAGGAACCATTCACCAGGACTGTGGTTTAGTAGATCTGGAAATATTCTTAGAAATGAGAACTTTTATTCTGATAGAAGAGTAGTATAGGGCATACTTTGAGAGAAACTGGTAGAAGAGGCAAACCACTACAGTAAGATTTGGGATTAAATACAAGATTTCAACATGTTCACAAATAATTCATGTATATTTCAGGATCCAGCTCCCTCTGCCGCACTTGGTTCTTTTCAAATTGGAAAGTGACAGGGTCACTAAAGAGATTTTTCAAACCAAGAATGTCTTTATCCCTACCCTTCTTTCTCTGCCCCAAAATCAGTCCAGAAATTGTTCTACAAACTGGGAGTGGATTTGGACTAGGAAAATTATATATACTTTGAAAACAAACAAACAAACAAACAAAAATATGCATGGGCTGCTTATAGTGACCTCTCATCCTTACCCTCTACCACATAAAAATCTGGTGCAGCCACTAGGCCAGTTTTGGAAAATGTTTAGTGATATGACTTCAAAACAATTACATTATAATAAAAAAGTAATTTAGAGTGAGCACAAATGGTTGTTATGAGATAGTTGTGTTTTTTCCTTTATCAGCTAACCTCGGGTAGTTACAATGAAGTTAATCTTGTATCACCTTATCTTCTGTCAACAGTGAAATTTCAAATGTTGTTGTGGCTGATTTCAGTTTTTGTTTTTGTTATTTTTTTTTTAAGATTTCATTTATTTATTTGACGGACAGAGATCACAAGTAGGCAGAGAGACAGGCAGAGAGAGAGGAGGAAGCAGGCTCCCTGCTGAGCAGAGAGCCCAATGCCAGATTCAGACATGACATGAGCTGAAGGCAGAGGCTTTAACCCACTGAGCCACCCAGGTGCCTTGGATGGTTTCAGTTTTAACCCTTGGTAGGAGCTGGCCTTCTCTTGATGCCATGGTACAAAACAAACAAGTAAGTGACTTACTCAAGGCATCCAGTGACATAGGTAAGAAAAGAATCCTCTTTCTTTTTTTAAAGAAAAGAATCGTTATGTTTTCTTTACTCTTTAAATTCTGCTGCCTACTTGAAAATCATTGCTCAAATACTATTGTTCATTTGTATAATTTTCCTTTGTGTTAGTATATTGTATTTCGTAATATAATATTTCATTGTTAGGAGAGTGCTTTGAAATAGAACAGTTTATCCCCATGCGATAGATCAAAACACTGAAACCTAATGACTCTCAGGTTGCTGAAACTGGAATTAGAATTTAGGTCTCCTAATGCTCACTCTCATGTTTTTATTTTATTTTAGATTTTGATTTACATTAAACTTTATTTTAATTCAAATATATGTATAATGAGGTATTTCAAGTTGATAGTGATTGGGTGCTTAACATTTTATTGAACAGTTAACACAATAATAATGATAGTAAATAATAAAATAATAATAATAAAAATGATAGTAATCACATATTGAAAATTTCCTTGCTTCTAATTTAGTCACAAGGAACAATATTTGTTTTTATTGTGGTAAAATTTTTAAGTGTATAATATAGTATCGTTAACTATGTATGCTACAAAACAATTGTAGAACAGATTTCTAGAGTATTTTCTTCATGCATGACTGAAACTCCAAACTCATTGCACAACTTTGCATAGCCCCCTCCCTCAACCCCTGGCAACCATGATTTCAATTTCTGCTTCTTGTGTTTGACCACTGTCAACATGACATATAAGTGAAGTCAGACAGTATTTGGTCCATTATTGGCTGATTATGGTTAGTGTGATGTCCTCAAATTTTATCCACAATGTAGCATATGACAGGCTTTCTTTTTTTAAGGCTGAGTAATTTTCTATTGTCTGCCTATTCGTTTTTGTTATCCATTCATCCACTGATGGATATTTAAGTTGTTTTCACCTCCTCAGTACTGTGGGTAATGCTGCAGTAAACATGAAAGTACAAATATCTCTTTGAGATCTTGTTTCCAATCCTATTGGATAAATGCCCAGATGTAGCATTGCTGGATCATATGGTAGTTTCATTTACAGTTTTTTGGTGAGTCTCACCAAAACATTCCCATTAATGGTGTACAGGATTCTAATTTTTCCAAATCCTCATCATCACTTGTTATTTTCTGGGTTTCTTTTTAGTTGTTTTTGTTATTATTGTTTGTTTGTTTTTGCTTTCGCCAGGGGTTTGATAGTGGCTATGCTAAGAGGCATGAGATTCCACTGAATCTGTACATCTCTTTGAGTGGAAGTGATATTTTAGCAATATCAGTTCTTACTATCCATGACCACACAATGTCTTTCCATTTATGTGTGTCTTCTTCAAATTGTTTTAGCAATGTTTTATTGTTTTCAATGTATAAATCTTTCACTTCTTTGCTTATGTCTACTCTTAAGTAATTTATTCTTTTTGTGCTATTGTAAATGAGACTATTTCTTTAATTTCCTTTGCAGATTGATCTTTATTAGTATATAGAAACATATTTTTTTCTGTGTTGATTTTGTATCCTGCAGCTTAGCTGAATTTGCTTATTAGCACTAACATTTTTCTGTGTGCAATCTTTAGGGCTTTCTCTATATAAGATTATGTCATCCTATAAAATTATTTTTTTCATTTATTTATTTGAGAAAGAGAGAGGGAGAGAGACAACAGCATGCAAGTCTGGGGAGGAGCACAGGGATAGGAGACAGAAAATCCTAAGCAGATTCCCTGCTGAGCTTGGAGCTGGAGGTGAGGCTTGATCCCAAGACCCTGAGATCATGATTTGTGCTGAACTCAATAGTCCAACCTTTGCTTAACCAGCTGAGCCACCCATTTTTGAACAGAGATAAATTTACCTTTTTTTTTTTTTTTTTTACTGGATGCTTATTTCCTTTTCTTGTTTAATTGCTCTAATTAGGACATCCAATATTATTTGAAATACAGTTGATGAGATTTGGTATACTTGTCTTGTTCCTTAGCAGAAACATTTTGGGTCTCGGGCTCTTGGGTGGCTCAGTTGGTTAAGCAACTGCCTTTGGCTCAGGTCATGATTCTGGTGTCCCCAGATTGAGTCCCACATCAAGCTCCTGAGTAGGGAGTCTGCTTCTCCTGCTGATCTCTCTCTCTCATCCTCTCTCTCTCTCAAATAAATAAGTAAAATCTTTAAAAAAAAAAAAAAAAAGAAAGAAAGAAAGAAGGAAACATTTTTGGTTTCTTTCCCTATTGAATACTGTTGTTAGCTTCGGGCTTTTTACATATGCCCTTTTTAGTGTCAAGGTAAATTCCTTCTATTAATAGTAAGTTAAATGTTTTTAATATAAAAGGTTATTAATTTTTTTCATATCCTTTTTCCACATTATTGAGATGATCATAAGATTTTTATCCTTCTATTAATATGGTATACCATAATCATGGTTTTTTGGTAGGTTAAATAGTTATTGCATTTTATGAATAAATTCCACTTGGTCATAATTCATGATATTTTTAATGTGCTATCTGATTTGGTTTATTAGTATTTTGTTGAGATATTTCATCTGTTTTTTTGAAGGATACTGGACTTTAGGTTTTATTTTTGTTGTTTTTTTTGTTGTTGTTGCTGTTTATTTGTTTTCTTGCAATGTCTTTGTCAGGCTTTTCTGTTACAGTAACACTGACCTCATAAAATGAGATTGGAAGTGTTTCCACTTTTCCAATTACTTGGCAGAGTTTGAGAAGGATTGCCATTAAGTTTTCTTTAAATCATTGGTAGAATTCTCCAGGGAAGATATCTGGTCCTGGGCTTCTCTTTGAAAGTTTTTAATCACTGATTCAATCTCCTTTCTAGTTATTAATCTGCTCAGATTTTCTGTTATTTCTATGATTTAGTCTTGGTAGGATATGTGTTTCTAGGAATCCATTTCTTCTAGGTTATTCATTTTGTTGGTGCATTATTTTTCACAGTAGTCTCTTATGATTATTTTTTTATTTCTATGGTGTCAGTGCAATATATCCTCTTTCATTTCTGGTTTTGAGACTTTTTCCCCCCTAGTTAATTTAACTAAGGATATGTCTTTGTTTTTATCTTTTCAAATAACCAACTTTTTTTTCCATATTATTTTTCTATTTTCTGTTTCATTTACTTCTGCCCTAATCTTTTGTTTCCTTCCTTCTCCTAACTTTCAGCTTAGTCTGTTTTTGTTTTGTTTTATTTTGTTTTTTTATTTTTCAGATCCTTGAGATAAAAAGTTAGGTTGTTTATTTGAAAGCTCTCTTCTTTTTAAATTCAGGCATTTGCCACTATAGACTCATTTACTACTCTTTTCATTCATTTCATTAGTTTTGGTGTTGTATTTACATTTTCATTTGTCTCAAGATATTTTCTCACAAAATTAGAAAAGAAAAACTTTTTTTCCTTTTGATTTCTTTTTTGACCCATTTCTTGTTCAAAATATATTGTTTAATATTCCCATGTAAAATTTTCAGGTTTTCTTCTAGTATTGATTCCTGTTTTCATCCCATGTGGTCAGAAAATATATTTGACATGATTTTTAACCCTCATAATTGAAGACTTGTTTTGTGACTGAGTATGTAATATATCAGGGGAAATTTGTGTGCTAGAGAAGGTGTTTTCTGCTGCTGTTGGGTGGAATTAGGTCCACTAAGTCTATAATGCTCACATGCTCTGTTTTCTTATTGATCCTCTGTCTGGTGGTTCTGTCAACAGTTAAAAGTAACATACTGAAATCTCTTATTGTTTTGTTGCTATTTCTCCGTTTAGTTCTATCGGTGTTTGCTATATATGTTTGGGTGCTCTGATAATGGCTGCATATCTACTTACAGTTGTTTTATCTTCCTGGTGAACTGACCTTTTTATCATTATATAATGTCCATCTTTGGGTCTTATGAGAGTTTTTGACTAAAAGTCTCTTTTGTCTGATGTAAGTACAGTGAATCCTGTTCTCTTTTGGTTAACATTTCCATGAAATATCTTTTTCTATCCTTTCTCTTTTAGCCTTTGTGTATCTTGTATATCTATAAAAGGCAGAGTCTTTTATAGGTAACATAGAGTTGGTTCTTGTTTTCTCATCCATTCAGCCACTCTGTCTTTTGACTGAGGAGTTTAATACATTATATTTAAGTAATCAGCCATTGGGAAGGATTTACTATTGCTGTCTTGTTTCTGTTTTGCAGGGATTTTGTTTTGTTTTGTTTTGTTCTGTTTTTTTGTCCTTGCTTTCCTTTTTTACTATCTTCTTTTGTGTTTCATTGATTTAAAAAAAAATAGTTACATACTTTGATTCCTTTTTCATTTTCTTTTGTGTATATTTCTTAGGCATTTTTTTTGTGGTTACTATGAGATTTGTGTTAGATATAATAATTTAATTTTAAACATGTACAAAAAGCTCTGCTTTTCTATCTCTTCTCCTCACACTCTTTTTTGTTATTGATGTAAAAAATCACATGCATACCCATTTTAACATATTTTATAGTTCAGTTATATTTGTCTTTAAAATTCTATACCACAAAAATAATTTGTACATTAATATAGTAATCTATATTTGTATATATATTTACCCTTATCAGTGAACTTTATATTTTCATATGGTTTTATGTTGCTGTCTAGTGAATTTCACTTCAATTTGAAGGACTCCTTTTTAGCATTTTTTGTAATGCACATGTAGTGGTGATAAACTCCCTCAGCTTTCATTATCTGGGGACATCTTTATTTTTACTTCTTTTTCAAGAATAGTTTTTCTGGGTATAGTGTTCTTGGTTGGTAGAGATTTTGTTTTGCTTTGCTTTGCTTTCAGCATTTTCAGTATGTCATCCCACTCCCTTCTGGGCTGTAAGGTTTCTTGTCTTGTTGTCTTGTCTTGTCTTATCTTTATTTCCCCCCCATAAAGATTTATCTATTTATTCTAGAGAAAGAGAGAGAACATGAGCAGGGTTGGAGGAGAGAGGGAGAAACAGACTCCACACTGAAGAGGGAACCTGATGCAGGGCTCCATCCTAGGACCTGGGATCATGACCTGAGCTGAAGGCAGATGCTTAACAGACTGAGGCACCCAAGCGTCCTTAGTCTGTAAGGTTTTGGCTGATTTTGTTGATAAGCTTATGGTAGCTCCTTTTATGTGATGAATTTCTTTTTTCTTGGTGCTTTCAAAATTATCTCTTTGTCTTTGACTTTCAACAATTTTATTATAACATGTCTCAATGGTTGATTGATTTATTTTAGTTTAATTTATCCTAATTAGGTCTGTTGGGTTTCTTGAGTCTGAATGCCCATTTCCTTGCAGAGTTTGGGAAGTTTTCAGCCATTATTTCTTCAGATAAGCTTTCTGTCCCATCTTTTCTCATTTTTTTTTTGTGCATTGTTATTTTGTGTTAGGATCTACATATTTGATCAAGGAGACCCCATTTCCCAGTCCTTATGAACTGGCTTCATAAAAAGATCTCTAACAGTCAGCCCCTCTAGAGATTCTGGAGGCCTCTGAAACCTTTTCTGTAGATTAGCCTTCTCTGTACTTGTATATGTGTGTAAATTCCCAATTAGAGAGGTTTTCTCAGTTTCCTTTTTCCAAGAGTTTCTAATACCTTGTTCCATGTGACATTTATCTGAAGCACTGCAGGTTCTTTGGACTTCCATAAGCAACCCAGTTCTTTTTTGTTCTCAGTGGCTTCCAGGCATCTATGCTATGCTTGGTTTCAGCACTTCAAGAAGGTGAGATAGAAACTAATCCCTTAAGCAACAAACCAAAGAGATGGAACATTGGACATATGTTCCACTCTTTTTCCATGCCCACACCCCTGGAAAAAGCACCAAACTATTGGCCTGTGTTTTCTGTACTACAGTCCACTGGAGCTCACTTTTTGTATGTTCAGCATCCCCCAAGAGATCTAGAGTATGATGGTTTCCATCAGTGCTCTGAATTGGGTAAGACTCTATGCTAGTCCAGGGGGAAGGCCAATGGCAAGTGAGTTTCATGATAATTCAAACCATTGCTTTTGTTCTCAGTGCCCTCCAAAGTGAAGCTCTTTTCCGTAGTACTTAGTTGAAATAAGGCAGAAACCAGTGCATTGATTTGCCCTTCAAAATGTCTGAATATTCAATGTCTGTTCCAGTCTTCTTTTTCCCTCCTGAAGAAGAATCTAATAGTTGCTCATTTCCTTCTGATTGTACCTTGCTGAGCCTGGCAGGGGGACTCTAGCAAGTGGGTACCATAAATTGTCCTACCAGTTTTGGTGTACCTGCTTTTGTGTTCAGTTGGGGTATAGGAGCCTCTTTACTGATTTCTGGATTTTTTATAATAGGAATTGGTCCATATATTATTGAATGGGTATCTTGGTGGGTGAAGAAGGGCTTGGGGCTTCCTATTCCACTCTCTTGTTGATGTCACCTTTCAGTGAGGAATGATTATTTTGCTGAATTTTTTATGCTTACTTGCATATCAACAAATGCTATCAAAACTGTTTTTTCAATAAGCTATGTAGAATAAAATATTTTATATTACTTTCTCTGTTCAGAGGAGAGATTATTATTTAGCATCTTTTTTGTTACATTAATCTGCAAAGGAAGAGGTTTAGCCAATCAAACCTAAGAACCGTAAATGTGACTTTAATTGAGAAAAGAAAATACTACAGTCTACAGATATAATTTGTTTTTAAATAGTCCAACTCTTTGTTCTCATGTAGATAGAAATAATAACCAGAATAGAAACATTTACAAATTTGATCTTTCTGTTTCATGATTGAAAAAGAAATGAAATTGGCTTAAATTTAATGATCATATTGCCATCTGGCATTTGCAATTTTATAATCTCCACAAATGCCATAGGATGTGGGAGGCAGGAACAAGAAAAACTGAAAGTAGATGCATAGAATTTAAATATAACATAGCATAGAATTTTAAGTGTGTAATTACTATAATAAGAACTATCCCACAATGTAATTATCAGACAAATTGATTTTTAACATTTGAAAAGGTGTGTTTCATAAGGTTTTATGCTTCCTTTGTGCTTCAAAAGATGAGTCGTTAAATGTGTCTTAGTGAAAAGAAATACAGGTGCCTCTTATATGTAATGTGCCTTTTCCTCTGTGGGACAGCTGCAATTGTGGCCAAGGACAAGGATAGTGATTCATTTGCTTCTTTTTTTAATATGTAATGATGAAGAGTAAATATTCTAGTGTTGAGGGTAAAGTGAGGATTGGAAATGGTGTTTATTTTGGAAAAGAAGAGAAATTAGTTCCTGAGATAAAAAGCAAGTTTTTTTTCCATGAAAGACATAAATACATAAAATATAGATAATTTACTTCCTATTAGTCTTCAGTCACTATTCATTGTAGATTATTCAATATTCTTAGTAGCTTGCATGTACTAAGCCACCAATAGAGTTTGAATGATCAAAACATCTTGAAACTGTTAGCCTAGTACTCCTGCTGACTCCATGAAGCTCACAGGTATTGGTGTCACTCGTGACATTGGCACAAAGCAGAAGAGCACACAAAGGGTTTAAATATGACATTTCAATGAAGGAACTATTTATAGAAGTGTGATCAAGGTAAGGGAATCTATACAGATGGTGAAGCACCCAGTGATTAATAATAATGAAAAGCCCAAAAAGGCAAGGGGAACCAAAAGCTGAGTTCATGCAAAAGGAGTCATAAGACAGAAGTTTTGTAGTTTCACAATTTATTTTTTGATGAAAAATGTTTATGTCTTTCAGGACAGATCCAGAAAGAGCAAGTAGTTGAAAAATGAATAGCATCCCATAGGAAGATAGACTAGGGGATTGAAAGAGATAGGCTTTAGATAGGAAGAAACATGATAAAAGGGGAAACAGGGAGGTATAGGGGCAATCTTATTGAATTGGATCTACTTTCTCGATGGAAGAGAAGCAAATGAGTTAGATGTTTGAAAACGAGGAGAAGGAGGGAGATGGGCAACATGTTGACAATAATGTGTTTCATTAGGGCTAACTATATACCAGATGCCATTAATGCTATTACAAGTGTATGGTATAGGTTTATTATTATCATCATTTTTCAGAAAAGAAAGCTGAAGAGGTAAAGAGTTTAACCCCTTTTCTTCAGATCACCTATGTTTCAAAGCCATAGTTGGCTCACATATGTCCAACCTGTACAGGTTATCAACAACTCTGTTTTGCTGCATAGTTTTCAAGTAACTATAGCACTGAGAGAAAGAACAATTTGACTAGAAAATGAAGCAAGATTGTTTTGCCATATTAAGGATCATTTGATAACAATGACCATGAATTTAATGTGGTGCTGACATGCCTAGCTCTGAAATTTGTGTCCTATGAATCATAACTGTCTGTGTGTAGGCAGAGAAAATGCAAGGAAGTTTAAAGAAGAGATCAGAATGACCAGTGAGGAATAGCTATTGACATGATGAAGGACAAAACAATCTCTGGCAATTGGTATTATTTTTCTCTGATCCTACTAATATTTTTGAAGAGGTAAAAAGGCTAGAAACTCTATTACAGAAGGAAAAAAATTCCG
Source organism: Martes martes (assembly GCF_963455335.1). Lineage (NCBI taxonomy): Eukaryota > Metazoa > Chordata > Mammalia > Carnivora > Mustelidae > Martes > Martes martes. The sequence continues at coordinate 106,763,156 of NC_137893.1, read as the reverse complement.
TCTCTTATAATCCCCACCATAAAGAAACCTTGAAGCCTTTAAATTAAAAAACAAAACAAAACAAAACAAAACAAAACATTTTTTTAAATTTTTTTAAATTTATTTATTTGTTAGAGAGAGAGAGCAAGCGAGCACAGGCAGACAGAGTGGCAGGCAGAGGCAGAGGGAGAAACAGGCTCCCTGCCGAGCAAGGAGCCTGATGTGGGACTCGATCCCAGGACGCTAGGATCATGACCTGAGCCGAAGGGAGCTGCTTAACCAACTGAGCCACCCAGGCGTCCCAACAAAACATTTTTTTAATGGATAAGTTCTATGCTTCTAGAAAAGGACCTTAGTTCCAAATAAAATTCATTTTGACTATATTAGCCACTTTATTTAAATATGGGGATTCACCAATGAATCTACAATTTTCATTTTCTGTAGATATTGTTTGGAAACAGGGATCTCAAGAACATCCCTTTGCCTGGTGTGGGTTGTCAAAATTACCTTTCTTTTCCAGATGAGACCTCTTCCAATGACCATGAATGAAATGCCAAGAAATTAATAATTAAAGTTTAGAAAAGCATCAAAACCTTGTATTTTTATATAAACATCATGATCTTAAACTTTCTTATAATCTGCAGTTTTTATTGTGCATACACTGTGTCAAGAGGCTGTGTGTTAACAGCTGTGTGCAACAAATTGAAGATCTTTGTTTCTAGGTACAAAGTTATTTAGCAATGGCAGTAATCTCCCACCCCTTCAGAGAAACTAATCATTTCTTTGGAAGCTTAAAATAGCATAATCTACTGATTTATACTGTGTTTTATTGGCTTTCTGCTAAACAAGGTAACTTGTCAATAAACAGTTTTATTAAGAAGCTAGTCAAAATGAAGTAATGTCTGTTTGCTAATGTCATCAATGTTTAAAGGCTAATAAGGGCTCTTAAGAGGTAATCTTTACATTGCATGGGAAAAGAAAGAGAGGTATATATTATAAAGCTGCTGCAACAGCGTGATTTGAAGCGCGTATGGCTTCTAATCACTACAAACCAATGGTATAAAGCAGGAACAAGGAAACTTTTTCCGTAAAGGGACACATGATGCATATTTTGACTTTGTAGGCCATATAGTCCTCTGTAACTATACTATCCTTGTAGCATTAAAGCAACCATAGATGATGTATAAACAAATGGGTGTGGATGTGATTCAATAAGATATTATTTGGAAAAACAGATGGCTGGCTGGATTGGTCCATAGCCTTAGTTTGCCCAGCCCCGTTATCAAATAGGATATTGCTAAGTTTTGCCTATTAAGGTGACGATACAGTACTTTTAAAAGACATTGTAAAAAACAAAGTGAGGTTTTCACTTTATTTTTTACAGCACTGTTTAATACGTATATGTGAATAAGCAAGTTTGATTACAACAGAATGATTTTCCACTGATGCTGGATTCAAGCAAGAATAAAATTCATATTTTAAAGACATTATCTAGTTAAATGACAGGGTGGGATGATGAGAACCTAAAATAAGACATGTCAAAGGGGATCCAGAGGAAGGGCCAAATGAAAGAATTAGACCATACACAATTTAGTGATGAATTGTTTTGGTGGTGTACCAATTACACTACTTCAGTGGTGTGTTTATTAGTACTTCTGTCCATACTTACTGTTTTTAAATTGCTGTTCTTGTACAATATATTTTAGGTTGTGAAGGGTGAGACACTCTCTGCCTTGCTTATTGCCATTGAATATTTTTCCTTCAATTTTTTTTTCAAATTTACTGACGAAATTCTGTGAACAAACTTCTAATTCATATATTTTTTTTAAACCAGGTCATTAAAGTAATATGTGTTGTGTTACTGCCATTTAGAAAATAATGTTCAGCATGCTTAGAAATACAACAGTGGAAAAGGCAACAAACTTGGTTTCAAGGAGCTTGCAGTCAACAGGTAGGACAGTGAATGAATAGGAATTTCAGAAAGGAGTAAATGTTAAGACAATGCAAGAGTGATATTGTGAACAGTGAATTGTGGACAGGGAAGGGGTTTAAACTACATTTTATTTGGTGGTTTTGGAATGCCTCTCAAAAGAGACATCATTGAGTTAAGATGTGAATTATAAAAATATCACAGTAGTGCTGAAATCCAGACCCAGAGCTTTCCAGGAAGAGGAAATGGCAAGTACAAAGTATCTTTTCTGGGAATGAACATAAATGTATTCCAAGAATAGAAAGTAAAGGGTGAAGTCTAAGGAGCTAGGAAGAGAATGGGTTGCATTCATGTGAGAGTGTTAGTCAAGGAATAGCTCATGTAGGTTTTGTAAACCAAGATGAAGAATTTAGATTGTATTTTAAATGTAATGCAAGCACTTGAGGATTTTTATCAGAACAGTCACATAATTTATTTCATATTTTACAAAAAGCACTCTGGCTACTAGGGAGAGCGTGGAATATAGAAGGGCAAAAATCAAGGTAGGACAATGGATTACAGGTGGTGGCAATAACCCAAACAAGATATTGATTATATGTATTAGCCTTTTTATAATCACTTTACCTTACTTGCAGTCTTAACTTTTTTTTTTCCCTATTAACTCTGTCTTATTTTCAAGATTATTTCTCCTAAATCTTTCTCAGTTTAATGAAATGAACTAAAAAAAATATATATACAAAGAGGCCCCTTTATCTAGGATTCCAGAGGAAAATGGCTATGGAATGTTGAGATTGCTTTAAGTTCAGCATGGTTCCTACATTAGAATGAACCCATCAACTTTTTTAGAACATTTTAATACATCAGTGAGAACCAAAGTTTTAAATATTCCAAATCTTCAATTTAATCAATATCTACAGAAGGCAATGAAGAACCTATAAAAAAATAATACTATTAACAACCTCAATCTAGGGGAACCTGGGTGGCTCAGTGGGCTAAAGCCTCTGCCTTCGGCTCAGGTCATGATCCCAGGGTCCTGGGATCGAATCCCGCATCGGGCTTTCTGCTCAGCAGGGAGCCTGCTTCCCCCTCTCTTTCTGCCTGCCTTTCTGACTGCTTGTGATCTCTGTCTGTCAAATAAATAATAAAACTTAAAAAATACAAAAAACAAAAAACAAAAACAAAAACAACCTCAATTTATGGAACATTTGCTATGTGGCAGGAATTTTGCTAGAAACTTTAATTAAACTAACTCATTTAATTACTATACTAACTACATAACATATACATAACTATGTAAAGAATATATAACTATGTAAAGTATATATAATTAACACCATTTTAAAACTGAGAAAACCAGGACTGAAAGAAATTATGAGTCTTGCTGAGACCACAACAAATAAGAATTGGAGATGGGAACTAACTAATGTGTTTACAGATGCAATGAGAACGATGTTTGGTGGTCTGTTGTATTGCTTCCACTGCTTATTTCTCATTTTTTTCTTAATGCATGCACGTAATTTATATTTCTTCTTTTATTTTTTGCTTTAGAATAGTAGAATATTAATTATATGGAAATGACATTGAAGACTTAGTTTTAAAGAAATATAAATATGCCCCACTGTCCACTGTAAAATGTGTCCACTTTTTTACACTTTTTTTTCTCTGTCCACTGCCCAGAGAAGTAAAATTCTGCAGATTGACAAATTAGAATTCACTCTGGAAACTGAAAAAATATTACCGTGTTTTAAATTGGGAAACATCAGGTACAAGAGAGAACACTAACACTAGCAACTGAGAACGTATACGATTAATGAAGAAATGGCCCACATTATAGTCTGAGTGCTATTTGTATCTTGGGAATAGAAAGTCTTGAGTTTATCCATACTTATTTATTTGGAAATTTGTTTATGATGGTTATATAATTTTATAACTGGGATTATAGTAGTTAATTTAAAGAGCAGAGGCCCCGGAGTTTTGTTTCATTTTCTGAATCCTTATGCAAATAATGGAGAGAAGAATGAAATACAACAAAAAAATATCTAGGAATTCCTCACTGGAAGGCATTATACATTTTTTAAACTATTTATTAGGAAACAGCATAAATACCCACAATTCCTGATATAATATTAATGATAGCCAAGTAACATATATTGAATATTCAGTATATCAGGCAATATGCTAAACATTCAACATTTCTATTTCTTATATTCATGAAAATATTGTACTATTTTTAAGGAAATAACCTCATTTTATTGTTGAGGTAATTGTAATTTACCAAAGATTATTCACTGTTTCTTAGGGAGTCATAGCTTTTATGAACAAATACTGAATTTGAAACTAGGCTATTATCCCCAGGGTTTCCCAAGCAAGTTTTTAAAAGGTAAGCGAAGAAGGGAAGTACATTTGTCTGTGCCAAGGGATTTAAAGACCTGAGGGATTTAAGGACGTCCTGTAGCACAAACAGGATTTCTTCTTTGTCCTCTAGTTCTCATACCTTATCCTTGAATTTAAGACATTATGACTGTGTGTCCAGTTATAATTAAAGGATAACCATAGAACTATCAGATCAAGTTGTTTTATATTGTTAACTCCTCTTTGAAGAAAAATAAATAAATAAATAATTGATGGCTGAGGCCACAAGCCTGAAGCGGGGAATTGGATAGGTTTGATTACAGAAAAGGTTAGCCTAGGGTATTGGGAGTTCATTTTTTGGTGGGCAGAATACAGAGAGAACAGTAATGGTGGAACTTATTATATAGACTTTGAGCTATCTTTTGGGACAAAAAGAACACTGAAAACACCAAAGAGAGAAAACAGCAAACACAAATCTTCTTAACTTCAATGTTTTGCTGACTAAATAGGGTGACTAGATGCCCTAGTTTGTCTAAGTTATGTACCTGTTGTTACATCATAATTATTAATAGGTTCTCTGTTTACTCTTTCTGAAACATATCATCATTCTTTTACCTATTTACTAATGAATAAATGAGGGACATATAACCTGCCTATCGTCAAATAACTTATAAATTGTGATGCTTTATATTAAACCAAGAAAGTCTATATATGTCCCAGAGAGTGTGGGTGGCTCAGCTGGTTAAGCCTCAACTCTGATCTTTTGATTTCAACTCAGGTCACTCACTGTCATTTTCTTTCTCTTAAAAAAAAAAAAGAGAGAGAGAGAGAGAGAGAAACCTATCCATTATCTTCTCTAGCATGTTTGTGGTACATATTACGTGTTTATCCATGCTATTATCTTCTTTTTTTTTTTTTTCCCCTGTCAAAGTATTTTTTTTTTCTTCCAAACTCCTCTTAGATGTTCTTCAGAAATTCTTCTCTTATACTTTCCACAATATGTGTTTCACTCAGCTAGCATACTAAAATATTCATAGCTTGAAAAGTGCATTGTCTGAAATTGTCCTTGATGTTTTAGACCCAGGACTGATTTTCTTCTTTCTTTCTTAGACCTTCATTTCCGTAGCACTCCACAAATCCTTAGAAACTAGTTATATGTCAGCTCCCTCTTTCTTCTTGTAGACAAAGTTGGGGCTGAACCTTTGGTGAAAGTGACCATTCTCTGGTTCTTTCATTGTTTTTGCTTTATATATACTCTTTAGTTGAAATGTAAAGAACATGGCTTTACTCATCATGTATCTACTCATCATGTATCTATGTGGGTTCAACTTGCTTTTGGACCAGGATATAAATCATGGCAGATTTTTTTGTCCACTTTGACCAATCAGCTAGAATGATTTTCCTGGTATGTCCCAAAGGTGTGAGTCGACATTCAAGATGGTGAGATTTGCTATTATCTCTTTTCTTTTTTTATCTTCTGCTCCTACTCCTTGATTACTCTTTTTTGTTTTTGTTTTTGTTTTTTCTCACAAGTCTCACTAGTTTTTTTTCTTTCTAGTTTCATCTTGTTTCATTTTTCCTTCCCTTCCCCTATGATCCTCTGTCTTATTTCTCAAATTCATCATATCAGTGAGATCATATGATAATTGTCCTTCTCTGATGGACTTATTTCACTTAGCATAATACCCTCTAGTTATATCCATGTTGTTGCAAATGGCAAGATGTTTTTTTGACGGCTGCATTCCTTGTTTCATTTTTCCTTCCCTTCCCCTATGATCCTCTGTCTTATTTCTCAAATTCATCATATCAGTGAGATCATATGATAATTGTCCTTCTCTGATGGACTTATTTCACTTAGTGTAATACCCTCTAGTTATATCCATGTTGTTGCAAATGGCAAGATTTTTTTTTTTGATGGCTGCATTCCTTTATCACTCTTAATTTTGCTAATATTCTTCCTATTTACTAAATAGAGGTAAAACTGATAACATTCTGTTATTTTCCTATGGTATCTTCTAAGAGACTATGCAAATCCATGGTTTTAGCAATCACTTCTAAGAGTATGACTATTGTGTCTTATACTTTCAGAATTGTTTTTTTCTCCTGAGCATCATCTCCAAATTTCTAGCTGTCCTTTTAGATACCAGGACATAGACATACTCTTTAAAAAAAAAGCATGAAACTTATAAATACTCTAAACGTTAAAAATAATATGTCCTTCCCAGTGTGTAATTTATAAACAATACTATATTGTACAGTACATGTAGGGAATAAAAAAAATTGTGATTATCCCCATATAGTGACTAATTTGTTGCTTTAATAAGCTATCAAAAATGCTTCCAAAATATTATTTATTTATTTATTTTATATTTTGGTGGCCCTCTCTCACTAAACCTTAATCATACACCCAGACTGTGCATCATTACCTTTCAGAGGGAATTTATTGTCTTCCCATGCACCCCATTTTTGTCATTGTATTTTCATGATCCTTGTTATCTAGAAGTAAAATCTTGGTTTTATTTATCTTCTCGATTTTATAAAAACCACCTTGACCAACTTCCTATGTTTCTTCCATCTTTCTTCTTATTTTCTTTCTGTAATACTGTTGAATATCAAGATAATGCTAACAGTTATTAAAGATACTAAAGCACTAAAAATCTTAGTGCTTAAAATAATAAAAAAATATTCATTAATGAAAATTCTAAAATGAATTCTGCTAATTGGTGACAGGAAGTAGAACATGTAGTTATTAATACACTCAGATTTTAGTCATACTGCCATTTTTGATATAAGGCTTCCAAGATCACCCTGGGTATGGATTATAGAGCAGGAAGGTAGAATAAGTGACAAAAGATCCATTTCTAAGAAGAAATTTTACTTATAAACCATCCTACAAATGATGAAAATAAAATAAGTATTTAATTCCAACTTTATAAATATTTAACAATGAAAAATATATTTCCATAATTATTTTTTGTTTCTAATCCAACATCTTCTGTTCCCTTTGTTTTGGGGAGAAAATATTATTTCACAAGGGTGATGTGTTTTTGAGAGAGAAAAAAATATTAAAATTATCTTAATGTGTTCTGGAGTCATACTTTAGCTGGTACAAGGTCGAACATTGCTTTGGAGATGAGGCATTTCATAAAGCCACTGTGAATTTCCCTCTTTACCAAATCTGAATGGAAGGTAAACCTTTTCCATAAATTCATTGGTGAATTTGGTAAAGTGTTTAGAATTTTACTATATATATATATATATATATATATATATATATATCTGCATAATAAATTGCACAGTTATGTATGTGTCCCAGCAGTTTTTTTGTCTCATTTTCTGAATTGTAATTTTAAAAGAGTTTCATCAATATGATCCAAATTTGTGACCAGGACAAAAGTGAAGAAGGCTTGGTGAACATAGCCAAGTTTCTTCACTCCTGCCTTATTTCTGGTACTTGTTAACTTTTGCCTTTTAAGTAATGTCTTTTTTGCCTATCCTACTTCTAACTATTCCTCTATTTACCATTTCTACAGAGAGATCCCATATACATAACTAGAAATTAAAGGCCTTTATAAATTTGCCTAATACACATAATTCACATTTTCCAAGTTCAGTTCCCATTTTGTTTGTTTTGCATTCAAGTCTTTAACCAAAGTATACTCTATTATTTCTTGTGCATACACAAACTTTACCATCCTCCTTCCTTTTCTTGTATAACACATAATTGTATTCTTGTATAATATTGCCTGGAAGAAGTGGCACAAATCGCATTTCTCTTATGAAATAATCCTGGTTTGCCTTACCCTCCTTTATTCTCTCATAGCAACTTATTTACATGTCAGTTATAGAAATACAGTACATACCATAATTTCTTTCTCTTCCACTGAAGTGTAAGCTTCACGATGGCAAGGAGAATACCTTACCAAAAATTGTTACTATTAGAGTATAAGAGTGACTGCCCAAGAGGTATTTACTATAGCAAACTAAATAGGAAAACACATTGTAAATTATAAAGTGTCACAAAAATATTTTAACATCTTGTGTAAATTTACTTTTTTAAAGTTTGCCTAACTTCTTTAAGCCTCAGTTCCTTCATTGTAAGTATAATTATGGCCTTTATCTCCAAGGGTGTGGTAGAAAATAAAGCAAAAACAAAATACTGAACAAAACAAAACAAACTTTTAAACATTTATTTATTTGAGGGGGGGTGGGAGAGGGAGAGAGAGAATCTCAAGCAGACTCCATGCTGAGCACAGAGCCAGATGCAGGGCTCTATCTCAGGACCTTGATATGATGACCTGAGCTGACACCAAGAGCAGGACCCTTAACTGACTGAACCACTGAGGCGCCCCTGCCCTTCCCTCCAACACACACACACACACACACACACACACACACTCTCTCTCTCTCTCTCTCTCTCACAAATTAAAGTGCTTTTGATAGAACCTAGAAAAAATTCTCAAAAGATGTCAATGGGTTTAATCATTTAGTATTTTATACTCTGTATATGGTGGTTATATATACCTAAATAAGTGTGGCTCTTGGGAGTAGAGATATATTTCCTAGGTCTGGAACAAGATCTAATAATTTCTCTGATAAGGCAGACAATCTTTCCATTATAAGCCCTTTCAGAATATATTTTGAAAGGTATTTAGAAGCTTCAACCAAACATCAAATAAAAGACTACCCACTTAGAGGATGTGAGTCCTTTTGAATTTTTAACATTTATGCTCTGTGGACTATACTTACTGCCAGCTTGTTTCAAGGTACAATTTCATGTTATTAAATATCTCTTCCACCCTCATCATTATCATTATAATTATCATCACACTAGTACTTGATAGTAAAGAATTAAGGCAATTAGACCAGAGAAGTGTGTTACGTACAAACCAATAAATAGGGGCACTGTGTGCCCTGATGTTCTTTCTAGTTGACTCTTGAGTTCCAAAACTCAATTAAAAGTTTATAAAACTTCACATGCAAAAAGAAATAATTATCAAGAAATCAGGGTAACTGCATTATCAGAAAATCAATATGTCGATTTTCTATAAACATTGTTTATTTTTGTTTTTTCTTACAGTCCACCATAATAGGAAATTGAAAGTACATAATCACATATATATGCATGTATATGTGTATGTGTACATCCCTCAACGTTAAAAGAAAACACCCTTCTTTTTCCAAATTTGAAATTCAACACCTATATATACAGAAACACACATAATCTGCCTGTAGATGTTCAATTGTTTGAAACCTTTCTATGGAGAAATTTCATAAAGCTACAGTGAGTTAGGTAGATTAAAAATTAAAGTGGGGAAAAAAAGCCATGGAGGACTTTTCTATTCCTTAGTTATAACTATGTGCTACCATTCTGAACTACCCTCTCTCCGCATTTCATTCATTTAAGGCTTTGGAGAAACAACAACAACAACAACATACAGAGAAGTTCAAAAGAAAGCATAATAGATGAGATTATCAACAACAACAACAACAAAAGGAAATAGTTTGTTTATGGATGAATATTTAAAACAAAAGATCAGAAAGTTACCAAATGAACAGGAATATTATTTCATAATTCTCACTGTGCACACATAGGGCCAGCTCCATGGGCCTGTGACTGTGTAATTTTATAGGACTTCTAGCTTAGAAAGTTCCCACTCTTGGTTTCAAGCTTTGCTGGTACCATCTTAAAAGTCTGAAAATATTTTTAACAAGAAGCTTTACATTTTCATTTTGTAGCAGGCCTGGCAAATTATGTAGAGAGTCCTATCCACAATTATAAGAGACACCTATTTGTGCGGTTGGCCAATTCACAGAAATTCCTCAGAATTCAAACAGCTTTCATAATCTGGGATGGGCTCCTGAAAAACCTCATATCCTACAAAATTCAAATTGTTTGGCTATAGTAATTTGATTAATAATAACCTATGTGCATTATTTAATTAACTAAAAAAACAAAGAAAGAAATATATGTTTTTGTTGCATAATAATGGACCAGAGCACACAGAATAGTGAATTGGCAAAAAAATGTTTAAAAGAAAAATTCTATAAACAGTACATTAGTAATAAAAAAAATAGTAGTTGAGAAGATGGTGAAATATTTTCCATGGTACATGAATTCAAGGAAGTGAGTATTCCTAGTTCTCATCATAAATTTTATCTCTAGTGTCTTGGATATTTCTAAAATTTTCAGGAACACTATAGTTACACCAGTAATAAAATTCTTCAAAAACTTAGTAAGTTTTTTTATTTTGTTTTGTTTTGTTCTTAATTTTAATGGAAGTCCAAGTTCACAACCTCAATCATGGAGATCACCACAGGCAAGGATTTAAAGTGAGATACCTAGTCTTAAATTTCGACACTTCTCTTTCTGATATTTTAGTTTTTACCTCATAGCTTGCTGAATGTCTGAATCTTACCCAGTTTGATTTCAGAAAGCTGTGTTTACCAAATAGCACTTTGCACAATAGACGCTGACTATTGAAAACAATGTTTGCTTTACTTTTTTAATCCTAAAAAAAAAAGAAAGAAAACTGAATATGTGTTGGATGTGACAGAGGAAAAACTTAGTTATCTGCACGATTTTACTTCCTTCTTTAAAACACAGATCTAAAAGAATATTTTCAAGTTTCTCAGCAGACTGATGACTGTGAGGCTATAAATTAGGGAAGTGAAGACATTTAAATTAGCTCCAAAAACATTAGGATCTTGATGGACAGAGTGAAAGGAATTTCAGCCAGATGGCCTGGGGGTGGGGGGGTTGGGGAAGAGAGAGAGACATACAGAGGAAAATCTCTCCTGGGAGTGGAAATACTTAGTCCCTGATCTATCAGTTTGGACAAGCATATTTTAATTTGGTTATGTATATATATGTGGAAGTTTCTTTGACTTATTATAATTTCTTTTCAAACCAAATAGCCATCCTGCTATACTGTACATTTAGTGAATTGGTTCCTGGGACTATTTTGTGTCTCTCAGTGCTATGGTCCTGAATCATTCCTTTTGGTGATCTACCTTTGTCAGGAACAGCTTTTAATTTTTTTTTTCCTTTTATTGAGCATCTCTTGACTCAATTTAATGAATAGCACTTGCAAGAACAGAACTGAGTGGCCTTTCTAATGGACTCTCACCTGGTGCAGAGATGTTGCTATAACTTTTTGACATCCAGTACTGTGGAGCTCAGAATCCTTAATACTTTTGATAGATTTTCTGACATCTATCAGTTTGGAGGAAAACTGAATTCAAGCCTACAGTGGCAAACTAGGAAGTCTAACACTAGGAAGCTATTACCTCAAATTCAGGAAAATAAGTTTTCCCCAAGAGAAAATAAAATCATAATCTGTTAATCATTAGAGAAAACTTTGGGTTTTCAAAATATAATACCCCCAAAAACCCCCCAAAAACAAAAAAAAAAACCAAAAACAAAGCAAAACAAGAAAGCAGTATCCAAACCCAAGAGCTGTAGTTTCCTCTCATAGAGGATGTCATAAATAAAATCATATTTATTCTAAGTTATAAAATAAGCTAATCACTGAAACCCAGATCTTTGTGTAACTGTGAGAGAAGATAAAGAAGAAATAAAACAAATTCACACATATACCATCAATTCATAGCCTATTTCCAGCTGAAAGAATTTTCATGCTACCTTTGTTATAGAAACTTCCACATTATAAAGAAAATATTTTGAAAACTAATAAGTAATGGTAAGTAATAAGGGTGATAAAATCAAATGGCTGTCCTGTCAATTTATTACTAACTGTCTTTTAGTGGAATGTTAACAACAAAAATAAATATAAACATATCTAATCATCTTGTGACTTTAACATCCGTGAAACTTACTTTTCTTGGGTGTGAGGAACTGTCAGATATGAATGGTGAAAAATAAAGGTGAGAACTCTTTGATTATAGTGATTATATTGACCTCAAAGGTGAAAGAGGAAGGTACAGTCCTGTCTTTACTGGAAGTTATCTTCCTAATCCTTACAGAAAAGATGAAGGAGGTGGAAGTGGGTTTTTTTCTTAGTTTTACCAAAGAACTTAAGATACTAGTAATTGGTTATTCCCTAGCAAGATGTTTAGAATAAGGGATAAGACGTCTTAAATTCACCAGTCTTCAGCTACTTCAAAAATATGACTCTGTTCACCTGTCTCTGATATATAAGGCTGAGCATAAAGAGATGCTAGAATGGGAAGAAAATTCAACAATGAAGTTCAATACTGGGTTGCTTTATATCTAGAAGATTCATACAATTTATTTAAATATTAAAGTTACACTGCTCCAGAATCAGTGAAAGATTGGGAATATAGCAATGCAGTGGGATCTGAGCTGAAGTGGGTATTTACATAGCTTGAAATGGCTCTCCAAATGTGATTTTCTTAACAGCAGTGGCATCCTAAGTGAGCTCTGAAATCAGTGTAGATCACAGCTACTGCTGGGAAAAATTGTTTGGTGGCAATTCTATCTTCATTGCTAATTCATACTTCTAGATTAATTTTTTTCTGGAAGTTATTTAGTGACGCTATCCTCCTTATATATAAATTGTGGCCAAGCCAGATGTGTTTTCCCCTATTCTGCTCTATGTAACAGGAATGCTAACTGTATTTCCCAGGCAACACAATCATCTGGTTCTGGTGATTGGAACAATGGAAGGCATAGATAGGAAAGAATGAAAGAAAATATAGGATACTCACCCTCATACCTTCCTAGGCATTGAGCAGTGTCTACCATCTTCAGCTTTCAGAATATGTTCACATGATTGGAGATATATGTAGATAAATGTTAACACTGACCTATGGCTTGAGTTAAACCTCCTCTTCATTTTATCCCTCCTAACTGGTAGTGGCTTTCTGTTGTTTAATTTTCAGTTTCTCTATCATCTATGTAAACAAATTAAAAGTCCTCTTGTTGGAAATACTTGAAGTGGTCTCTGCTATTTTGGTAGTGTGGAATGATTTAAAGTGTAGAGATTTATCATCAATACAGTCTTATAATTTACATAACTAAGCTCATGTTAATATATGTAACTGATATCTGAGTCCTTCCTGCTCTTAAGAGCTAGATGTCATGAGCTCAAAGTTCTATTGCACTGTTAAGGGAAGGTCCAATATTCTTCCTAGGGTGTCTTTAAATTTCTGGGGTTCTCTTTGTGCAGTGAACTCTAGCTCAGAGCTCTACCTCCTGCTGAATTATTTAAGCCTATTAATTGTCTTTCAGTTGAATAGATGCTGTCTGTATTTGGACTAACTACTCAGAATTAGAATCAGTCCATTCTGTGAATTGTATACACATTACCAAAAAAAAAAAAAAAAAGAAAGAAAGAAAGAAAAAAAGAACAACTTCAAAATATTGGGAAAATGATATGAACAAACCATCCAATATCACTTCCACTATGCTTCTGTAGGAAATTATCTCTTTCTCTTTTCCCTGAATCCCATTTTCTATCCTCTCTAGCTTCAGTACATTTCCTCCCAAATAGCCTCATTTGTATATCACCATTTTCCCTCTCTTTTCCAAAACAATATAACTTCCAAAGTTGACTATAAAACTACCTTGACATCTACAATTTAATATTGGTATTCAGTGATAGATGTATTAGTTGAAGTCACAATTTTTTTCAATTATTTTTATTAACATATAATGAATTATTTGGCCCAGGGATACAGGTCTGTGAATCATTAGGCTTACACATTTCACAGCACTCACCATAGCATATACCCTCCCAATGTCCATAACACAACCACCCTATCCCTAGTCCCCTATACCCCAGCAAATCTTAGTTTGTTTGTGAGATTAAGGGTCTCAGGTTAGTCTCCCTCCTGATCCCATCTTGTTTCGTTTTTTCCTTCCCTACACCCACAACCCCCCGCCCTGCCTCTCAAATTCCTCATATCAGAGAGATCATATGATAATTGTCTTTCTATGATTGACTTATTTCACTCAGCATAATACCATCTAGTTCCATCCATGTCATTGCAAATGGCAAGATTTCATACCTTTTGATGGCTACATAGTATTCCTGTGTGTGTGTGTGTGTGTGTGTACACCATATCTTTATAAATTCATCTGTTGATGGAAATCTAGGTTCTTTCCATAGTTTGGCTATTGTGGACATTGCTGCTATAAACATCCAGATACATGTGCCTCTTTGGATCACTACATTTGTATCTTTAGGGTAAATACCCAGTAATGGGATTGCTGGGTTGTAGGGTAGCTATATTTTCAACTTTTTAAGGAACCTCCATACTGTTTTCCAGAGTGGCTGCACCAGCTTGCATTCCCACCAAGAGTGTAGGAGGATTCCTCTTTCTCCACATCCTCGCCAGCATCTGTCATTTCCCGACTTGTTAATTTTAGCCATTCTGACTGATGTGAGGTAGTATCTCATTGTGGTTTCAATTGTATTTCCCTGATGCCAAATGGTGTGGATCACTTTTTCATGTGTCTATTGGCCATCTGGATGTCTTCTTTGAAGAAATGTCTGTTCTGGAGGGCACGTATTACATGAAACACTGGGTATGGTGCATAAGCAATGAATTTTGGAACACTAAAAAAATTCAAATTAAATAAAATTTTTTAAAAAAAAGGAATGTCTGTTCATGTCATCTGCCCATTTCTTGATTGGATTATTTGTTCTTTGGGTGTTGAGTTTGATAAGTTCTTTAAAGAGTTTGGATACTAGCCCTTGATCTGATATGCCCTTTGCAAATATCTTCTCCCATTCTGTCAGTTGTCTCTTGGTTTTGTTGATGGTTTCCTTTGCTGTGCAAAAGCTTTTGATCTTGATGAAGTCCCAATAGTTCATTTTTTCCCTTACTTCCCTTGGCTTTGGCAATGTTTATAGGAAGAAGTTGCTGCAGCTGAGGTCAAAAAGTTGTTGCCCCTGAAATCCTCAAGGATTTCAATGGATTCCTGTCTCACATTGAGGTCTTTCATCCATTTTGAGTCTATTTTTGTGTGTGTTGTAAGGAAATGGTCCAGTTTCATTTTTCTGCATGTGGCTGTCCAGTTTTCCCAACACCATTTGTTAAAGAGACTTTCTTTTTTCCAGTGGATATTCTTTCCTGCATTGTCGAAGATTAGTTGACCATACAGTTGAGGGTACATTTCTGGGCTCTCTATTCTGTTCCATTGATCTATGTGTCTGTTTTTGTGCCAGTACCATGCTGTCTTGATGATGACAGCTTTGTAATAGAACTTAAAGTCTGGAATTGTGATGTTGTCAACATTGATTTTCTTTTTCAACATTCCTCTGGCTATTTGGGGTCTTTTCTGGTTCCATGTAAATTTTAGGATTAGTTGTTCCATTTCTTTGAAAAAGTTGATTGTATTTTAATAGGGATTACATTAAATGTGTAGATCGCTTTAGGTAGCGTAGACATTTTCACAATAGTTGTTCTTCCAGTCCATGAGCATGGAAGCTTTTATTTTTATTTCTTTGTGTCTTCTTCAAATTCTTTCATGAGTATATTATAGTTTTCTTCATAAAGATTCTTTGCCTCCTTGCTTAGGTTTATTCCTAAGTATCTTATGGTTTTGGGTGCAAATATAAATGGGATCGACAATCCTTAATTTCTCTTTTTTCTGTCTTGCTGTTGGTGTGTAGAAATACAATTGACTTTTGTGCATTGATTTTGTATCCTGATGTTTCACTGAATTCCTGTATCAGTTCTAGCAGTTTTGGAGTGTAGTCTTTAGGGTTTTCCACATAAAGTATCATATCAATGCAGAGAGTGAGAGTTTTGGCTCCTTTTTTGCTGATTCAGATGCCTTTTATTTCTTTTTGCTGTCTCATTGCCGAGGCTAGGACTTCTAGTACTATGTTGAATAGTAGTGGTGACAGTGGACATCCCTGCTGTGTTTTCCTGACCTTAGGGGGAAAGCTCTCAGTTTTTCTCCATTGAGAATGATATTCGCTGTGGGTTTTTCATAGATGGCTTTGATGATATTGAGGTATGTACCCTCTAACCCTATACTTTGAAGAGTTTTGGTCAAGAAAGGATGCTGCACTTTGTCAAATGCTTTTTCAGCATCTATTGAGAGTATCATATGGTTCTTATTCTTTCTTTTATTAATGTGTTGTAACATGTTGATTGATTTGTGGATGTTGAACCAACCTTACAGCCCAGAGATAAATCTCACGTGATCGTGGTAAATAATATTTTTAATGTATTGTTGGATCCTATTAGCTAGTATTTTGGTAAGAATTTTTGCATCTGTGTTCATCAAGGATATTAGTCTATAATTGTCCTTTTTAATGGGGTCTTTGTCTTGTTTTGGGATCAAGGTCATGTGGCCTCATAAAATGAGTTTGGAAATTTTCCTTCCATTTCTATTTTTTGGAACAGTTTCAAGAGAATAAGTATTAATTCTTCCTTACACGTTTGGTAGAATTCCCCTGGGAAACTCTCTGGCTCTGGGCTATTATTTGTTAGGAGATATTTGATGACTGCTTCAATCTCCTTACTGGTTATGTTCTGTTCAGGTTTTCTATTTCTTCCTGGTTCAGTTTTGGTAGTTTATATCTCAAGGAATGCATTCATTTATTCCAGATTGTCGAATTTGCTGGTGTATAGTCGCTCAAAATATGTTTTTATAATTGTTTGGATTTCTTTGGTGTTGGTTGTGACCTCTCCTCTTTCATTCATGATTTTATTTATTTGGGTCCTTTCTCTCTTCTTTTTGCTAAGTCTGGGCAGGGGTTGATCAATCTTATTAATTCTTTCAAAGAACAAGTTCCTCGTTTCATTGATCTGTTCTGTGGTTCTTTTGATTTCTATTTCATTGGTTTCTGCTCCATTCTTTATTATTTCTCTTCTCCTGCTGGGCTTAGGCTTTCTTTGCTGTTCTTTCTCTTACTCCTTTAGGTGTAGGGTTAGGTTGTATATTTGAGACCTTTCTTGTTTCTTGAGAAAGGCTTGTGTATTGCTATATACTGTCCTCTCAGGACTACCTTTGCTGGGTCCCAAAGATTTTGAAAAGTTGTGTTTTCATTTTCATTTTTTCCATGATTTTTTAAAAATTTTCTTTAATTTCTTGGTTGAGCCATTGATTCTTTAATAGGGTGCTCTTTAGCCTCCATGTATTTGAGTTCTTTCCAATTTCCTTCTTGGGGTTAAGTTCTAGTTTCAAAGCATTGTGGTCTGAAAATATGCAGGGAATGATCCCAATCTTTTGGTACCAGTTGAGACCTGTTTTGTGACCCAGGATGTGATCTATTCTGGGGAATGTTCCATGTGCACTAGAGAAGACTGTGTATTCTGTTGCTTTGGGATGGAATGTTCTGAGTATATCTGTGATGTCCTTCTGGTCCAGTGTGTCATTTAAAGCCTTTATTTCCTTATTGATCTTTTGCTTAGATGATCTGTCCATTTCAGTGATGGGGGTTTTAAAATTCCCTACTATTATTGTATTATTGTCCATGTGTTTCTTTGATTTTGTTATTAATTTGTTTATATAATTGGCTGCTCCCATGTTAGGGGCATAGATATTTAAAATTTTTAGATCTTCTTGTTGGACAAACCCTTTAAGTATGGTATACTGTTCTTCCCCATCGCTTATTATAGTCTTTGGCTTAAAATCTAATTGATTTGATGTAAGGATTGCCACTCCAGCTTTCTTTTGATGTCCATTAGCATGGTAAATTGTTTTCCACCCTCTCACTTTAAATATGGAGGTGTCTTTAGGTCTAAAATGAGTTTCTTATAGACGGCATATTGACTGGTCTTGCTTTTTTATCCATTCTGATACCTCATGTCTTTTGATTGGAATTTATCCCATTTACATTCAGGGTAACTATTGAAAGATATGAATATAGTACCACTGTATGACCTGTAAGGTGACTGTTACTAATATTGTCTCTGTTCCTTTCTGGTCTATTACTTTTAGGCTCTCTCTTTGCTTAGAAGATCCCTTTCAATATTTCCCTTCAGGCTGGCTTGGTGTTTGCAAATTCTTTTAGTTTTGCTAAAACCAAAACTTTTTATCTCTCCTTCTTTTTATCTCTCCTCTTTATCTCTTTTTTTTTATCTCCTTCTATTTTTAATGACAGCCTAGCTGAATATAGTATTGTTGACTGCATATTTTTCTCATTTAGTGCTCTGAATATATCATGCCAGTCCTTTCTGGCCTGCCAGGTCTCTGTAGATAAGTCTGCTGTCAATCTAATACTTCTACCATTATATGTTACAGACCTATTGTCCCAAGCTGCTTTCAGTATTTTCTCTTTGTCACTAAGACTTGTAAATTTTACTATTAGATGACGGGGTGTGGACTTATTTTTATTGATTTTAAGGGGGGTTCTCTGTGCCTCCTGGATTTTGATGCTTGTTCCCTTCGCCATATTAGGGAAATTCTCTATTACAATTTGCTCCAATATACCTTCTGCTCCTCTCTCTGTTTCTTCTTCTTCTGGGATCCCAGTAATTCTAATATTGTTTCATCTTATGGTATCACTTAATCTGTCAAATTCTCCCCTCGTAGTTCAGTAGTTGTTTGTCTCTCTTTTGTTCAGCTTCTTTGTTCTCTGTCATTTGGTCTTCTATATCACTAATTCTCTCTTCTGCCTTATTTATCCTAACAGTAGGAGGCTCCATTTTTTTTTTTATTGCACCTCATTAATAGCTTTTTTTTTTTTTAAATTTCAACTTGGTTAGATTTTAGTTCTTTTATTTCTCCAGAAAGGGATTCTCTCATGTCTTCCATGCTTTTTTTGAGCCCAACTAACACCTTGATAATCATCATTCTGAACTCTAGTTCTGACATATTACCATTGTCCATATTGATTAGGTCCCTAGCTGTCAGTACTGCCACTTATTCTTTTTTTGTGGTGAGTTTTTCCCCTTCTCATTTTATCCAGATAAGACTATATGAATGAAAGAGTAAAATACTAAAGGGTGGCAAAAACCCCAGAAAAATATATGCTAACCAAATCAGAAGAGAACTGAAACTTGGGGGGAGGTGAAAGGGGGGGAAATTTTAAAAAATTGAAATATATATATATATTTAATAAATGAAATATACATATATATATTCACCAGTCTTATATTTATATATATATATATATATATATATATATATATATATTCACCAGTCTAATATATATATTAGACTGGTGAATAGAACAGATCCATCCACTTGATTTTGGATATATTTTGGTCCCTTAGAAGAAACTACCTTCCAAAATTTTAAAGAAAAACTTGTATATGTATACCAAAAATAAGGGTAAACACAATGAAGGGATGGAATATGAGTGTAAGGATGTAAATTTAAAAGATTCCAAAAAAAGGAATTGATAAGATAAGTTGGTTGGAAAAAGAAAAAAAAAAAAGAGAGAGAGAGAGAAAATGTGATCAGACTGGAGCTATTTTTAGGGTATACTTTGATCTATTAGAAGAAATTATACCAGGGCACCTGGGAGGCTCTCTGTCAAATAAGGAAATAAAATCTTAAAAAAAAAAAAAAAAGAAGAAGAAGAAGAAATTATACCCCCAAATTTTAAAGAAAATAAAAACCTATATGTATAAGAAAAATAAGGTTAAATACAATGAAGGTATAAAATATAACTATAACAATGAAAAAAATTAAGATTTTATTTATTCTTTTGACAGACAGAGATCACAAGTAGGCAGAGATGCAGGCAGAGAGAAGGGAGGGAAGCATGCTCCCCGCCGAGCAGAGAGCCCAATGAGGGGCTCAATCCCAGGACCCTGGGATCATGACCTGAGCAAAAGGAAGAGGCTTTAATACACTGAGCCACCCAGACACCCCAACAATGAAAATTTAAACATATTTTTAAAATATATTGATAAGATAAAATAGTTACAAAACATTAAAAGAGGAAAAGTTAGAAAAATAGACTAAGGAAAAATAAAATTTTAAAAATTTAACTTTGGAAGACTAAAGGAACATGAGAAAAAAGCCATGAATTCTATGTGTTGCTTTCCCCTAGCTCTGGAGTTTCACTCTTCTCATTGATTGGGTAGGTTTGTCTTTACTGGATGTTCTTGCTGATCTTCTGTGGTAGGGGCCCGTTGCAGTGATTCTGAAATGTCTTTGCCTGAGGTGGAATTGCACCACCAGTGCTGTGGGCCGGTAACCTCCTCGGGTTCACTTGGTATCTTTTGTTCCCTGAATGCTTTCTGTAGAGCTTTGGAGGATGGGGATGAAAATGGCAGCCTCCCAGTCTCAGACCCAGAGGAGCCACGATCTCGGGGCACAGTCCTTAGTGTGCCCTCAGAGAAAAGCAGTCAATTCCTCCTATCTCCCTGGTCTCCAGTCATGCTCCCTGCTCACCTGGCCTGTGACCGAGCATTTCTATTCTGGTGCATGACCCCGTTTGGAGTCTCCAAACCCAGCAGATTCCTGCCACATGTGCTCCCATGCCACTCCTCCTGGAGAAGAAGAAGGGGGTCTCCTTGGATCTGCCACTTGTGGGGTCCCTGCTTGAAGAGCAGTGGTCCGACTGTGCCTTGGATCACAGTTTAAGGTAACCCTGAGTTGAGAGCCCACTCCTTGGCTCCATCTCTGCAACTGGCTTCCCCACTTCGATACCTGGCGGCTCTGCCACACTCAGACACCCCTGGTCTATCTGTGACCCCCACACTGTCTCTGTGAGGGCTCCACCCCCACTTAGTCTCTGGAGTGATGTCCCTCAGTGGAGCAGAATTCTGAATGTTCTGATTTTGTGCTCCACTGCTCCACTGCTTGCTGGGAGCCGGCTCTTCTCACCACAGTCTATCTTCCTGTATTTCACCTTGGATTCATTTCTCTGCACATCCTACCTTCCTAAAAGTGGTCAATTTTCTGTCCCTAGCATTGCTTCTCTTCTTCTCTTCTATCTCCTGTTGAGTTTGTAGGTGTTCAGAGTGGTTTGAACTCCTGGGACCTAATGCCATTTCAGTCTCCTACTTCTCCACCACCTTGGTTCCTCACTCAAGTCACAAACATCTAATTGCTGTTTTAATTACAGATTTTGCTTTTGCTTCTTTGAATTCTATATACAGTAAGAGCACAATTTGTCTGTTTTGCCTCATTTCTTCCAAATGAGATGGGTGCTTGGGATTTAGTATAAAGCAAGATCTTTTTTCATATAGGAGTTTCCAATGTGTATTAGTTGTTTATTGCTACATAACGAATTATCCCAAACCACAGTGATTTTAACAATAGGATTTATTATTTAATAACATTTTAGGTCAGGAAACAAGGTCGAACTTAGCTGGATATCCCATCTAAAGGTGTTTTAGAAAATTGCAATCATATCAAGGCCCAACTGGAGAAGGTTCTGCTTCAAGTTTATTCTTGTTCTGGGTTGCAGGATTCAGTTCCTTATGGACTTTTTTATTAAAGCCTTAGTTTTTCACTGATTGATGGCCAGAGGCTGCCCTTACTCAATTCCTTCACATGTTGGTTTCTACAGAAGGCATTTGTAGAGTAAGCAAGTGAAAGAGCCAGAGAAAGTATACTAGCAAGACAGAAGTCATGGCCCTTTCTACCTTAATCTCTAAAGTGACTCGTCATCATTTTTATTGCACTCTGTGCATTAAAGGCAAGTCACTAGGTAAAACCCACATTGAAAGAGAATATAACGAGTGAATACCAGGAAGCTGGGATCATCAGGAGCCATTTTAGAAGTTGGTTACCACAGACAATTAGAAATAAACAGGAAATTATAAAACAATGGGATAAAAATATGTCAAATTTAATATTTATTTATGGAGAAAATCTGAGAGGAGTGGCTACAGGGAGGTTTTCAGTTTACATCTGATATATTTTTGTGGTTCACATTAACTCATATTTCAACTTTTTAAAAAAATTTATGTTGAGTACAGAGAATGTTTAGGTGATGATATAATGAACTGTTTTTTTCCTTATATAGAACTCTAATTAAAGTAAAAATGATAACTTATTGTCCCAAAGCTACTTTTTGTATAAGACATGGAGAATGGACCTTGGAGAACTATGAGTGTATTTAAAGAAATTGGTTAAAGGGCTACACCTGCATTCACAACTGGATATCAGTAGAGCCTGAACTTTGGTAATTTTTACAGGAAAGGACAAAGGTGGATAGATTCAAGATCAAGTTAGAAAGGAAGACCTGATAAGAAAGGGAAAGAAAGGAAGACTTCCAAGTTTCTGACTTATATCCTCTCGTGGTTGTCATAGGTTTCATTTATATCTGAAGCAAATGAGTAGGTTTGGGACTGGAGGGTGGAAATGATGAATTCTATTTTTGAAAGTTAAAGTGTGAGATATCTATAGGACACACAAATGGAGATGGAATGAGATTAAATATAGATTTGGGACTCAGGAAATATGATATGGAGAGATAACAGAAATTATTGTCATATATGTGTGCATAGAAACACTAGTTTATAATCACTGTCAAAGAAAATTAAGTTCCTTTCCTCTATAGAAATAACCCATTCTTACAAGTCTGCATTTTCTGGCAGTAGCATAAAAAAAAAAAAAAAAAAAGCAAGTAGCAAATATATTTTAGTCCAATTTTAGCTTTTATTTTTAATTACACTGATATAATAACTTGAAACAGTTCCTTAAGGTAAAAGCATGGAAGGACTTTCCTTGGAAAATGATTGGCTTCTTCAGTTTCCTTTCTGTCAAGAGTGGTTCTCTTCAATACAATTTACAATTGCTAGGTTTAAAATATTGCTGAATTCTCAATAATTTTTATCATTATATATTTTAGTAGTCACTTAAACATATTAAATAGAAAGCAGTTTGTTTAAATTTGTTGAGAATTCTGTTATAGTGTTACCCAGACTTCTCATTTTCAAAACATATCTGAACTGAATCCCATTTCCTCTGGCTTAGCTCTCTGAAGCAAACTAATGTGATAAAATTTTCCCTGCTAAGGTGTTAATGAATGATAATGAAGTCAGTGACTCCCCCATTTAGGCATTTTATTTGCATTTTAAAAGCACTATTTTAGAGATATAAGATATTAAAAAAGCTAAATGAAACAATAAGTAAGAACGACAGGCAAATATGAGAGGACATGTGGAGCTCTCAGCATGCAGAACTGTCTTTGCTCTTATACCTAGCTTCAGCCTGGACTATAGTATACTTGGTTTGCCTAGAAGAAATACTCTTCTCAAACTCGTATAAACTTGGACTCCAACAAAAGTTGCCTAAAAATGCAAGAACAGAGGAACAATGATTTTTCACTTATATTTGCCTGTCAATGTCAGTGGTGAAACAGAGGATTGTGTTCACCTTTAACATAATAACACTAAAGCCATGAAGTACTCTGCAATAATCCCTACAGTATTTCTAACTCACTGAGGATCTGTAATACATTTCAGGTCTAAGATCAAAGTGAAATAAATATGTGACTGTTCTGCTATAAACTAGCCCAGCATGCTAAATAGTGTTGATCTCTTTAAGCCTAGATTTTAGTTTAGTTGTGAGGCTGAGCCTTTGTTATGAATATAGACTTACATCCTTCAAGCATCAGATATATCATTTGTGCGCTGAGTGGAAGAAACTGTATTTGGGCCCATATTCATCATATAAATTTATAATAAAAGACTATGTTTTCTGTGCATGTTATTATGATATCATATATATGTATGCACATGACACACAGTGAATGAAACTTTCCTCCACCTTTTGACTTTTATCACACAAAAGAAGTTATGCAGGCAATGAGAGTACTCAGATAGTACTGAAAATAATCAGATAAAATATTGCCTTCGCTTCATTCAGAGAAACTTATGTAGGTCATAAAAATGTTCAGATAAAACACTGAAAACACAAACATGCTATTTCTGGCAAATGGATCCACTTCTATGTAATTATTCCTAGTTGTAAATAATTCTTCAGTTAATACTGTGTATTTAACTGATACTTTATACAATTACTCTTCATTTTAGAATTAGTTTTTTATTTTTTTATTTTTTTTTTAAGATTCTATTCATTCATTTGACAGACAGAGACCACAAGTAGGCAGAGAGGCAGGCAGAGAGAGAGGGAGGAAGCAGGCTCCCCATCAAGCAGAGAGCCCAATGCGGGGCCCAATCCTAGGACCCCAGGACCATGACCCAAGCCAAAAGCAGAGGCCCTAACCCACTGAGCCACCCAGGCGCCCCATTTTAGAATGTTTTTTAATGAGATTTTTTTTCATATTTTCACTCCTTTGACTTTCTTCATATTCCTATGTAAAATGATATGTATTATCTTCTACCTGCTGTAATCTACAGGTGTATTGATTCACTTTTGTCTTATTACTACTCATGACAGAAATTATTTGGTGATCAACTGCAACATTACATGAAAGCTATTAGCAACTAGAATAAGAACAACCATTCCTTCATCCCGAATTCTTAGACTCTCACAAAGATAAACTAAGTAGCTCCAATTAGGAGAAAGAACTGAACTCATCAATAGTATAAATTAAAAGAATAGAGTATTACTTTGAGGGAATCACAAATGGAGTTGTTTGCATGTATCAATCTTTCATGGGTCAAATAAGTATTTGCCAAAAACTAGCAAATGATCTTTATGTCTCCTGGCATCAGTTTTAACTTATGAAATCCTTTCTTTTTTATCATTTAAGTATAAATATGATGATAATTGTATGGTTGGTGAGAAGTAAAGAAGGTTCATAATTGCTAGCAATCAGCTTCTTTTAGCTTTATTATGTGTGAGTCTGTGTGTATATGTGTGTGTGTATGTGTGTACATATATATGTGTGTATGTTTTAAGATTGGACACATTTACAGGACATAACTAATGCTATGATCTTCAAAAAACCTCTTTCTAGGATAATGGGAAATCTGTAGAATATGTTGAGTCTTGTAAGTGATACCAATTTTTATAATTTAAGTTTTTCTTGAAGATGTCTTCTGTAGACTCAGTTTTCCCATAATGGCAGGTCAGGTTAAAAGGACCATCCTTTCCACTGAAAATTTCTAAACTTATGGACAAAGTATATGGTGAAAAAATTTTCTTGAAAACACTGATGATTTAATGAGGAAAGAAACAATTACTAATCTAAAATTGAAGGAAAAACTGGAACCAAGAGAGGTACTTGTAAATTGCAGAAAATGTGAACATTTATTTTCACAGATCTATGGGTATGGAATATAAAACAAAGCCCAGACTACATGAAGGAAGGCATCTAACAGGAGAATGTCCCATAATAAGCTACACTAAAGAATATACATTCTGGGAAAAGGTAAATAAAAAAAGGACTGGCCTGCTTGCTGAGTTAAGGTCTAGTTTTAAAAGCCTGAATCCTTTAGGTAACCTGAAGCATTCAACAGTGTTTAATGTGGGTGAGGACAGGTAATGTCTCTATGATGGACTGACACAATCACAAATTCTCTTCAGAGAAAGGTCCTCTTTCATCATAGTCCTCAAGTTGTCCCTACACATAATTTTTGAAGTGCAATACTTAGCACATCAGAAGTAGCCAAGTCACAAACTAAAAGCACACTAAGAACATGAACCAACAGAAATGGAAGCAACAAAAGAAACAGACCCAGAAATATGTCCTCTTGGAATTATCAGATCCATATGACAAAATAGCTCTATCCTTTCTGGGTCATTTATTTATTGAACAGATGTGTATTGAGCAACTACTAGATGTTCAGAACTCTTCTAGGCACTATAAGTTCAGTGGTAGATGAAATAAACAGTCCTATTTCCTTTACGGAGTTTACATTTTAGTGGGGTAAGACAGACAAGAACTTATTATTTAGAAAATGTTCCAGGGCACTTGGGTGGCTCAGTGGATTAAAGCCTCTGTCTGCCTTCAGCTCAGGTCATAATCTCTGGGTCCTGGGATTGAGCCCTGCATTGGGCTCTCTGCTCAGCGGGGAGACTGCTTCCTCCTCTCTCTGCCTGCCTCTCTGCCTACTTGTGATCTCTCTCTCTGTGTCAAATAAATAAATAAAATCTTAAAAAAAGAAAGAAAGAAAGAAAGAAAAAATATTCCAAGGTCTCAGGTGGACAACACTGGGCAGAGCTTGAATTCTAGTCCAGTTGTGTCAGGCTGTAAAGTTTGTGCTCTTTTCATGATGCTGCTCCATGTCTAGAAGCTTATGCAGGACCCAACCAAGGCCAGAGTGGCCATTAGAATCTAAGAAGTCAGAGCAACAATTAAATGTCTTTGGTTAAAGATTTTTTTTTTTTTTTTTTAGATTTTATTCACTTGACAGAGAGAAATCAGAGCTAGGCAGAGAGGCAGGAAGAGAGAGGAGGGGAAGCAGGCTCCCCACTGAGCAGAGAGCCCAATGCAGGGCTCAATCCCAGGACCCTGAGATCATGACCTGAGCCGAAGGCAGAGGCTCAAACCACTGAGCCCCCCAGGCGCCCTTGGTTAAAGATTTAAATCAGAAACAAAGGTTGAGTATATTTATAAGAACAGGAAGATGTTTTGTAAAAATGACATTGCTGATGTGAAAAAGAATGTAAGGAACATAAAGATTTCAAAAATTTAATAAATAAAATGAAAAAAAAATGAATGGACCATATAGTAAATTACATACAGCAGAAAGGGAAGTTAATAAAGTTACAGAGAATGAAGAAAAATAGTGCCCTGACAGGGAGGGTCCAGTTAGGGAAGCAGAAGCTCTATGAGTACTAGAGAACAGGATATTTGTTATCATAGTAAAACTACACAAGTGTGGAACACACTGGGTAAGTAAGGTCAGAATGAATAGGCAGAGGATTAAGAAAAACAACACCAATGACAGAAACAGAACAGCCTCCTCTCTGAAACACTGGCACAGGGAGACACATCAGAATTTGCCAGAGAATCTCAGAAACCAGCCCTGGCTGACACCAGAATTAGTCAGTGAAGGAGCCCTGTGAAGTGTGTAGAGGGGTGTTGTTTATATATCTGGGTGGGCCTGAGGTCACTGTTGGTCAACAGGGCCAAAAAGTCAATGGAAGACAATTGTGAATATAGAGTGGGGGAAAGTGTGGCCAGTGTTGAATCTCTTTCTCCAAGAGTTGCTGCTTCTGTTTCTCACAGCTTATAGCCACACCAACCAACAGAAATGATGGCCATTGCTTCCTTTCTCCCTTCCAAATCTTGTACAAATTCGTCTTTCAGTTGGATGCAACTCGAAAGTATACAGAGAGGCATGTGTAGGAAGCATATTTCTAGTTAAACTAAGTTTTCAGTGAAAACCACCATAAGCATGGCAGAGAAAAAGATGGAAAAAAAAAAAAGGATAAAAAAAATATAGAGGACAGAGTGAAAAAATATAGCATGATTTAAATTGAAGTCCTGGAAGGAGAGAAGAGAAAGAATGGGTCAGAGATATTATTTGAAAAGATTATTGCCAGTATTTTACAGAAATGTTCAGTGGCACGTCCACAGAACCAAGGTTGATAAGTAATTTTAAGAAAAAGAAATTTAAATAAATCTACAACTTGGAGCATCAAAATGAAATTGTAGTTCTTCATATGCACAATGAAAAATCTTATTATCTTTTTAATAGCACAAAGGAAGATGTTGAACTGAGAGGTGACTTGTCAATAGCACCAATAAAAACCAGGAAATAGAGAAATCATATTCTGAACATGCTGAAAGGAAAAAAAAATAGAAAAACAACAACAAAACTCTCAATATTGATTTGCATATGTCTTGAAAATATCCTTTGGGAATGACAATGCAGTAAAATACTTTCAGACAGACATAAAAGTAGCTCATCCTATTTTTAATGACTATTAGAGCCATAGGCCTAGTTCACTGTGCTATTAAAATCTTTCTTAAAAGCCCTAATTCTTATGCAAGAATTCTTGAAATTCATTTAGGGATACTCTTATGAAAACTATCACTATGAAAATACAAATATAACTGAATGTAATTTTAGGGGATTCTTGGGTGTTGAAGCTCTTTCATTACCGTTTCAACTGCTGAGATTTCATTACTATTTCTTTCCAATATGACATAGGGGTCCATATATTCAAAATATAATGGAATGGGGAAAAGTATTATTTTATAATTTGATTTTTACTCTTTGATCTTAAACTTACTTTTACTATTTTACTATTTTACTATTTGATCTTACACTTACTTTCATTTGTAGAATGTTTACATGTCAATCACTATTAGGATTTTCATTTTGTTTTCTTTTTTTATGGGAGACTTTGAAGGAGTTCCTTGAAGTTATGCTGCCAGTTTGCAGGTTCATTGCTGATCCACTTGTTATTTCTCATTTATTACACAGACAAAAATATCAAAGTACAGGTAGGGGAAAGAATACTTGCTAGTTTAGAGGCAGGAGATCAGATTCTTCCATAAGATGTATTAATACGGGCAGATGATGAGTGATAAGAACAAACTGAGCAAGACAAACCAATTTTCATTAACCCTCCCTAGTTTTAGCCTTTTGTCTCATTCTCAGCTATACTTGGGTACTCATGTCTGAACACTCTGCTTCATATCTGTTTAGCCAATAAAACATTGATCTCAAAAAGTAACTGGGTCTACACACTTGTGATAAGGATCAGGGTCCCGAGGAACTAAACAGATTCTGTGTTTTCAGAATCCTGCTTCATCCCCTGCTTCCCAATGGAACTTTTGCTTCCTGCTTCAGAGCCTTTCACGGTCCATGAGTGTTGCACTCTAAAGAATCCCAGCTCACCATTTTTGGCTCTGCTAAATGGTTACCACCTCCTACAATCACTTTCGATCTTCTAAAAATGTGTTGAAATGTCTCAATTACTGTTGTCACAATTCTTTGAGTTTTCATGTTACTGTTATTTTGTCAGACTTTAACTGGGGCCTTGGGAAAAAAGAGAAATCCATTTAGCTAATCCATACTCACTATATGGAAGACTTGAATAAATGTTTTTTGAGTGAATAAACAAACATACACATGTTGTTCTGTCCTTTAGAAATAGTTCTTTCATGAGACAAACCAAAAAAACAGACTCTTATTATAGAGAAAAAACCGATAATTACCAGAAGGGAGGGGAATAGAGGGATGTGTGGTTAAAACAGATGATG